>NC_061102.1:9341612-9402018 GCF_015104395.2 Macrobrachium nipponense
TTGTAGGATATATCCAAGTACTGTACATATAAAGTTAGATTTGGTTAGGATGTACGTATATGAAAGTTGTAAAATCATAAGGTCCCTGAAATTCTGATCCAACTCAGGGTGTGACCTGGCTTCTTTGCAGTGTTTTCACGTTTGCAAATATATAAGCTCAGGATATGAGATGTCTTCAAATTGAAACCTTTCTTCTTAAACTAAAAATTACTGTACCCAATTTTAAAGTGTAAATTTGTTCATGAAACTTACCTGACAGATATATATATAGCTGTATTCTCTGAAGTCCGACAGAATTTCAAAATTCGCGGCACACGCAGTGGGTGGCAGGTGGTAGTACCCATTCCCGCCGCTGGGAGGCGGATATCAGGAACCATTCCCATTTCTATTCATATTTTTTTCTGTCGCCGGTCGGTAAACAACTGTTTACAGACCTCCGCCTAGGATTTTGAAACTTCATTAGCCACTTAAGTATCCTAATTATTCTTTCGATTATTGACTTGGATTTGTGGCTAGGCATACGCTATCATAAGTTAAATTTTTCATTGCATGATGTCTGAAGCTAGTTAGCCTAGTTTCAGACTTTGTTGTCTGCATGGGGTAAGGTGAGGCTACCGGAACTTTCGGTAGACACTCGCTTAGTATATATGACTTTACATGTTTTCTTTGCATAAAGATCAAATGTAATTGTGTAATGTGTGACTGATTACGGAAGAAGTAGGATTCATGTACGCATTTTAGAGCGTGTTAGAAATCAGGAGTTTTCCTCCACAGTAAACAACAGAAGTTAGAAATAATGAACCTTCTAAACTCCTGTAGGATTTATTTTGCCTAACCCTGTGGTATGGCTTACGGGCCTAGAAGAAGTGTCTGCTAGGGATTACATCAAAGTAATCTTAGACAAAAGTGCTCGCTCTCCAATCAGTGTTGTGAAGTAGTGCCCCTTGTGTTGTGGAGGGGGCGTCAGATCGGCCACCCATAATGCCTCTAGGCCTGGACTCTGTCGGACTCCCAGGACTCAGGGAGAGGGCATGTCGAAAGCCGCAAGAGGGTTACGGGGGCTCCCCACCGATCTGGCGTCCCTTCGGCAGGACCTGTTGACGTTTCCCAGGCTGCTAAAGATCGTGCACGTGCACGAATCTTGAAGGATTGCTTCTCGTCCTCCGAGGCGTCCTCACCCGCGCAAGGGTTGGAGCACTCGGAAGGACTCGCGCCCTCTAAGAAGCTTTAGAGAAGAGGACGCTTCACGTCCTCTCTCTCGTCAGGAGGGAACGTCAGATCGGCCCATAACGCCTCTAGGCCTAGACCTCTGTCGGACTCCCAGGAAACCAGGGAGAGGGCATGTCAAAAGCCGAAGGAGGGTTAGGGGTTTTCAACGCTGATCTGGCTTCCTTTCGGCAGGTCCTGTTTGTCGCTTCCCAGGCTGCCGAAGATCGAGCACGTGCACGAATCTTGAAGGTTTGCTTCTCGTCCTCCGAGGCGTCCTCCCCACACAGGGGTTGGAGCTCTCGGAAGGACTCGCGCCCTCTTAAGAAGCTTTAGAGAAGAGGACGCTTTCACGTCCTCTCTCTCGTCACGAGAAGATGAAGAGTCCTGTGCCCTGTCAGGGCTCTCAAATTTTATTTACATAAACGAAGGAAGTAATGAGGTCCTTCGGGTAATTTATGGTGCTCAGGAAGAGACCACATCTACCCTTTTCGAAGAATGCACTGGACTCTTTTCCTAAGGGACATTATTAAGGAGGCTCATTCATCTTGCCAGAAGAGTGATTTGAGCCTCCTGCGAGTGAACGCTCATTTATACATTATTAAGGAGGCTCATTCATCTTGCCAGAAGAGTGATTTGAGCCTCCTGCGAGTGAACGCTCATGAAGTTAGAGCTGTTTCAAACCTCGCTAGCATTCCAAAAGAATATGGTAATCAGGACATTCTTGATTCCACCTTTTTGGAGGAGCAACTCAGTATTCGTCTCTCTCTCCTCATGGCGCTCCGTATATGTTATGTAACGTTCGCTTTACTTCGAAAAGGATGTTGTTCAAGCTGATAAGTTTTGACGTCCGGCAAGCTGCTTTGCACAGTCAAACAACTTATGTCTCTGGTTCGGCATAAGAAGGGCAATTTAGACGTGAGGAAGCTTTTGGAGGTGCTCGACGCCTACAGTAGAGACGCTCGGCAAGCACCTTGCGAGGGTGTCTTTCGGACTCGGCGTTCCTTTGCTGAGTGTGTTTCTGGAGATGTTTCTTTTGCATTACTAAGACGCAAGTTGTCGCACAGGCGGCCACTGTCTTTGTAAGAAGGTATGAAGGTCTTTAAGGCCCGTCTTGAAGACGAAAGCCGTACGTCTTCCTTTAGTGTTCACACACTTCAGGAGCAGCGTGCGGCGCTCCATGGAGACTCGCATGAGGACGTTCCCTTGAAAATATTCAACGTCTCCACGCAAAAACGCGGTACGTCATAACATTGAGATGTTGGCAAGGTCGCTCGCCAGGAGCCTCTTGGCGGGCCTTGCATGCATCAGGGCGCTCAACGAGATCAGGACGCCTAAGCAGGACACTTATGAGGACGCTCGGCAGGACGCTTTTGTGGACATTCGCCAGGACGCTTCGGTGGAAGCTCGGCAGGACGCTTTACGAGAGAAAAGACTTGTAGACGGCGTCTTTTCATGTATGACACTTACCTGGCAGGTATATATAGCTATATTCTCTGTCGCACTGGCAGAATTTTCAAAACTCACGGCAACGCTAGATCACTGGTAGTTCAGGTGATCGCCACCCCCCGCTCCCGTGGCGCTGGTGCTCGGAATCATTCCCATTTTCCTCAGATTTTTTCTGCACTGAACCGGCAACATCGTTGTTGGTTCCCTGCTAGAATTCGAACTCGTAAGCTGACTTTCGCTGTACTTGGATGGTTTATTGGGTATCGTATTGGAAAGTTGGATGGCAATCGCGATTAGAAGTTCTTATAATGTCTGATTCTGGTGTAGTATTTAGAGTGTGTATGAAAGAAGGGTGCAAGGTGAGACTGCCGAAAGCCTCGTAGACCCTCACACAGTATGTAAGAAGTGTAGAGAGGTTTTGTGTACTTGGGATAATAGATGTAATGAGCGTGAAAGTTTAAATGAGAAGGAGTGGAAGACTTTCACGAAATATGTTGAGAGGCTAGAAAAGGATAGAGTAAGAGATCGGTGTCTCGGAGTGAGAGGTCAGGATCTTATAGTAAGGCCTTGAATACTTCTGTTATTTCTCCCCTTCTTACCAAGTAAAGAAGTTGTTAATCTCCTCAGGTCTCTCCTGCGCCTGAGCTGTTTCTGAGGATACTAATTATGTGAAAAGTGTTTTGCCGCCCTGCGTCAATGGGCGATCAGATTCAGCGTCTTACAGACAAAGTGGGTACGTTTGAAAGTGTCAGTGTAGTGGAGGGGGCGGCTGATCGTCTCACTCGTGCTCCTAGACCTAGGCCTCTGCCAAGCTCCCAGACCCAAGGGAGAAGGCATGTCGACAGCGAAGGGAGGCGAGAGGGTTCCCTTACGATCAGTCGTTCCCTTCAGGCAGTCCTGTTGCGTCCCAGGCTGCAGCAGTGCATCATAGAAAAGGCGACACTGGGAAGTGTTTTTCCTCTACAGATAGTGCTGCGTCAGGCAAGTATGGACGTTATGCGGAAGTTTCGCGTCCTCTGAAGAGGACGCATAGACCTACGTCTTCTCAAGATGAGCGTGACCCTCAAAGAGCGGTGGAGTAGTCCCGAGCATTTTCTCTTTAGTGATGAGGAAGAGGTGGTTCCGTTTAAAAGGAGGAGATCCTTTAAGTCAAGACAAGACGCAAGACCGCATGTATAACGACGGTTCTCTGGATAGGAGCCCTCCTTCTGAATACGGAGCAGTCTCTCCGGTATCTTCTCCTTATCGTAGAGCTCAGGATCGAATTTCTAGTTTTAATGATCCTTCTCGTCGTCGTTCTCCTCTTGCTCAGACTTCCCGCCAGGAAACAGAGACTAGGAACTTCTTTGAGAGATGCAAGGAAGGTTAGCCGACTTAGTTAAATCGTGGGAACATCGGAACATCCTCCTACGAGGCGTAAGGGACGCATCTCTCCCCGTCAAGTCATCTAAAAGGACGCATGATGGTTTGCCTCCTTCTCATCACGCTTCGGAGTCTCGGGTAGTACGCAAGTTACGGGAGCAGGACGCAAGTTACGAGAACAGGAAGCAGGACGCAAGTTTCCGGAGCAGGACGTAGGACGCAAGCTTCCAGAACAGGACGCAGGACGCAACCTCGGAGCTCAGAAGGACGCAGGACGCAGGCGGCAGGAGCCGGCTTCTTCCCGCGAGGTTGGAGAGATTTTCTGCAGCAAGACCTTGGTTTACAGGATGTGTCTTCGGCAGAAGAGGAGATAGAAGACTTAGAGTCTGAGGAGGAAAAAGATGGTGAAGCACCTTCTTCAGACTACAAGAAATTAACGAATTGCCTTCTTTCACTTTTTGAAGGGGATTTTCAGCCTGCAGCTCCGACATCAACCCCTTTCTCATTCTCCAAGAATAAAAACTCCGAAGAAGTCCTCGTTTTTGAAGATGAAGTTTTCGATTACGGCTAAGAAGGCTCTTCAAAGAATTGATACGTGGTTGAAGGAAAAGAGGGAAGCGGGGCAAGACTGTGTTCTCTTTCCTCCAGCCAAATTGGCATCGAAGTCCGGAATTTGGTATGCGACGGGGGAAAATCTCGGCCTGGGAGTTCCTGCCTCCTCCCAGGGGGATTTTTCCAACATTGTTGACAGTTCCCCCCCCAGCAGACATGCTTTGAATTCGGCTAAAGTGTGGTGGTCTCCATCAGAGTTAGATCATCTCTTGAAAGGGATTTTCCGGACCTTCGAGGTTTTCAATTTTCTTGATTGGTCCTTGGGGGCTCTGGGACGAACAGTGGAAAAATAATGAATCAACGGCTTCTCAACTCCCAAGCAGTATTATGTCCTGCATGGACAAAGCCTTAAGGGATGGCGCGAATGAGTTAGCATCTCTTTTCACCGCAGGAGTTTTTAAAGAAGAGGTCACTCCAATGCTCTTTTGCTGCTAAGGGCGTTTCTAACGCCCAGAATCCGAATTGGTTTATTCCCCACTTTCGGATCAGTTATTTTCCTGCGGATATTATCAAGGATATTTCGCTTTCCCTAACTCAGAAGGCGACGCAGGATCTGTTAACTTCTTCGGTAAGAAAATTTTTACCCAACAAGGTGGTTAAGAAGACGCCTAAGGAATCAAGACAAACTAGTCAGCCCTTTCGAGGCAAGTCCTTTTCTCGTCCTGCCTTCAGAGCAAGAAGAGCTCCGTCCAAGAGGGGGGGGGTTCGAAACCCAGTATAGTAAACAATGAACAACAAGTCCTTCAGACATCAGTAGGTGCCAGACTCCAGAAGTTTTGGGAGATTTGGCAAGAAAAGGGAGCAGATCCTTGGGTCGTCAAGGTGGCCAAAGAAGGTTACAAGATCCCTTTTCTGAAGAGACCACCTCTTGCGACATCGCCAAGAGAGCTTGGAGCTCACTACAGCGATCCAGGGAAACAAGAAGCACTACAAGAACAAGTTCTTTCTATGCTCAAGAAAGGAGCAATAGAACCTGTTCTGGATCACTTATCTCCGGGATTTACAACCGGCTGTTTTAGTAGCGAAATCCTCGGTGGGGGATGGAGACCAGTACTGGACGTAAGTCAACTCAACTTATTTGTGGAGAAGACGAAATTTCCGATGGAGACGACCGATTCAGTACTGGCAGCGGTACGTCCAGGGGACTGGATGGTTACCCTGGACCTTCAAGACGCATATTTTCATATCCCAATTCATGCAGGATCCAGGAAGTACCTGAGATTTGTGATCCAGAACAGGGTCTTTCAGTTCAAAGCCCTCTGCTTTGGACTGTGCACAGCCCCACAAGTTTTTACAAGAGTGATGGCAAGCGTGGCGAAGTGGCTACACATTCTAGAATAAGAGTGTCTCTATACCTGGACGATTGGCTCATAAGAGCCAATCAAGAAAGCAATGTCTGGAGGACTTAGAAATGACGTTACATTAACGAAAGAGTTAGGGTTGATGGTGAACTTAGAAAAGTCGAATATGACCCCCAGTCAGGAGCTAGTTTATTTGGGGATTCTGATCTCCTCAGTGACTTTTCGGGCTTTTCCGTCCCCACAGGGGACAAGAGCAGTGCATCCGGAAAGTTCAAGCCTTTTCTAGAGAAAGAAACAATGTTCAGGCACGAGTGTGGGGATGAGCTTACTGGGGACCCTCTCGTCCTGGAACGGTTCTTTCTTTCTAGGAAGGCTCACATGAGACCCCTACAAAATTTTTTGAACCAAGTCTGGCCAAGAAAATCGCAAACCAGATTCCTTCCTGTTTCGAATTCCTCGCAAGATCAAAGAGGAATTGCGGTGGTGGCTAACTCCGGGGAAGTTAGCGGAGGGAGCGTCGCTCAGCAAAAGAACCCAGACCATGTATTGTTCTCAGACGCGTCGGACGCAGCTGGGGAGCGACTCTCGGACATCAAGAAGTTTCAGGTCGTTGGAGCAAGGAGGAAGCGGCTTGGCATATAAACAGGAAGGAACTGATGGCGATTTTTCTTGGCTTTGAAAGAGTTCAACGCGGTGATTCGCACAAGGTGGTGCAAGTCAACGCGGACAATACCACAGCTCTGGCGGTAACATCCGCAAAACAAGGAGGGACACATTCAATCTCTCTTGCAAGTTGGCGGAGGAGATCCTTCTTTGGGCAGAGAAGGAAAACGTAAACCCTTCTCACCAGATTCATTCAAGGGGAGAAGAATGTGAGAGCGACCTGTTGAGCAGGGAAGGGCAACTTCTATCAACAGAATGGACTCTTCATCTAGAAGTATGCCAGAGTCTGTGGAAATTATGGGGTGCGCCCAGTGGTGGACTTGTTTGCGACAGCAATGACAAAGAGATTGACGACTTATTGCTCTGCCAGTCCCAGACGTCAAGCAGTCGCAGTAGACGCCTTTCTTCTAGATTGGACGGGGCTAGACGTGTACGCCTTTCCCCGTTCAAGATATTAGGAAAGGTTTTGAAGAAATTCAGGGAGAGTCAAGGGACAAGAATGACTCTCATAGCTCCATACTGGCCGGCCCGAGATTGGTTCACAGAGGTATCTGGAATGGACAATAGATGTACCAAGGACACTTCCAGCAAGAGTAGATCTACTCAAACAGCCTCACTTCAAAACAGGTACCACAAGAACACCCTCGCTCTGGGTCTGACTGCGTTCAGACTATCGAAAGACTTGTCAGAGAGAGGGGGTTTTCTAGAGAGGCGGCCAGAGCGGTGGCCGGAGCTAGAAGAGCCTCTACTATTAAGGTGTACCAGGCGAAGTGGGAAATCTTTCGCAAGTGTGCAAGAGTCGGAAGATTTTCTTCATCCAGTACCTCTGTGACCCAAATTGGCCGACTCCTTTTATATTTAAAGAAGGAAATAAAATTGTCAACTCAGACGATTAAAGGCTATCGGAGTATGTTGGCCTCAGTATTTAGACATAGAGGTTTAGATATTACAAATAATCTAGATCTGAGAGACCTCATAAGGTCTTTGGAACAAGGAAGGAACTCCAATACAGAGCGCCTTCCTGGAATCTCGATGTGGTCCTGAAATTCTTAGGAACTAGTAAGTTCGAACCGATGGATCAAGCCTCGTTGAGAGATATCTCGAAAAAGACCATCTTTTTGGTGGCCTTGGCCACAGCTAAAAGGTGAGTGAGCTGCAGCAATTAGGCAAACATATTGCTGGAAACATGACAAGCGGTTTGCTCATTCGGAGGGGTTCTGCCAAGAACGAGAATCCAGCTCATCCATGGCCAAGGTCTTTTGAAATTATGGGTCTTTTCAGATTTAGTAGGACAGGAACAAGAGAGAGTTCTTTGTCCAGTAAGGGCATTGCGCTATTATATGGAGAAAACCAGTAAGATTAGAGGAACTTCAGAATCACTGTGGTGCTCTGTGAAGAATCCTAGCAGAGCATGACCAAAAATGCTATTGCCTTTTTCCTTAGGGACTAATTAAAGAAATCTCATATGTTATGCCAAGAAGAAAATTTCGGCATCCTTAAGGTTAAGGCGCACGAAGTGAGAGCAGTAGCTACTTCCTTGGCTTTAAAAAGAATATGGCCCTCAAAAGATATCATTGTGAAACGACGTTTTGGAGGACTAATTCAGTGTTGCAAGTCATTATACCTTAGAAACGTCAAAACAACGTTTGACAATTGTCAAACGTTGGGTCCATATGTATCCTCATGGAGCAGTATTGGGCAAAGGAATTTCCACCCCATAACTTACTAACATGCTAGGCATTTTAATGAAGTGGTGTTGTTTTTATGGTTGTCTGAGAGGGTTATTTCCTCTTCAGTCTGTGAGTGTAGTGTGTTAGGTTAGTTTTGTGTGTGGTTCAGGTGGTCTAACTTATCCTAGCATGAATGCCCGTGGTAAGAGAGGGCTAAGGTTTCCTGTCAACAAATTGGTCCCGTCCAGTTGTCAGACCCTTGTATTTAGCTTCATCAACTAATAGGTCACGTCCTAGTTGGAAGCTACTAAGGTTTAGCAGGCTAAGAGGCAGGAATGCTGAAGTCAGCTACCTTAGCAGGTAAGGAATCTAAGAGTATTTTGAATTTTGTTAAATTTTAAAACTTACAATGTTGCTGTCTTTGACCCACCTCCAAATGTGTCAATCAGCTATATATATACCTGCCAGGTAAGTGTCATACATGAAAATGAGGTTATTATGATATAACAAAGTTCATGTATACTTCACCTGGCAGGTTATATATAATTAAATTCCCACCCACCTCCCCTCAGAAGACAGGGTTCAGAGAAAAATCTGAGGAAAATGGGAATGATTCGAGCACCAGCCAGCCACGGGAGCGGGGTGGGGTGGGCGATCACCTGAACTACCATGGGATCTAGCGGTTGCCGCGAGTTTTGAAAATTCTGCCAGTGCGAACAGAGAATATAGCTATATATATACCTGCCAGGGTAAGTATACATGAAACTTTGTTATATCATAATAACCTCATTATTGCTGTTCAGGATGTTTCTTGGGACGCTTGACGCTTTTTAAACGCTCGTCAAGAGGAGGTTTTTCAGGACTCCACAGGACATTCCTTTACAAAAAAAAAAAGGATTCGGATGTTAGCGGAGAGGACATACCCGAATTTTTTCTTCGATCCCTCCTGCCTCTTCATCGATTTCTCTGAGAATCGGGAAGATTATATACTCGGATTCCTGGGTGACTTTCGGTCATGTTAAAGGGTTTTCCCCTATTAGCAAAGTGCTAATTGTTTTGTCTAGTAAGGACGTTTTCCCCATTGTCAAGATACTTAACGTTTTGTCTTTTAAGTGTGGGGGACCCCTCATAAATGGGGTAGTTCTCATTGACATAGATTTTAGCGTTTTTATCGTTTAAGCGGATAAACTCTCATTAACAAATTTCGGAAGAGCTCTCATTCATTTTCAGAGGCTCATCCGGGGAGTAAGAAAAAAAGACTTGTAGACTAGACCCAGGAAGTCTTTATGTCCAATATCATAAGAACATTGAACGGTCCTTTTCCATCCTCGGTTCTCACTTGATGGTCTCTATTCGAATATTACTTCCCTTCTCTTGGCAAAGAGTCAAGGAGTTCTTTTAAAAAGTCTCATTCATTAGAACGTGGACAGTCGTTTCCTTCTTTCTCTTTTTCTCGTCGAGGAAAGATGTAGTAGAGAATTCGATGTTCAAATTACTACAATACTTACGTAGTTTATCTTTGCGTCATTTTGCTAACGCATGGGTCAAGTCATATACGCATATCGTATTTACCTCTACAGATAGAAGCCGAAAGAATGTTGTTCTAATGTATTTAATTGACACTCCCTTCAACCTTCCAAGAGTTTTCGGAGTAAGAACAACTCTTAAGGTATTGTTACGACAACACCAACTCAGCTTCTGTATTTAGCGAATTCTGTTTCGTTTAAATATGCCTGCTTGAGAGTTCCTTTTACTCGACAATATCATACCTATTCCTTCGTAAGGGAGTAGCTGGCAACTCAGGCAGATAGTGCGAGACGATGAATGAACAAGGCTGCTGTTACTGTGACATACGCGGTTGGTTATCACTCTCTCCCCCTGCGGGAATGGCTGACTAGCCGGTCTCTCTGCCCTACAATCATGGATTTTAGCCTCGGGTTGAGGAAATTTCTAGTAATCATGATGAGCATGCCTTCCGTTTACTTAGAAAATTTCAACAAGATATCTCTTATACTGTTTGGTGCGGTTTTACCGCACTGTAACAGAATTCTGTACGAGTCTAACCGCGGCATAGCACTATAATAATGCTCTCCTGCTTATGCAAAGCGCAGCCTTATTTAGGGAAGGAAGCAGGCTGAGTGAGGGAATGGATGAGTTTGCTGGGACCATTTCCTCGCTGGAGAAGCTTGTTTTTCCCTGAATAAACAGCAATTCAGACCGCTACAGTTTTTCCTCGCGGAGAAATGGAATTAACATCAAGATCTAGTAATAATTCTAATTTTCTCTCAACGGCTTGAGGATCACCTCAGGTGATAGCGAGATGGGTACCAGACATCCGAACAGAGGAACAGATGTCCGGGCACATTGTCTGAAAGAATTGGAAGCCAATTTGGTCGGCTCTCCAGTTCCTCGAGAGTGAGTTTTGATCGAGTGGTCCAAATCATCTCGGATAATTTCTCAGCTCTCTCATAGCTCAAGAAGAGAGTTGGTTATGGGCTTCGGCACGGAACGTAACGATCCTCAAGAGGTTAGTTAAACTAGTGCACGTCCGTGCGGGTCTTCTCGATCGGAAGGCAGCAACTACTGAACGTCTGAGTAATCCTCACTTAGAAGTATGTCGTAAGTGAGGAGAGACTGAGGGCGTCCTTTCGTTAAGTTTTCGTAATATTGAAGACGAAGGAGCTTCCTCTTAAGTTGTTCCCTTATTCATGATCCTAGAGGATTAGCATTAGTCGCCACCATGTTGGCCTTTAAGAGGTTGGATTCACAGAGGTCATGTAATTCAGAGAGAATTGTCCAAAGACCCTTCCCGAGAGAATCGGTGTAATCTAAACATCGTCACTTAGTGAAGTATCTAAAGATCTCTCCTCTCTGAGTCTGAAGGCGTTCAGACTATCGAGAAGCGATAAGATCTTCAAGATTAATGGCAGTCTCTTGGCCAAGGCAAAGCAGTGCTGCCTATTTTCAGTGTTCAATCGGAGGGGGCCGTTTCTGGAGATAGTGAAGGGAAGGGAAAATGACTGTTCCTCCACCTCGACCTCTGTGAATTTCTTTATGGTTCTATCTTTCCGCCGGCTGAAGTATGAGATAAGCTAGAAGTCTTAACTATTGTAGAATATGCAAATATGTTGTTGACGGCACTCTAGGCTCAGAGATTCGGTTCTGTCAAACAACAAAGCTTCACGATCTTTGAGGTCTGTGGAGATTTTGAAATTCTCTGGATCGAAGGTTCCGGCATGGAACTTAGACGTAGTCTGAGTTTCTGATGCCAAGAGCATTTCAAACCTATCCTTTCTGCGAATTTAATACACGTGACCAGAAAGGCTAACATTCTAACCGCTCTAGCCACGGCAAAGAGGGTTAGTGAGGTTTTTAGCCATCATCAGAAGGTTTGGCTTTAAAGGACATAATGCAGTCTGTCCTCTAAGCCTTCCGTTCTTGGTAAGAACGAAAACCTGTCTAACCCTTGACCTGAAGCTTGGAGACCAAGGGTATGGCACAAATTATTGGGCAAGGGCATTAGAGAGTCCTGTGCCCTGTCGGGTCTCTCAAGTTTTATCTTGATAAAACTATAGAAAGTCGAGGTCAACGGACAATCTGCGGTGTTCCGTAAAAAGACCAGACTGGTTCATGTCCAAGAACACCCTGGCATTATAGTCAAGGAGTTTCTTTTAGAAAGTCTCATTCATTATGTTTGCATAAAGATTTGAGATTTTTTCTAATATGAATGCTCAAGAGGTGAGGGCGCGGCCTCGGAAGCATTTCAACAGAGCATGACACTCAGTAACATCCTGAGTGCCACGCTTTAGCGAAGCAACTCTGTGTTCGCTTCACACTCCCAACGGGATGTGAAGACGACATTTGAGATCTGTAAGTCGCTAGGACCATAATATCCGTAGATATATTTTTGGGGCAGGAAGCAACACGAATCTTATCCTATAGAAAGGGATAGGTGTGCTTTTAACTTTGAAGGGATGGTCGCTTGAGGCGCGTTCCTTTTCTTTAGCCTAGAAGTTATGGAACTAACTTTGATAGGTTAGGTCAGGTGGTGGTTTTAGCTTCGTTGCCCTCAGAAGTATGGTCATATGGTCTAGTCACATTGTGGTCACGCCCCGTTGACAGATCATCTAGAGCGCACCAGCATTACATGGTCTCTACCTCGCTGGCAACTCTAGTAAAGCAGAAGCAGACTTGGTGACAGTAAATCACGAAGTCGGCTATGCTAACAGGTGACGAACCAAGATGTATATCATCTACTTATTTAGTTTCCTAAAAATCCTATTCTGTCTCTTCCCACCATCCGAAGGTGGGATTCAGCTATATATATATCTGTCAGGTAAGTTTCATGAACAAAATGTTATTGTTATAATACAATTAAGTTTGTTCATACTTACCTGGCAGATATATATAATTAAAGTGCCCACCCACCTCCCCTCAGGAGACAGTGGCACTGATAAAATATGAATAGAAAATGGGAATGGTTCCTGATATCCGCCTCCAGCGGCGGGAATAATGGGTACTACCACCTGGCCGCCCACTGCGTGTGCCGCGAATTTTGAAATTCTGTCGGACTTCAGAGAATACAGCTATATATATATCTGCCAGGTAAGTATGAACAAACTTAATTGGTATTATAACAATAACATTTTATGGAAGTATAAAGTTGAAGTGATGGGCCTTCAGGAGATCTGATGGATGGATGTGGTGAGGAGGGACGGGGAAGAAGATGCAAGGAATCAAAGTAGATGGAAAAATTGATTCAAGGTTGAAAGAAGCAAAAAGTTCAGAATTTTTATATGTATGCTTTTTCGCAGGGAAAGACAGGGTGATCTTTGTGACGGAGGAAGACCATGAGACACCAGCTAAAGTGTCGTTACCTGATGACAGCGATGAACAACCAGGTAATTGTGTGCTGAACTGCTTTTACTTGGCTTGAGAAATGTACTGTTGTGTAAGGTTTAGAATGTCCTCGCAATTTTGTGTGTGTGTAAAGATAACAGTACTGTATGTAAGAGGTGAAGTACTATGTTTTTAGTAATGGCTTTGAATCTTGTTTTTTTTTTTTTTTTTTTTTTATAAGAATTGCCCATGTATATCAGTTTAGTAGTACAGTACATTAAAACTATATAAAGTTTTTTGTTTAAAGTTAAATCGTTTAATGTAAACAACCACTTCTGCAGTTTAACTGTTTGAGAAAACTACTTAGACTGCACATTTTGAGGAAGAAGAGAACCTCGGTAAACAATCATGTCAAACAAATCATTACCATAAATAGTCTGGAAGATCTTTTGAAGTATCAGATGCATTTTACTTTTAGCACAGAAGTCAGTAAACTATATTACCAATTGTTGAGGAAAAATATCTCTTACCAGTATTTTGTTGTAAAAATTTATGGAAATTTACCAAGATCAAAGATGCATTCACTTTTGTAGATTGTACTTCTTTATTTCTTTGCACTTTTCTTTGCAAAATTACAGTTATAACTAACATACTATAAAAGTTAAGAACTAAAACCTACAGCAACCCCTGGGTATTTTTATGAGCCAATACATATATAATAAGATGTCATGTGAGAGAAGCATTATTGCTTCCTTTTGAAGTCAAGATCACAACTAGCTCATAAGCTGTCTGCTTCTTGATTTAAGCCAGTCTAAAATTTACCATTAGTGAATT
The DNA here is from genome assembly GCF_015104395.2 of Macrobrachium nipponense. Lineage (NCBI taxonomy): Eukaryota > Metazoa > Arthropoda > Malacostraca > Decapoda > Palaemonidae > Macrobrachium > Macrobrachium nipponense. Next base: position 9,355,549 of record NC_061102.1, read on the forward strand.
TATGGGCCATAGAAGTATATAATGGAAACTCTTTCCCACCCGATTCCTTCAAATCGATGGCATGTAATATTGGGTACCAGCATGAGTGGATCCATTCACCACCCAAACCCTGTTATTGCTACTTTGATGTTCATCAAGGTAGTAGTGTTTATGTGAAATACAATGTTTAAATTTAGAAATTGAACCTTGGAGTACAGTATACCTCATTAAAAAATAAATGTGTATCAATAATAATGTAGTACAAACACCAGTTATGTGATGGATGGTCATTTGTAGTTGAATTGTTTGTAAGTTGGGTTGTTTAAGTACAGTATGGTATAAAGACACTCTGAACACAGTTTTAATTTGTAATCCCGTTTTAACCTCTCAAACATTCGTAAGGAAAATGTTCTTAAATAGGTTGGTGTCAGTACACAATGCTTAATCAGTTTCTGGGTGTTCTTAGTCTTCACTTCCTAATGTACTTTTTCTTTTCCAGTAGGCCTAATACAGCCAGATGGAGAAATTAACTGGAGTTGTCCCTGCCTGGGTGGGATGGCAACCGGCCCATGTGGAGTTGAATTCCGAGAAGCTTTCACATGTTTCCACTACTCAAGTGCGGAAATTAAAGGCTCTGATTGCCTAGAACCCTTCAGACAGATGTCAGAGTGTATGTCTCAATATCCAAATGTGTATGGAAACAAAGATGAGAAAGAGGGCCAAGAATTACCTACTGACACCAGTCCTGAATCTTCTAAAATCCGAAGTCATGAACAAAGGATTAGCCTTTGCTCGTTTTTAGTATTGAATTGGCATTTGTAGATATTGTAAATTTGTGTTTTTTTTTATGCAGTATGTGAGTTGCTTCATAACAGATGTATAGTGTTGGTTAGATAATTTTGTTACAGAATTTTCAAAGAACATCTTATGTACATTATGTATGTAACTCCTTGTACAAAACTGTTAATTCGTGCGATTTTCATTTCAAATGGGTCAGTATCGATGAAATCGTCACTCCAGTGGAGGACATGGATAGAAACATTCCAGACCAGTACTCGGTTGTCTTGTCATTCAAGAATGTGCAGCTATACTGAAACAAGATACATGTAGCATGAATTGTGGGCAGTCTTGTATGATGTTTGATGTGGGAATTATTTAATGGTTCCAGTAAAGAACGTCTTGAAAGTGTACATTAATTAACGCACACTAGTCACCTTAAGCTGATCAAGTAGATTATCTTCTCATTTTGAAGTTGTCTTACCTACACAGTTTTCTCTCATTTCCAGCTATGGTGATGTGAATATATACATATGTTGTACTAGCCAAATAAATTACTAGATTTTGGTAGATGTCAAGAAACTGCAAAATATAAAATAGTTATTTCCTAAAATGTGTAGAAATTTCAGGTGCTAGTATGTAAACAAACTGTCTCTACAGATACCTCATATGTGGTCCACTGATATACGTAAAGCAAGAAAATGGGAGATTAGGTTTAGAAATTGGAAGAATTATTTTAGTCAGGGAAGACACAATTCCACCTATTTATTTGGTAATGTTTATGTATATAATCTCTTCCAGTGTAGTTATTGTGATTTCATCATCCAGCATTTAATCAATTTCACATTTTAGGAGCTGCAACCCTACGAATTACTCTTAGTTTTATTTTTTTTCTTTATTTCTTTTTTAACACATCCAGCAGACCAGCTTGTGAGAGAGGTAATTTTCATAATTCAGTGTCTGGTTAGACTATTTATAAATGATAACAGACCCATGGATGTCAAGTTTGTAGCTCAGTGGTCTGGTTAAATTCATCATGATAATGATGATAATCATAATCAGATCCATTCATATATTTTAAGTAGTAATTTATTACAGGTTAATGATACATGTTAAATAATAAATACATATTTTTTAGGAACAAACCATTTGGACCAGCTCTATGATTGTTGAGAATGTTAACGCATTGGCCTTGTTAAATTATTTATTGTTGGGTAATAAAATACTAAATTATTTATTGTTGTTGATAAAAAACTAAAGGGATATATTATAATTTTACAACAAGTTTTATACACATCTGGTTTTTCCTTCTGTGCTGTATATTTTCTTGCTTTCTCTTTGCTACATGGTTACATTTGTTACGTGATTCAGGGTTCGCATTTCACCTACAGAAGCAGCTGAGCAGTGGTGAATATAGAAGTTTTATATATGAATCAAAACTAGTTTTCTTATGGTTATGAAATTTGACAGAAAAAGATTAATTTGTTGGATAATAAAACTGAACATGTGCAGTGACACTTATTACTATGCAGATAATTTGTATTTTTGTTATTTACAAAACAAGTTTATGTAATATGCAGATGAGCAGACATGTAAATAAAATACTTTTTGAAGTTAACGAATCTGTTCTTTAATATGAAACAGAAAAGGCTGTACAGTATTTGCCAAGAAATTTGTAAAATGTATCAGTAACTAGGTAGATGTGTATAGGCAATGTCAGTTTTGAACTGTGCATGAGTAACCATTCTGTTTAACATAGATTGAAGTTTATTCTGTAAGTTTATGAAAATGGTGATAGTGTATTCCACATGTTACTGAATACTGAATATCATGCTGTGATTTTTAAACACCTTGTTTGTTTTTAAATACTACCTTGTTATTTATGTTTATTGTTTTTAGTCAACTGTACTGAAGACTATTTTGTAGTTTTTGTGCCTGGATAGGGAATTTTAAGATATTCATGATAAAATGAAGACACATTAAAGAGGAGGGCATAGAATTTTTACAGAATGATAATAGATATTTTAGTGTTGATGGAGTAGAAAGATGTGACTATGCAGGTTCTTTAGTACAAAGCTTTTGATTCTGAATCTTTGTGTGGGATCATGCCAAATCAAATTCACTTGCTCTTTTGTCACCTCAAGAACGATCCTTCATTCCAGGGTTATCTAAATGTGAATAACAAAGATCTTAAGGAAAACTTATGGCAGAACATGTAATACAGTTTTTCTGCAAATTCATTTTTCATTGAAGGGTGCTGGCAAACCAATCTTAATAGTGTAACTGGTAAGTAGAAGACTTACGTGTAAGAAAATTTAGTATGCATTCTTTACAGATTCATGTAAGGAGAATGAAGGTACAATACATAGTCTGAGCATCAGAACTGCACAAAGACATCCTTTGATGTTAGAACTCATTTTTTGTATGGCTATAGTAAAACGGTAGAACATTCACAAAACAAAACAATAAAGCATCAGGTTGGGAATAACCAGTTTTTGAAATGCCAGTTCTGAAAGTTGACTTCTCCATCTTTTGAGCTAATTTACAAAGCTGTCTGGATTTAAAAAGAGTTGACAGTAAACCCTAAGACCTGAAAAGACTGAAAAACTGTTATTCCCTTGGCTGTCAAATTCTATAATAATTAAAGTTTTCCATACCGAGAGTATAATACTTGTGAAGGGAAGCTTTCAAGTTGTATTTTTCAAGCAAACATGTCACTGCTAGTATGATATTTTAAAATTATTACCCTTTCAGGCAGTTGTTCTTCATTCCCTTTAGTTTTCTAATTGTTCTTTATTTTTGTGGTTTTCAGGCCTAAAACTTGTAGAGCGCCTCAGTGTGGTGATCGGTACGGTCTTGGCCTGCCGCCTCGGTGGCCATGAGTTCGATTTTCGGGCATTCCACTGAGGGGTAGGTATGTGTATTTGTGGTGAAAGTAGTTCACTCTTGACATGATTCGGAACTCACGTAAAGCCGTTGGTCCCGTTGCTGAATAACTACTGGTTCCATGCAATGTAGAAACACCATACAAACAAACAAACCTAAACTTGTAGGCACCAACTATCCAGTAGTGATGACCAACAAAAAACTAGATTCCCCTAAGGCTATTGCTTTCAAGAAAAGCAACATTTACAATTACAGCTATACATATACCCTTTGCCGAGATTTTTTATAAAGTTCTCATATGTCTGTAATGTAAATTGAAGTTTCAAGAAAAAATATTTGTAGACTTAACTCTTGGAGTGTTATGTTAGTGGAACTTAGCAGTTTGAGCCCTTCATATTGGTATGTAATAAACATGGATTTAATAGGGAACCTTCATCAAAGAGAAACCAGATAAGCAGCTCACATGGAAGGAAAAGAAACTTTAGGTGTCATCACCATTAAAAAAGCATCAGAAACTAGGAGAAATTTCTCAGAAAAGTTGCTAAAAGCAGTCTGAAGCAGCTATTCCTCAATATGCTCAGAAAATATCTTGAACAGAATGCCTCAAGGTTAAGTCTCATTGGTAAACAAGTGACCATATTCCCCTGCAGCACTTGCACATATATTATGCAATAACTGCAGTAGCTCCTCATTGCATTATCTGAAGAGAAAAACATCATCCTCCTGTGGTTATATGCACATCCTAATTACGAAGTTACAATTTTTTTATGGTGAATATCACTCCAAATATAAATTTGTACTGTATTATTTAAATCATTCGTTTATTTTAAACATTCATCTCAAACCAAATTCATTATAGCCTGAAAAATACTTAGGATTCCAGTGCTTGGCTTCAAGCCTAAGTTTCATATTCCATTATGTGTGGCAATACGCTTGATTATTAAAATAATCAGGACTTCATAGGTCAGTAGAATATGTAATTGATTCCAGGGATTTCTGCATGCCTATGAATATAGGCTTAGTGTTGCTTACTCGGTTAACTCTGAAAGCGACGGTTGGTTGGGATTTCATAGCTCTGGTCTAGCATCTTTAAGTATTTGCCACAAAGGGAGTGCCCCATATGCATTTTTTGTTGGCTGAAAGCAAAATGATATATGGATAAAAAACAAAAACTAGGCCTCTTAATATGGTGTCCTCCGGGTCGTTTTCTGAATAAAATTTCGTTATCTTAAACGAAAGCGCCTCAGCAGCGTGGTTGGTATGGTATTAGCGTCCCACCTCAGTGGTCGCGGGTTCGATTCTCGGCCATTCCATTGAGGAATGAGAGGTGTGAATTTCTGGTGACAGAAGTTCACTCTCGACGTGGTTTTGGAAGTCTCGTAAAGCCGTTGGTCCCGTTGCTGAATAATCACTGGTTCCATGTAACGTAAAAGCACCATACAAACAAACTTATCTCACGATTCTTAATCTGTACCAGGTGGAAGGGTCAAGTCCTTGTAAGATTGACCACTTATCAGGCAAAATTAAACACAAAATAATGCAAATATTTTACTTTATTGTATTTGCAAATGCTTGATCAATAAAATGTTGCATTTTCATACCATTTCTTATTTAATAAGCATATCAGGATTGCAATATTGACTTTCTAATTCATCTTGTCTTGCACTATTATCCATGTATCTTAGCTGATGGAGAGCTGAGAATTACTGTTTGTTTTTATTTTCAGAGTTCAGGATATATATTAGATGTATGTGAATGGAGGGTTTTGCGCAGCTGATGTAGAAATTGGAAGTTTAAACACAATTATCATGTATAGGATGCACCAATACTGAAAACGGTTTATCGTGGAGAAGATTTTAACCTTGGGTCTTCTGAGTAACAAATTATATTATTGAGTACTATTCGATGATAGAGAAAGTATTCAGCTTGGTGGAGAGCAAATAAGGAGAGTTGATAAGTTTAAGTATTTGGGATCTTTTGTTAACGCTGGAGGAAGTATGGAAGAAGAAGTAAAACATCAAACATCGGGTACAGGCAGGCTGGAACAACTGGAGAGCGGCCTCGGGAGTTCTTTGTGACAAAAGAGTGCCGCTTAGGTAAAAGGAAAATTTCACAAGACGTTGGTAAAAACAGCAATGCTGTATGGTACGGAAACAGCAAGCATGAGAAAAGCAGAGCAGAAGAAGATGGATGTGGCAGAAATGAGAATGCTTAGGTGGATGTCTGGAAGGTAAACAAGAGTGGATAGGATCAAGAAATGACTACATAAGGGGGTCAACTAAGGTGGTGGAAGTATCAAAGAAAGTGCAGGAGGGGAGGCTGAGATGGTATGGACACCTGTTGAGGAGAGATGAGGACCATGCTGGGAGACATACTATGGGGGTGGAGGTGCGAGGAAGAAGAAAAAGAAAAAAAGAGGGAGACCAAGAAAGAGATGGAAGGACTGTGTGAGAGGAGACTTACATGAGAAGGGAATTGATGAGGCAGAAGCACAAGATAGAAATAGATGGAAACGGCGACCCCATATAAAAATGGGAAGAAGAAGAATACTATTCGATGTCTGTAGTATTCATGTAGTTATATTGCAATGCATTTATTTAGGACTCTGTTACTTTGTTAGTAATCGTAAAAGGGATTGTGAAGATCTCTCGTTTTTTAATAAATAAGTTATCGTGTAAGTGTTACTAAAGTAACTTTTTTTTTTTTTTTCATCAGAATTGTGTACTACTGCTTTCCAAACGCCTACTCAAACATGTGCACACACGCAATTATTATTTGAGTTAGCTGCAGTTCTTTAACTTAGACAGGATTTATAGCATTTTCATTCATTTATCAATCTACAATTCTCAAAATGATACTATGTTCCCTTGTTATTTACTGATTCTCTCCTAAACTTTCTCTTTCCCTCGAAACTGTTTCTCCTGGTTCCTAAGTGAAATACTGTATTGTTGAGTTATAAGCAGTTATTAAGTTGAAAATAGTTGTTTTTCTGGCCTTTTATTTCGTTTCATTTCCTCCAAATTACATTTTCTTTCCATTTTATTTATTAACTATTTTACTCCTACAAGCCTTTTTAATCGTGTTTAGCAAGAGTTTCGTCACGAATGAAAGCTGCGTTTCTTTCCTTATTGACTGGTCGTTGACGTGTGACTATAGCTTAAATTAGTTTTTTATGTCCTTTTTATTCAGCTTTGAAAAATTTGTTCAAGTTCTACATCGTTCTTCTTTCTCCTTATTACCGTTTCCTTTTCTTATTGACCGTTTTTATCTTTTTTCTAACAATTAATCGTAACTGAGAGAAAAAAGCGGCGTTTCCTATCTTATTGACCGGGCGTTGACGCCATAGTCAGTGTTGCCAAACCCGCGGTTTACCGCCCAATTGGGCTACTTTTGAACACCTTGCCGCGGGTTATAAAAGGGTACCGCTACTTGCCTAAAATTGGGCTACTCTGGAAGAAATAAACCGCGGCTCCAATAAATTGTTTAAATGGTCTCTACAAAATGCAATTTCTTTTATAATAATTTCAAAGTAGAAATGTAGATCGATTATTCTATTTCAAATTTCAATAGTTCACAGACAGTTTAAACCATAATGATGAAAAATTGTAATTAATTAAGTTGGTATACCAGACAGGCTGACGCCTGACTGACGCCTTATAGACCAGACTATATGGCGTTTGCCAGTTAAGACTTTAAGACTTCATTGCTAGACATCAGTTTATCTTTACCACTCAGTGAGAAGGTTGACTTAGTTCAAAATGCCAAAGAAGTGTAATTGGAGTGTATATAAAAAAACATTATAACCCAAAATGGGAGAGCGAGGAACTTTTGAAAGATTGGATTAGAAGTGTTCCTGGAGATGAAACAAAAGCTAGGTGTCGGTTTTGTAATACGGTTATAAGAGCCCACCATTCAGATTTAATCAAGCATTCTAATACTGGTACACATAAAGCATATATAAAAGCAAGAGAAAGTAATGTTTACGAGATTTTTTTGCTAGTACATCTTCTCAGCAAATGAAGCAAACAGATCACAATAAAAAAGTTACAGATTTGAAACTTTCACTATGCATTGCTTGTCATACATCAATCAATTCTATTGATCAAATTTGCCTTGAAGATATTATGTCTTCCTATCAGCAATGCTGATGTAGAAAGAGTTTTTAGCCAGGTCAATTTAATCAAAACGGACCTCAGGAACAGAATGGGACATGACTCCTAACGGCAATTTTGTATATAAGAAGTGCCATGCATACTCAAGAGGGGGAGGAGGACAAAAAATGCCAATGTCCAAATTTTGAGCCAATGAAACTATGATTAAAGCACTACAATCTAGTTCATTTTATTGATCATGTTGAATGAACAACAAATCTCTTTATTTCTTTTTATTTTGCTCATTTTAATTTTGTTAAATGCCATTCAACTATACTCTGTTTTTTTTCATTTGTCCATCCTGCCTGGTGTTTTTGTATGCTAACACTGCGTCCGGGCTTTAGAGAGTTACGCTATGTGTAATTTTAAGTAGGTAAATAAAAAGGATATCTGGGCGTACATTTGCAACTGAAAAGTATTTTAATAATTTTACTGTATGCGAATTACACCGTTAATATTCGAAATAGGATATTATTATAATCGTTGAATGTAAGCTGAATGTGACTATCTAAAGCCCGGGACGCAGTGTTGCCATACAAAAACACCACAGGCAGATGGACAGATGAAAAAAAACAGAGTATAGTATTTAATTTTGCAAAAAATATTCGGCTTTATTTTCTGTATTTTTGAATAAAAATTATATAAGTTTTTCGTTATTATACTCTTCTACAAAAGCTTAGTTGATTGATTTCGATCCCCGGCCCCCTAATTTGTTTCTATAGAATATCATATCAATAGTTTTTAGTACCAATTTAATGATGGCTAAGTTGCTATAATTGGGCTACTTTTGAAGCCACTGCCGCGACTTTTGAGGCTTTGCACCGCGGTTTGGATGTCAAGTTATTTGGCAACCCTGGCCATAGTCCCCAGCAAGTAACAAAAATTAGTGGCATCGTTAAGGCATGATCCCGGCCCCTACAATATTTGGCTCAGTTTAATGTCGTGTGTTACACTTGTTAAGTCGTAAATAAGGCAACAATGACTGAAACCGAACCTACGACCCGTGAAAGGGTAAGGATGATGCAAAATGGCCTTTGGAGAGCGTATTTGTCGTGTGGTTGGTTAATGCAGGATAGGGCTGATCCACCATAGGTACTAGGCTACTAGGTATTTAACGTCACTGGTTAACCTAGCTTTTGGAGAACTTTTTTCAGATTTATTATGGCATTTAGGCTGAAAACCCTACTTAAGTTATCTTATGACTGGTTAGGCTACCTTACCTTAGGTGGCCGATGTAGGGTTCGACGTGACAGGTTAGGCAGGCCATTGACAGGTTAGCCTAGCCACGTAGATGGACTGACTGTTTTCCTCACATATTTATTTTGTTAGACAGGAAAACATATATAGGATATCTTATGACTGACTTAGGCAGCCAATCGACCGTTGGATACTAGGCTAGGATGGCAACCAATCTACCGTAGGATCTAGCTAGGGTAAAACATCGCGTGGACTGGCCAACTCACCGACTATCACAGCTGGCCACCCTCCGAAAAAGTACTTTTAACGCGTCCTGACACTGGAGATGGTCATCAGTCATGAGTTGTTGGTGAGAGAAGGAGCTAAAGACCTCTACTCTCCTTTCGAGGTAAGTATTTTCTCCAAAGTTAGAAATTAAGGCCATATTTTAGGATTTAAACAGAGGGTAATGAAAAGGGTGGCCAACACAGGCCCAAAACACCAAAACGCTTTCGAAATTTTTACTTACGATTAAAAAACTTTAGAAGATTGACGCCATCGTGATGTTTGTGAAGTCGCTTGTGTCAACAAACTTCCAATTTCCTGTGCTAAATCTGCACACCACGCTTGGGCACTTTCATCACAACAATTGTAAAACGTTCCTTTGCCACGACGTTTTTAAGGAAACTACAGTTTTGGTAGAAGAGGACGACAAAGTGTGCACTAGATAATTATTATTTAAATAAATAGTAAAACATCAATAGTATATATTTTACATATTTATGATGATTAATTTGAAAATATTCGTTATTGAAAAAGTAACTTGATTCCTGACTCAAATTTAAGTAATTATTTTTTGGAATTAGAACGTTTTTTTAAGTCCTGTATTATGACGTTACGACATCTTGACTTTTGTACCAATTGTAAATGAATTGCTATACTCAACTTTCTTGCAGAACAGTTTATCAGTTATTCATGCAGATTGTTATCAGCTATTCATGTAATTGTTATAATCGTAATGTGCATATATATCTTTATTATTTACTTTTTGGATATATGAAGATGTTTTACTGCCGTAGTGTGACGCAATCGCTTTCTCTCCCTGGGCCTCTTGTCTGTTTTCGCACCATAAGAAATTAATGGGGCCGAATTTGCAGTGACCAGAAAGTTGTTAAAAGAGGAAAGTTAGCATTGAGGAGCATATGTTTTGATTGAGAAAAATACAAATTTATACAATAGCTAGCTTGTAAAAAATACTTGATTACAAAAAACTTGATTGACAACTAAACAGCATACCTACTATGGGTTTCAGAGACAGTGCAAGCACGTTTTTTGGCAATATTTCTGTAACGAACACTCGTATCAGAATGAGATTTTGCTATAGTGTATTACGCCCAGTGCCGTAATTTATAAGGGTATCGTGAATCACTAATCGTAAAGAATAATGACACTTGTCCTTGTACCAAGAGACAAAAACTTTATTATCCAGAAATGGATACGAACACAGCAGTAAAAAGCGCCACTACCCTCTCCCCCCACCTCCACTGTCACCCCTGTCCTTCTTCCTTCTTTCACCTTCCCTTCTCACTCTCTGTTGCCAATTGGTATGTGTTCACCCTCCAAACTGGGTATAAGACTTACACAAAACTTGGAAAATTGGTGGTTGAAATTAGCATAGTATTGGAAGTATATATACATAAATATTAAAGCAATTTTATCATTATTGCATGACTATGACTACTAGAATTCATGGAAACAGTTTATAATAATGCATTGGCGTATGTATGAAGCTCCACTAATGTGGCAACGATGATTTTGCCATTCTTAGCATGCAAACATTAAAAGTTACATTTATTTCTGGCATACAGTTATTATAAAAAATCAAAATACTAATATAGACTTAAATCAATGAAAAGTGCTAGCAAAAAAAAAAAATTATAATCCACTAATCCGTCGTCTGCTCCACGATGGTTTTCGGCAGCCAGATGTACAACAAGGTTAGAAACATTGGATTGTATCTACTTTAGAAATATCTGTAATTTTTGGGGAAATTTGGTTGGAAAAAAGGGATAATAGGCATGAATTAAATAAACATTTTGTAGTAACAAAGTAAAGTTAAACTAGATAATGAGTAAATTAAACAATTAAGGGAATAAAGCTTTGCACCTCATAAACAGCGTTGTCGTCTGCTTCTCGTAACTGTGTTTGTGGAGCGAGCTCTTAGGAACCAGGAACAGCAACGTGGTTCTAGTGCAATTTGGAGTGGATTAAAACCAATAATGTGTATAATTACAATCAAATAAGCACTGTGGAGTTTCAGTTGTGATGGCAGTAAGGATAAAACCACCAATTACAAGGTAAAAATGAATTCAGTTCTAACCATGACCCCGGGAATAACAAGTTTCATACTTTCACTAATATAGGCAACAAAGTGTTGTTTTATTGTGCTGATTACAACTGCAATCTTGAGTAAGATCAATAAACGTTACATATATACGCTAACATTGTTCAAATGAGTGCTGGGAAGGCTGGGAAAGATGGTGGATTGTCCATGGTTAGACTGGCCAGCCTGACAATAGCCGCCATATTGAATTTCAAAAACTGCCTTGAAAAACATATTTTACGAAGAGCGTCACATGCTTATTTTTAGTTCGTATGGGGCTTTCATATGTCACATTATGCTGACTAAACTTCAATCTTTTGAATGATATGCTTAAAGTTGTAATTGTATTCTTGTTTCACCAATTAAATATCGAGTGAATAAGACCCAGCAGCGTGATGACGATGGATCGTCCATGATTGTTTACCCTATATGTATGACTGGTTTGGTACCTAGCTTTTGCTCCTTTTCATATTTGGTTGGTTTTACTGTGATGGTTAGGTGCCAGTTAGGCTGTCTGAGGATGCAGCTTTCAGCAAATTTAATTTTAAGGTTCCCGGTTAAAACTGAACAAGCCTATGAGGAAATTTCTAAGCCAAATATTTTCCCTACGGGTTATTTTATATTTAGGTTACCTATTTAGATGTGTAACGTTTACCAGTGATGCAAACCCCCATTTTAATGGTTTTTCCTCCCCCTTACCCTGTACTTGACAAATACCCTAGCCTACGGGAGACCCGAGTTGGACACTGGTTTACGGTTGATGGAAAACTAAAATAGGGAAACGATATTTTCAGAAGGTATTAATTCACAATTTAAACAGTCAAAAAATACCTAAGTAAAACTGCAGAATATGACCTAGTGCACCTCTCTAATTAGATCACTAGTACCAGTTTATTTGCAAAATTAGCATTGGATAGTACCAGCCCCTTGGGGATGAACATAAAGACCTAAAGACAATAAATACCATTAACATAAACAGAAGATGTTATATATATTTTGGTCAGTTTATGGTAGAAATGAGGCTGTGGTAGTATTTAGCAGTTTTACCAAACCTTACATCCTTTGTATGTGTCAATAATAGTACCAATCACCCAAAAATTTTTAAAACACGAAAATGTAAGCACATGTACAGGATGCATCTTAATCTAAAGTCCAAAGTAATGTCACAGAACAGTTGCTATGTATGATATCCTCCAGGCTAATCTTGGGATACGTTGATGCTTGCTCAGACAGTTTTATGATGTCGGACACAAGTAGCTAGATCCCCCTTACCAGGTCAGGACATGGCACCATAGGTTAAGGGAATGTTTGGTTATATCAATGTTGAAATGTGTCGTTAATCTGCTTTTAAGCTGGCCATTAATATGATAGAGTAGCCAATTTTGGCATATTTTGAGGCAGTGACTTTTGCAAGTAGGGTGCACAACTCTTCTGCACCTTTACTCCTAACCTGACCCAGCCAGGGTTTTTTTCCCTCTATGAACCCAAAAAATTATAACTCAAAATACAGGAATGCATCCTAACCTAATGTAACTTGATCTTGGCTGCCATTTCCTTACATGGCACACTTCCCCCTAACCTGGCACACTTTCCCCCTAACCTGACTTGAGCACCATAAAAGTCATAGAATTGAACCTAGGTTTCACCTAGGGCACCAGGTCCTTAAACTAAACATGGATGTCTGACAACCCCATCCTTATTACCTGACCTATACTAGAATTCACTGAAGTATGTAATAGTCTGATGACAAGTCAAATGTCACTGGTAATCTCATTTAAAGATATGCCTACAAAGAGGGTCAGTTTTTATCCTAGTGCTAGATATAACCTAAACCTGTTCCTTTTTATACAGTAATGTGACATATTAGGCTGTGGTGAACCATTTGTTTGTTTAATTTAGAATCTGGTTAGGAAACAACATTGCACTTAGTAAGAGGAAATAGTTGATACTGTACTTGGAAAAAAGGCTATAATTAAAACAAGGAAAGGTTATTAATAATGTCAATGCAATTTTATGAAAAATTTTTTAACATTTCGGAAAGGTTATTAATAATGGCAATGCTAATTTTATTAAAATTTTTAACATTTCTGTTGTAGCTATAGTCTAATTTCTCTTCCTCCCACTCCCCAGCCAGTTGTGTACCAACTACTCTTCTCAAATACTTGTGGAAATGTCATTAGCCAGGTCAGACCATGTTTTATAACAAAATAAGGCTATGAGGGGTTGACATTTGCATGTGTTTGAAAGTCGAGAGCCTTGTACAGTACGTAACTTGATTCAATAAGATATTATCATTACAGGTTGTAGAGCTGTTGAACACTGCTACTTTTATGACATCTGAGAAGGAGAAGATTGCGAATTTAGCCAAGGTTCAAGAGCGTTATATTCATCTTGATCAAAAGCTTCTGGACTCCTTTTTTTGAAGAAGTCGCCGCTTTTCAGACTGACCGCAACTCAGATGTTCGAAAATTTGTTGTCGGGTTCATTGAAGAAGCATGGTAAGTACACCAGTGTGTGTTTAGGAGTATAAGAGACTGAAGGAAATTTTTTATAATGTCAGTCAGCTCTAATATTAAGTTTACATATGCAATATGCAGTCTGCAGTAATGATATCTTATTCCATAGGTTACCATTTCTTAATTGCAGTACATGATAGAAATGGATAAGATTTAGGGTTCGAATTGGATGTAATCATATCACTTGTGTTTTACTGTTAGGTTTGTATTATACAAAGGAGAATAGAGAGAACTCCTTTCCCGAGGGATGTGAATTAATACCAAAGATAATGATGATGTTGGCTTTATTTTGCAAAATATTAAAAATAATTACAGATCGCTTATTGCCATATGAAAAAATATATATATATATATATATATATATATATATATATATCTATATATATATATATATAGTATATATATATATATATATATATATATATATATATCATACATATTTCTATATACATACATACATATACATCTACATACATACATACATACACAATACATACATACATACATACATACATACATACATACATGCACTCAGTCTCTCAAAATTATCTTTTCAGTAAGAAAGATGTTGCTATGTTGCCCAGATTGGTGCCCAACATACAGATCCTACTGGCAGACAATGCCATTGCTGTAGTGAAACGTGTAATTCAAGCAGCAGCACAACTGCACCGGGCAACCCTCGCTTGGCTGTCTTCAGCGCGAACCACAACTCCAGAGATGGAGCAGGTGTGGCATATCATTACACTGATTAAGAACTCTATAATCTCTATGATTGATCATGATAATGATGGGTGAGTTTTATTGTGATCCTTTGAGGGCTTCTCTCATTCTAGTATACTCTTTATCTGAGATGAAGTGTTTCATATTACTATTTGATGGTGGCACAGTTTTGTTTTGAGCCTGCTATTGCATTCGTTTTGTGTTATTATAGTCTTTGATATAAAATGAAGGATTTTCAGTAACTGTAGAAAAGAGCAGATGGTTCACCACAATTTCATCTACATTTCATAATTTGATCACATATGATTTCTCCTACAGCGTGAGAACTCAGGCCATCAAGTTTCTTTCGAGTCACTAGGTTTTACTGCAGACGTACAAAGAGGCAGATTCTGTTACCAGGGAAGGAGAGTTCAACTTGGATCTTGTGCCCCCTAACACTAAAGGCAGCTCGTCCTAGGAAGCTGGAAGAAGAAGCTAGGTTGGTGAAGGACAAATTATTTTTAAAGTTATCCTAGTAATTCACATGGGACGCTTATTTTCTTTTGTCTAATGTTGCTATATACAGTAGTAGACTTGGCTGATAAGAGGGTGACATTATTCTTGCTACTAAAGTAATTTTTTTTAAATGGTCATGGTTTTATTATAATGGCTTACTGCAGTTGCTATTATTTGTGCATGCGTAGCTTTTGAAAGTTGATTATAATTTTCTCGGTTGAAATATAGTGTCTTCGCTGAGTTGAAATGCAGTGATTTCTCTAAATATCAGATTTTTATGAAAAATTTATTTTGTCCTTCAATCATATTCAACCCACATTTGCAGGTTTTGAATATCACTGACACCACAGGTTGTGTAAGAAATGCCATATTAATAAGACCTTATTAGCCCTGTTTCCTTGCTGGTCAACCTACTTCAGGCTACCATAGGGTGATAGCTGGTCAAGAGATAGAGACCAGATATTATGTGGGCAACAAAATTTTGTACCTCATAGTATACGTTGTAGGCATCACTTGAGGTTCTTTGCAGTGTTCCTTCGGCCTCTAACTCAACCCCTTTCATTCCTTTTACTATACCTCCATTCAAATTCTCTTTCCTCCATCTTGCTCTCCTTAACCCTCTCCTGGCATTGGTTTCAACATTATTCTTAGGGCTGAATGTCCTCATAGGTCCCAGCAGTATCTTGTAATTGATGACTTTTATAACTAATGAACTATGAATGTAATGATTATAACATACAGACATTTACCTACATTGGAAGTTTATCTCCAATAATCTTTGTTTTATTTATTTTCATTTCAGAATGGTCCTTAATAAGCTCATCTCATTCCAAGGTTCCCTGCATATCAGCAGTGTCAATTTGATGACGTGCATGTCTTCTCTAACAATCATAGCTCGAGCCCGTCCTCAGTTTCTTGCCAAAATCATCAATGCCTTGGAGATTTTACATGGTTTGTATAGTGATTTCTCCTGTCTGCATATTTACATTTGGTGAGATATCTGATTGCTATTTAAGAAGTAAGATTTTGAACTGGATCTGATTGACTTACTGAACTTGGAATTTTGCCTATGTAATGATTGATTCAAGCAAGCCACCTTATATGCTTTAGATTTACTTGAAACTATCCTTGTGAGTCACACTGTGTAAAACAGTGGTATAGTTTATAGTTTACTGTGAGCAATTTTTATTGTGCAAAACGAGTATTTTTTATAATGAACAATTCTGATTCTTTTAGTAATAGGAAATGTTTATTGAATGTCAAATAAGTTTTCATATATTAAATTTATATCACTATCCAAAGATGCTTGTTTAGATTTTAGATATAGTTATCCAATACGTAGATGGCTTTAACTAGGTTTATAAGTGTTTCTCCAGGGCACAGTATCAAATATGAATTTTAATGAATTGTCTAATTTATTCCAGCTAACCTTCCGCCAACTTTGACTAAGTCTCAGGTGAACAGCGTTAGAAAACATTTGAAGATTCAAATGCTGAATCTTCTGAAACATCCAGCATCTTATGACCACCATGAAAATATCACAACTGTTCTGAATGACCTTGGTGTCACAGCAACAGAGGTTTGTATAAGATTTTTGACTCCTTAGTCTTATAAAGTTGTTATTCACTGGTTGTATATCTTAGAAAACAATGATACTTTTGTGATAATATATAACTATGATTTTAGTACGTAATTATAATTGTATGCCATTTTTGCGGTGAAAGGTTGTGAGAGTAATCCAACCAGTGCCACCATTCACATTTTAATTGATGTTAAGCAATTCAGAAAATTAACAAATGTCAGCATACTCATGAAACTAAAAGCAAAGGGCATGCAAGAACTTATAATGGCAAAGTAACCTAAAAGAAACTTCCACAGTGCCCTGTGAAAATCACAAATAGACTCTAAGAACACTGAGAAATGCAATGTGGAATATAGAAAAAAAGAAGAATAAGAATACAGAAAGTTGTGCTTCCAAGCATGTACAAACTAAGTAAGAACCAGGTTGACACGGAATTTTTATCTTGAGGTATAAATTGATGCTAAGGAAAAGGTTATGTTGCAAAAAGATTAGTTTGTAATTGATAAATAGTTTCACTGTTATGTACGTACATAATATGTAATACTATTGAAATATTAGTCTCATTGATAAAGCAGAAACAATATCACTCATGATTAATGCTAACTCATGATTAATGCTATACACTTGAGCTGACATGCTCAAAATGGATTAAGACATAATATAGTTGGAAATAAAAGACAAAAATACCCATTGTGTTCTGATTACTTTTAATGGGTTAATCGTATAGTTTATCAAAAAATAGAAATTGAAAGAGTTATATAATGCCACACTTGTCATCTGTACTGTCTTCATATTTTAGGAAAAAAAATAATCTCCATATACTTTTTTGAAAAATGAAACCTGAGATTTTCATGTCATTGTAGTATTTCATTTATAACTACTTCTCATATAGAAATTGTATGATGAAATATCTCAACCCAGGTTAACAAGAGCATGCCATCGAAAGACCAGATACGCAAGAGAGTGCGAAGAGACAAGTCGTCAACCGATGAAGGAGGAGGAGAACCCTCGAGCAAAAAATCTCGCATCGACAAAGATGAAAAGAAAGAGTCCAAGGAGGTTTCTGAGAAGCAGTCTGCTATAGACATCACACAACGCTGGCTGGTAGACAAGTTGACGACTGAATCCGTCGCATCCCTCGTCATGGTTAATATGGTAAGTCGTTTTGCAGTCTCATATCCATTGTTACCTGCTTTAATTGAATATTCTTTAGAAAATTGCTTTGACATTTTGTGCATAATTATAATGAAAGCTGTTAGGAAATAGATATTTGTTCCGACACGGCATACAAACCTTCGGTCCTTTTGCAATAGGAAGGTACTAGCGGCAGCTGGATAGGTCGTAAGCTTTCGAACAAGGGGTTCGGTAGTTAACTGCTTGTCCGACAGGCGCGCGCGCGCGACTGGGAGGTAAACAAATCACTTTTGCTTTCGGCCTGCTGGCGTGTAGACGTGTATCATCGCTCTCTGCCCGCTTCATCGTCGTTGCTTTCGCATGGTTGTGTTTTTCTTTTTCTATTTATCTAGTGAAACTGAATTGTAAGTACAATCATTTCATATTTATTTCCATTGAAATCAATTGTGAATTAAAGGATCTTGGTTTCTCCACGCCCTCCGATTACCCGAGTGCCGGGTCTGAAGGGCGTAAGTGCGGGAATTCATTTTCCCCAGAAATGATCCTCGTATTGTGTATGCTCGGTGCCGAGGGCGGGAGAGCGCTCGCTCCGAGCTTATATTTTGGTTGGAAATGTGTAGATGAAAATCGTAAGTAAGTGCCCTTTTCATTTATATTTTTTGACCTGATAGCTTGTTGCCGAGCGAATGTCGCGGCACGAAAACTCCCCATTCTGTATGGAAGTGGAATCGCAAGTACAGTATTCTTTTCATTTTCATATATTTATTTTTGATTGTAGCAATACTCTATTTTGGATCAGTTTCCGCTCTTACCCGGAAATTGATCTTTTCCCCTTTTATTTGAATGAAGTGAAATCGCAAGTGCAGTTCTTTTTCATTTTCATATTTTATTGAGATTGCATTATTTACTTGGATCAATGTTTCCGCTATTTCCCGGGAATTGATCCTTCCCCTTTTTATTTTGTATGAAGTGAAATCGCAAGCGCAGTATTCTTTTTCATTTTCATATATATTTTGATTGCATCAATTCATTATGGATCAAGGTTTCCGTTCATAATCGGGAATGGATCCTTTTACCCCAATTGCGCTTCGGTACCGAGGGGGGCGCAAATGCGCTCGATCCGAGCCCTTATCATTGTGAAGTGAATCGTAATGCAAGATTCTCATTTTATTCCTTTTATTATTGATTGCATCAATATTTATTTGGTTCAAGTTCCGCTCAGTCAGGGAATTGATCCTTATGCCCTTGCATTCGGGCCGAGGGCACGATTGCTCTCTGGGCTCTTATTATTATGTTGGGTACATGGGTGCTGTGCGGGGGTGGGGAACGAAAATCCCCCCCCCCCCGCCCCCCCCCCCCCCCCCCACTCAGCTCCCACAGATGGCCCTTCCCCTTCGGGGGGGGAGGTTATCTGCGTTCTTCTCCTCGCCCGATCCGTCGAGCGGCGGGGAGGTGGGCGCTCGGTGCCCGATGTACAATTGTATTCGGGGTCTTCCGCTCGTTCGGTGTGGGGCTCACCCCCCCCGCGCGAGGGGACTTCCCCCCCACTAATCACTACTACTGTTATTTCCGCAGGTGCTATTGCCACGAGGGTGGACCTTGGTGAGGTATGGGCGTCCTTCCATTTGCAGGGCGTGCTAGTGTCCAGGGGCTGCGGTTCTATGTCTGGGCCTACTGCGGTCACCCATGGAGTGGTGACCACGCTCCAGGTGATGACGTCCCTCCTCACCTGGTGTACTCGCCTCAGTGGTAACAGTCTTGCCTACAGCCGCTGTGAAGTGCCGTTCGCCGTACCGAGAGGGGGGCGTGCCGCCGCCGCTCGTGGTTGCCGCGCTGCCGCGACCACACTTCCGCTGCCCTAGAGCTCGCCCCTGGACCTGCCGCCGGTACCAGGATGTTGCTGGCTGCTGCTCCACTTCCTGTGTTTCCGGTACTGCCTGCCGTACCTGCCGATTCTGGGCTGACTGTCCATGCAGTTGCTGCGCTGGCTGTCCCTGCCGTTGCTGCGCTGGCTGTCCCTGCCGTGGCTGCGCTGGCTGTCCCTACCGATGCTGTGCTGGCTGTGCCTGCTGTTCCTGAGATGCCCATACCTACTGACGTCGTCCCTGTTCGTGGTGGTACTACCCCAGACTTTGGTCTGTCTGTACAGGTGCGTCCGGGCCCTGTGGCTTCGGCTACAGCAGCCCCGGCTCCGCCCTGGATAGCAGATCTTACGTCTGTCCTGAGGAAGCTGACGAAGAAGAGGAGGAAGGTGTCGTCGTCGTCGTCTTCATCTTCTTCATCGTCGTCGGCTGCCGCCTCTTCCCCTTCGACTTCTAAGGCTTCACAGCGAGGAAGAAGAAGGTTGCCTTCTCCCTCCTAAGAAGTCTCCCTCGGGAGCTTCTCGGGACCCGTCTCACCTCGGTGGGACGGGAGGGTTCCTTCCGCTGGTCCTCCTGCTCCTTCGGGAGCGGGGCCCGTCTCTTCTTCCGCAAGGAAGAAGACTACGGGGACCAGAGGGGTACCGGCTAACACCGGTACTTCCTCGCCTGGTGTCAGTGGTTCTGCCACTGCATCAGGGTCCGTCTCGGCCTCTCGTTCGCGGGAGGTACCGAGTGTACGGTCGCCTACCAGCGACCGTGCAGCCAGGAACCAGACCTCTGAGCCCGCTCAGCGTCAGGTTCACGGCACGGAGCGGAAGACTGGTGACAGAGCTCACGCGACTCTCACCAGACCAGCTCTCGCTCTCGCGGCGACCAGCTGGCTACCCGGGGACGTGACGGTCCACGACCGACCACGGGCTGAGGCTGGGAAGAGGTCCCCCCGTTCGCCGGTGCCAGCCACGGCTGGAACCAGCGACGTGAGTGCCGTGAGGACAAGCACCGGTCTCACTGTGACAGTGGAGCCTGCAGGTCGCCTGACCGTGCGCTCTCACAGAGAGCGATCGGATACGGCAACCAGCACCAGCTCTTCTGACACTCGAGATCGGGGCCGCTGTGCTCAGTCCAGCCGTTCTCCACAGCGAGACGGTTCGACCAGGCCTGCAGCTCGATCGCCACCGCGGGTTGACGATCGGGTGCAGCCCTCCAAGCCTGCTGGTTTCTGCCAGCAAGCGAGGAGGGAGCGTCAGGTCTGCCTCTCCCGTACCTTCAAACCTCCTCGGGTTACACCGGGAGGAGCGAGGTATTGAGGAGTGATCGTGAGGGGTGCGCCCCTCATGATCCCACCACGACGCCCTACGTGCCAGGCACCGGTTCTTGGACCGGCCGGCCAGGAACGTATGCGCAAGTGGATGGAGAAGACCGAGAGGGCTGTCGCTGTTCCCCCTTCTTAGGAGGAAGGTTCTCAGAATATGCTCTTGTTCGAAGGACTTAATGGTCCTACTCTGCAAGATGCTGTGACTTCCGAGATCCAGAGGAACTTTGCCGAGGTTATGGCGCTGATTCGTCAGCACAACGACCTCGGGGAAGGATCGCCGCTCCCACCAGCAGAGCCAACGTCTCGGCTCGAGTCGTTTTGGGGCCCGAGAGGGAACCCAAATCGACGGTGGGTCTGCCGCGATCGGAGCTTGCCGACTGTGTTGAACAGGTAGTCTCTCGTCTCCGGACAAGAAGGCTCTCTCAGTTCTGGCCGGTCGAACAAGCTACTTCACCTCCTCTACTGCGACAGAGGCGTTTCTACGTGTCTTCGGACACCGTATTTGAATACCCCTTCAGTCCTCCTGAGAGGTTTCGACCTCGACGAGGACTGGAATGAGTCGGAGGACGGTATCGGCTCTCTGTCAGGTGTCGATCAGCCCCACCCAGACGACGTTCACAGTGGCGGCAGACCCTACCTACAGTATGAGTTCGTAACCCTCCTCGGGAAAACGTTTTTCTCCTGACGATACATTTCCCAGGCTCTGAGAGGCCATCGCCGTAAGGCGATGGCTGCTCCTTTTCTTCTCCAACTGCTAGTTCCGCTGGGAAGGCGAGCCAGTATCCAATTCCTCCCCCATTCCTCTCTCCTTACGGCTACGAGGGAAAGGGAGGGATCCTACAGAGATTTCTCTGTAAGATCCCACGTTAAAGGGCTGCGCTACCGGGGGGACCTTCCGGGTCCTACCTGACGTAAGACCCCGTCGTTGAGGAGGGATCCTGCCCCTTTCTCGATTTCTACGGGAATCGAGAGGACCACCAGCCGATATCGTTTGACGAATTCGGTGGGGGGTTTCGCAGAATGCTTAGAATTCTACGGAATTTCTAGCGCACTCAGAGTGTTCGATTGTTTTTTACGATCTCAAACACTTAGGTGAGACCACGGTCCAAAGTGAGCGAGAATCCCCGATGATTGTTACACGATAATCGGGAACCTCGCTTATGCTCGAATTCCTGTAATTTCTAGCATTTGGAAGAAGACTGCTGCTGAAAGAAGAGTATCTCACAGTAGGCGATTAACCTGGAATAGAGGAGAACGGACGGGAACTTCCAGTTTGGCTTGAACTATCGTCTTCGTATTCTGTTCACCATTGAAGCTTTCCTTTGGGAAAGACTTCTCCTTCACTCTCTTGACTAGAGAACGAAGGCGGTCGATCTCCAATCCTTATTCTCATTCCTCGAGAGGAAAAGAAAATGAAATTTAGGATGGAGGTCGTGGTACAGAACCTACAAATATACTACGTATATTACCCTCGCGACATGATTCTTTTAACAGTTGAATTGTCCGGGGGGTAGGCGCATACCGTAGTTAACTCTACTTGGTTTGTGACCGAGACGAATTGTATCTTAATTGAACTGCAACTCGGGGTTGCCTGCAACCTCCCAGCAGTTATCAGTTTCGATTTAGATACTTGGTATTGTCATGACAACACCAAATCAGCTTTTGTATTTACGAAATCCGTTTCGTTTAAATATAATTGCTCGAGCGTATTCTTTATGCTCGATGGTTCTAGCCGAACACATTCCTTCGTGGAATAATGGATTACCTGGCAACTCAGGATGACGAGTCACCGAGAGCTACTGCGTATTGAACTGCCTGATAGCAGCTCAGTATCAGCTAGGTCTCGGAGATGCACGGTCGGTTACGTCTCTCTCTCCCCTGGTTTGATTGACTACCGAACCGTATCTCTGCCCAACAATCATGACTTAGGTCTCTGATTAACGGGGATTCTCGCAATAATGAAGGACCATCTACTGCTGTGACGCTCGATTTCATCGCCTTCGACATTGCGAGAATTTTTAACAGAGATATCTCTTGGACTCTCTCATCTTTCTGTTTACCGCACGGTAACAGAAGTCTGTACTAGTCTTCCGCTGCATCGCACCGCGATAATGCGAATGATTTTTGCAGACATCTGAGTTTGTCTTCAAAATATCTCGTATTCGTAGGTGTGCAATTATTCATTGCTCGCCCCGAATTAACAGATATGTCAGAAGACATCGCCTACTCTCCGACCTGACAGCTCTACTTCCAAATGTTCAGCCCATGAAAAGCGTTCTTCAGCAGTATTTCCCTGTCTTCATTACTGAAAAGCGCTCCGCTTTTATTGCAACTACGATCCTCACCGGACAGCAATGAATAGCGGTTAGCGTTCTCAGTCTTTGTAGCACAGGTTCAGAATCTTGAGAATCCTTCTCTCGGTTCAGCTGTGAAGACGTAGGTTGCTTTTTTCTGTACACCTTCGTCTTCAACGACACATAGTGTTGTTTTCTCCTTAGCTGAGAATCAACTATACTATGAGATATCTTGCCATCAGGGACTCGGTCTCTAGAAGGCAATTGACTTTTCGCCTGTTGGGCACATGCCTTAAGAGAATCATCACCTCGCTCTGGCATCGGTGACGAACAAATTATTTGTTTAGTCTCTTGGCATAACCCTTTTAAGGCGAAGGTCACGTGACTTGCTCGGGTGCTTGGACAAACTTGCCTCCTACCAACGCAGTCAGTCGGCAGCTGTCAGAGCGCCCAAGTCAGTTACGAACTTCGCTGTGGACTTAGTTCGGTTGTTCCATAACAGTCTTTTCTTCGTCCTAACGGCTTGTCACAGTACCCATACCATCGACACCCACCATTGAGTGTCGGTTGTCCTATCCACTACCGAGAAGAACTTCACTGCATGGGGATAGGAGAATGTGAGACACTTCGCTGCAGACGAATAGACCAGTATGGGTACAGGACATCACCGAAGTCGAGAAGAGGGATAGGTCATACGACCATTCCCTTCTTTTCCTCTGAGGTAATTGCATGACTTTTTCCTGCGAAGTCAAGCATACCAGGGGATGGGGATTCGTGACCGCTCGATTCGTACCGACTTCGTAGCGAAGACTCAGAAACCCTTCGGTTCCTGACGATCGGTTAGAGTCCTTCACAATCCCCCCTCCCTAATGGACTTCACCGCCTTCGATGCGAAGGAGATGCTGCTTTGTCCTGTGAAAGGCTGATGTGTTGAAGATCTCTTGTCAGCACCAAGATGACCTAGAAGTACATCTCCCTCGAGTTACACAAGAACTTCTCCGTGGCGCAGGTACTGAAGGCAGGGGTCTGGTACAACCAGACCACTGGCACCTCCTTCTACCTTTTGGATATTGCCCACAGGTCCTTGGATCGTTTTCCTTGGGACCCGTGGTGGCTGCTCAACACGTTGTGTAGCTAACCCAGACCTAGCAGGCTGAACAGCATCGAGTCCTGGTGTGACTGTAAGAATAGATAAGTGAATGAGAAAGTGACTGGCTTCTCTTCCTATCTTTTTCTCCCCCTCTACCTGTGGGTAGAGGGATACGGTCATCACTTGCTGGATAAGGACGAGATGCCGGTGAGCTACTCGACAGAGCCCCATCCTATCCCTTTCACTAGGATGGGAGCGAATATCCACCACTTCCTCCTACAAGGGGGGGGAAGTGGATGCCAACAAGAGACAAACCATAACTTTATGTTGCCTCTTGCAAATAGGAACTTGTTCTTGTTTGCTGGTACGAAGAGATACGCTTCCTCTCTTAGTACTCGGTCCAGAGGTCTGACCATTGATCCTGCGGTGCACACCCCGATCAATCGGACAGAGGCTTGGATCCCTCCCTCGCTCTTACGACCAGGGAGACTTCCAAGGTTGGGCGAACACCACGTCTGTTCACAAAAGACTCAGATTCCACCCACCAAGAAGTGAGTCTTCCTATTGTAAAGGACCGAAGGTTTGTATGCCGTGTCGGAACAAATGACAATTTGTCCAAAATTGCATTTTTCCTAACTATACAAACCTGAGGTCCTTTTACACATAGTCCCACCTCATGCCACCCCTCACTCTGCAGTTTTTGCTTGGGCCAAAAGCAAAAGTGATTTGTTTACCACTCCCAGTCGCGCGCGCGCGCCTGTCGGACAAGCAGGTAACTACCACCGAACCCCTTGTTCGAAAGCTTACGACCTATCCAGCTGCCGCTAGTACCTTCCTATTGTAAAAAGGACCTCAGGTTTGTATAGTTAGGAAAAATGCCAATTTTGGACAAATTGTCATTTTTGGTGTACATTCAAATTTTATGAAAATGGTAGAACATTTCCTGTTAATTAACTCATGGGTAGTAATGCTTAGATACTGTTCTTCATCAAAAGTTACTACTCTCAGGCACTTCATAACTAGCCCAAGAAGAGCTGTTATTAGGCTCAGATGTCTGGATAAACTAATCCTTTAATAATAATAACAAGCTCCTCAGCGGCGTGGTTAGTATGGATAGTGTCCCACCTCGGTTGGTCGCGGGTTTGATTCTCGGCCATTCCACTGAGGAGTGAGAGATGTGTATTTCTGGTGATAGAAGTTCATTCTCGCGTGGTTCGGAAGTCACGTAAAGCCGTTGGTCCCGTTGCTTTATAATAACTGGCAAGCGCCTCAATGGCATGGTTGGTATGGTGTTGGTGTTCCACCTCGGTGGTCGCAGGTTTCGATTCTCGGCCATTCCACTGAGGAGTGAGAGATGTGTATTTCTGGTAATAGAAGTTCACTCTTGATGTGGTTCGGAAGTCATGTAAAGCCATTGGTCCCGTTGCTGAATAACCACTGGTTCCATGCAACGTAAAAGCACCATGCAAACAAACAAATTTATAATAATAACAGGCACTTCATTCCTATTCATGAACTAAAACAGAGAAGATCCTCATATTCTGCAGCTATACAATAGCCTGCTGCGGTTTACATTCTACCTTCTTCGAACAGCTAGCTGTTAACCTATGTGAACAGTTAGGAAAGGAACAGTAGCCTCCTATGCCTTGACAGTATCTTTTTTTAATTGTGGGAAATTTGAAATTGGTATTCTCTAGTATCTGAATGCCCTGTCCCCATTTACTTTCAGTGACACATGTCCCTGGATCACAGAAAGATGTGGGTATGATAGCTGATGAAACTTCAATTTCACCATCTTATTTGACACAGTGTCCAGGGATATGAAATTAACAGGTTTGCATTTATGGAACTAAAACTAAGAAAACAATGGTATTTTTTAGAATTGGCTCAGATAAATGTTTAAATGTTGATGGGGAATTAGAAACGTGTTTAATAACAAATATGATTAAATTTTTTTGCTCTTTTTCAGTTGAATCTTCCCGAGGAAATGCCACCACTTTTTAGTGCAGCTTACACACTATTACTGCTGCTGGATCACATACACAGATCCAACATATGCTCGACTTCTGGCCTCCCAGTTACTGCGGCTGGGATAGGCCCTGGAGTGGAACAAGTAAAAGAAGATGAGGTAGGTAAAGTTATCATGAGTGTGATAAATATGAAGTAGGTTACCAAGACTTTAGAATCATATTTGTAGACTTACGGTCTTTGGCAAGTTGATTTGTACTGCAAATGGTATTTCTACAAGATAGCGTATCAGTCTGGTGTGTTTGAATTAGTACTGCATATAAATGTTTTTAGTCTTCTTTTATCCCCATATTGTATAAAAAAAACAAAGAATTGATATTGTTTTTATATTTGACAGGTATTCTCATTTTTTGTATTTTCCTTATAGTTTCTGCACTTGAAATGTTTATCATGTATTTTCAAGCATTCATAAAAACTAGTAGTATTTGACCTGCTAAACTATGCCTTAGTAGACCCATTAAACTTTCTTTGTAAAATAATGGTAATAATTTGTGTCAGTGTGTAGCCTATTTAAAAGCTGTCATAATCACGAGAGTTTATCAGGTAACAAAGGATAGCATTTACTCTCCTTTCTAGTGTGCTAAATTATCACATGAATCACACTCTTAGTCCAGTATATTTTGTATTGCAGTTTTAGATCTCATTCATATTTTGTCCATTGCAGGTAGAAACTGCTCATGACAGTGACGAAGAGGTGAACATAAGGAGGTTGGTGTCCGGATATACAGATGAGGTACATACTCAGGTAAGACGGGAATTTGTTTATTAGTATGTGAGTAATGTCTTATTTTTTTCCCCCTTCTCAATCAGTCACCCACAGGTTCCTGGTGTTTTTGTATTATGAATTTGGAAGGGTTGGGGCTTGTAAATTGGTGTTTGATGTATTCTAGTATTTTTGGGGCTTTTTTTTTAAACATTGTGGTGAAACAAAACATTGTGGTGAAACAAAATGTCTTGTAATTATTTGAAAGAGAATTTTTGCATAATACAAACCTTGTTTATAATAAAAGTTTCCAGCTTAAATTTCTCACAGCCTGTAGTTTAGACATTACAAATAATGAGACATACTAGTCGCTAAAGACTGAGATCTGTCTAGTCATACACAGAGCTACTAACTGACTGCCATTTTCTTAATGTTGTAAATAATTTGGAGCGTCTGGTTTGGTGTTCTATTCTACTCCCATGATAGGAAATGTTCCCTAGTTTCAGCTTACCAAGGCTTGAAAACTTTGCGGTGAAATACTCTGCTGGGAGAAAAACTACGTTCATGCTTAATGCTTCTTGCATGTAGTGGCACATTCCCACGCAGCAAGTGTTGTACTTAAGATAGTGATCGATGTAAGGAAAGCAAAACTGAATTTTATGGCTTAATTACTCTTGTCATTTAGCTTTTGTCTTAATATCCACGTCTTGATTTGTTTTTCTGATGATACATAACTTGAAGTATTATGATACTATGTAGCATCAATCTGATTAAGTGAAAAGTTCCTTCTTTATATACTGAGTGTATCAATCAGAAAGGAATTAATTTAGTCTGAGAAACATTTTTATAAGCAAAAAAGGGATTTTTTTTAATCGAATCTAATATGTAAATGTGAAAAACATTGTTGGAATGTGTTACAAATAAAATTCCATTGAACGTGTTGTTGAGAAGTTACAAGAGATCATTCTGAGGCTTTTCCAAATGATTCAGCCAGCAGGACCCAGTCCTCACCCCTGCTGGAGTTATAGGAAGGCCAATGAGGCAGAAAGTCCGAAACAATGAAGTTGGCAGAGGTCACCAAACCATTACCATCACCTGCAAACAACAAAATGCAGCTGGTTCTCTTGCGCCGTCTGCTCCGTTGCGACAAGATGCTGTTGCAGGGTAGCACGCCAAAGGTGCGCATGCGGATTGTGTCCGTACTCTCGGGATGCCTCTCGCCCCAGGAATGTGAAGGTTGGTTTTTCAGTACTGTAATAAGCCTGTAATTTATTATTTGTTCTTTATAGCATCCTTTCAGCCAATAGCTCCCACCCCTTTCATTCCTTTTACTGTACGTACCTCTGTTCATACTTTATTATATTTCTTCCATTTTACTTTCCACCCTCTCCTAGCATTTGTTTCTTAGCGCAACTGCAAGGTTTTCCTCCTGTTAGCCTGCGCCTTTAAAACCTCCTTTACTCTCAGTTTCCCTTTCAGCCCTGAGTCACTATAGGTCCCAGCTTTTGGCCTTTGGCGTGAATTTGATTATATTCCAATTCAAATTATTGGTTGTACTTACACTTAGTTCCGTGTTAAAGGAAGATGGAGAAGAGTATGTGAGATGACTGTATTAGAAGTAAGAATGTCTATGACTATGAAAATGAGATATGGTGAAATGATGATTGCTGATAAATGTCATAGTAATGAGAGAGAGAGAGAGAGAGATTAGTGATGCAGGATTTTGTGTAATATACAAAAGATTTTGGCCACCATTATCAGGTACCTTATGTTATTCATAGTGCTTTGTTGTCTTCAGTTAGAGAATTGTTAAGTGGTGGTGAGGATGTGAAACTTATTGTTAGATGTGTTTGTTGTTAGTCAACATGTCTTCTGTTGTATACACTTAGTAACATGAGCATTGGTAAATATGTTAGCATTGACATGGAGCCAGTTATAATTAATGGTTTTTTGTGAAACAAGCTACAGTTAAAATTTTGTTCTAACTTATTGGGAAAATCCCCATTATATAGCCGTTTGTTGCAGTTAGTTATGGCTATAAATATTAATCTTATGAAATGTGATTTCAGGCTTCATTTACACAACTAAGCTTCATGTTCGTTTATGAATTTTTTTCCTATGCAGAGTTAGAGGATTTCATCCTTGATGACATGGCTAACCACATGGAGCTCATGTTGTCATGGTTATACGCAGAATATTCTGTCTCCCACGAGTTCTCCAAAGTCCACAGCATTCTTCACAGCCACAGCAAACCAGGCACGAAAAAGGAAAAGAATTACACCCAGATATTCACAAGCATTATATCGAAGGCCATTGCTAAAAGAGTCAATAAAGAAACGGAAGAGTGAGTTTTCACATTATGTAGAATAGCTAAGTTTGTAGTTACTGGCATCTGCTAGAATTTGAAAATGTTTTGGTGTATTTGATTTTGAGAGGAGATACCAGTACTGTAGGTGTCTGTGGATAACAGAAGATCTTTATAATGATGGAAATAGAATGATCAAAATTATTATGTGTACCCCCTCACCTTCCAAAATCCTTCCAGGTTTTTCCTTCGTCTCTTCCTGGAAAGTCCAGTGGTGCCTGAAGAATCTGTCACGTCTCTTATTGCTTTGGGAAGATGTGCAGGAGATATGATTCTAAATAGTGATTTATATGGACCTACAGTAAGAATATTAAAAAACATAATACTTTGGAGACCCCCAATATCAAAACCAGCAATTAGAGCACTTTGTCTGTTGGCATCGCATGATCAAGAACAGGTTAGTACTACATTATAACTTTTGTTCCATGGGTGTTTAACAAGTAGGTCTGTTTTTCAACATTGTTTTTATTATTATTATTATTATTATGGCATTGGGTTCATGTATCAAATGAAGTGTCTTTATTTTTCTGAGTATTTGTTGTTCTTTAGGTAAACTTTGCATTAGTAGAAAAGTCTGAACTGTATGAGGTAAATTTACCCAAAGCTTGCATTACTATTATTCTTATTATTATTGTTACAGTGGTACCTCGAGATATGAAATTAATCCGTTCCGAGGCGGCCTTCGTATAATGAGTTTTTCGTATCTTGGAACACATTTTACATGTAAAATGGCTAATCCGTTCCAAAGCCGCCCTCCAAAAACACCCCATTAAATTTCATAATAAAGCTAAATTGACCTATAAACAATGAAATACTACAACAATTTGACCATTCAATACCTAAATTAAGAATAAAAATCGAAAACCTGTAAATAAAGTGTATATTAGTGTACAAGAAAAAATATTATTACTGTAACGTAAAATGTGGAAGCTTACCTTTCGAGTGAGGGCTATCTCCGATAGTGGCGGCAGAGGAGGAGGAGGACAAACGGCAGATAACGTACGTTATGTACGTACACTTAACTTTATAAAACACACAAAAAATTTAAGGAAACCATAAAACTAAAATTTACGAAACACCTTAAAACAAAACTGTAACACTTAACTTACAAAAATCTAGAAATTACGTAAACTTTTTTTTTTTTTTTTTTTTTTTTACTTTTTTTAACATTCTTGTTTTTCATCACTTGGTTCTTCCTTTTGCTTTCAACTTTCTGTTTTTTTATCACTTGGTTCTTCCTTTTTGCTTATTCCTGCTAATGCTGAAGGCCGGCCTTCTTTAAAAAATAACGATCCAAGGAAGATTGCTTCTGCCTACTTTTCACAATGTTCCTGAGACGACTCAAGCAAACGTCATCGAACTGCGGAAGCATACGACTGTGTGAGCCTTTTCGGGGTGTCTTTTTTCGATAAACAATTGCCACTTATGAAAAGCGCCTAGAATATCCTTAATTTCTGCCGTTGTCATAGGCTCCTCCTCCTCTTCCTCGCTGCTGCTAGAGAAACTCCTCTTGAACGACGTTAAGTTGCATGGCCTCCAACTCCTTCAGGTCATCCGTCGTAAGCTCCTCTTGGTGCTCCTCGAGAAGGTTGTTGATGTCGTCCTCGTCGACTTGCCGAGTGCAACGATCTCATCAAGATCTTGGTTCCAAAACAGTTTCGGGATCATCAACTGTTTCTGACTCTGCAGTTACCAGCTTCGCCCACGTCGAATCCCTCGAAGTCTCTGGCGGATACGGCATCAGGCCAGAGTTTCCTCCACGAGGAATTCAAGGTTCGCCTCGAAACCTCCTGCCAAGCTAGGTCAATGAGTCGGACGCAAATGACGATGTCGAAATGCTCCTTCCAAAATTGACGCAAGGTGAGGTTTGTGGTATCGGTGATGTCGAAAAAAACATCTCTTGAAAAGATGTTTTATATACAGCTTCTTAAAGTTCGCTATCACGTTGCTGGTCCATGGGCTGGAGGAGAGGGGTAGTGTTGGGCGGAAGAAAAAAGAATCTTAACGAAGGAATACTCCGCTAGGATAGCTTCCTCGAGGCCAGGAGGGTGGGGAGGGGCATTGTCCAACACCAGCAGACATTTCAGGGGGATGCGCTTCTCTTCCAAAAAACTCTTCACAGTCGGGCCGAAACACAGATTTACCCACTCCGTGAACAAAAGCCTCGTTACCCAGCTTTGCATTAGCTCTCCACATCACTGGAAGCTTTCTCTTCAGCACCTTGTGGGCCTTGAAGGCTCGAGGAGTCTCAGAATGATACACCCAGTAGGGGCTTCATTTCCCCTTGCAATCCCCACTGGCGTTTGAACCAAGTGCGAGTGTAAGCCTGTCTTTCATAGGCTTATGCCCTGGTAGCTTCTTCTCTTCCTCCGTGATGTACGTTCCGACGAGGCTTTTTTTTCCAAAAAAGGCCAGTCTCATCACACATTGAAGACTTGCTGAGAACTGTAGCCTTCCTTGGTCATCATCTCGTCGAAAGTCTTCTTAAAATGCTTCGGCCGCTTTCGTGTCCGAGTCTGGCAGCCTCCCCATGACGCACCACGGAATGGATGCCAGTCCGTTTACGAAATTTCTCGAACCAGCCATGCGAAGCCTTGAACTCTGGGGTTGGCGTTGAAGTCCCTTCCCCTACCCTCGTCTTCCGCCTGCGCAATCAAATCGCCGAAAATAGCACTGGCCTTGTGAGCGATTGCTGTCTCCGTTACTGTATCGCCAGCGATTTCTTTGTCTTTTATCCAGATGAGGAGCAGCCGTTCCATCTCGTCGTGCACATGGCTCCTCTTGCTGGACAAAAATAGTGATGCCCTTCGATGGTGTAGTTGCTTTGATGCATCCTTCTGTTTAAGGATGGTGCCTATTGTCGACGGATTACGGCCGTATTCCTTTGCGATCACACTCAATCGCATACCAGCTTCGTACTTCTTTATGATCTCCATCTTTGTCTCCAGAGACCGCATGCGCTTCTTTCCGTGAATTTCAACATTCTTGGGACCCATGACTACGTTAATTTTTACGTAAACTTACACCAAATACGTAATAATACAGTCTTCGCACAACACGATAATATGTACTGCAACGAAATCACTAACGAATTTACGTTACTAAACGAAATCGTCGGAGCGAACGAATGCCGATTGCTTACGGTAAAGTTTCGGGTGCGGAGTGGCCGAGCTAAGGGACGCCAGCGCGTACGTATAGAAGATGCATGATGGGAGGGATGCTGTCCAATCAGAGAGAAGGATCTCATGGCTTGGCTAGTATCAGGAACCAATGGGAGAGCAGGAGGATGGTGGCGATCTACTAGCACTAAGATGGCGGCGTGCGGCGCGAGTTTCAAAATTGTTATCAGGCGAATCTCGGACTTTCAGAAACCTTTCGTATCTTGAAAACTTTTCGTATGTAGAGCAGTAAAATTTTGTTTTCGCATTGGCTTTCGTAACTTGGATTTTTCGTAAGTTGAGCCTTTCGTATCTCGAGGTACTACTGTATTGGTATTATTATTATTATTATTATTATTATTATTATTATTATTATTTTTTTTTTTTTTTTTTTTTTTTTTTTTTTTTTTTTTTTTTTTTTTTTGTACATGAACTTCCCTGTCAGATAATACTTAGCTATAGTCTCCAACGTTCCCGACAGAATTTCAAATCTCGCGCACACCGCGGACAGATTAGGTCAGGTGGTCTACCTTACCCGCCGCTGGGTGTGGCGGGTGTACGAACCAATCCCCCTTGCTTGTCAGATTTTTCTCTGTCGCCGGGCAACGATAACAACTGTTGTCGGTTCCTCTCGATAGTTTTCGATTCTCTCTTACCTGGAGTTAATTTGGACTTCTTTTGGTGACGTATTCGCTCTGTTTGGCTTGGCATAACGCTAATTGTGGACCGTTTTTTGATTTTGATTTTGATTTTCTTTAACAATGTCTGACTTAGATTCAGTAGCTAAAACTTCTGTTTTGTTTAGGGTTTGTGTGATTGAAGGATGTAAGGTGAGATTGCCGAAAGCTTCGGTTGACCCTCACACGGTTTTGCATGAAATGCAGGGGGAATGAATGTTTCTTTTGCTAACCCTTGTAGTTGAATGTAAGGTGTTGAATGAAGAAGAATATAAGGCTCTCTCTTCTTATGTTAGGAAGTTGGAACGTGATAGAGTACGTAAGGCTTCCTCTAGAAGTTCTAGTAGGTCTAGAATGAGTGAGTTGGATGTGGATCCTAATACTAATGTGAGAAGTAGAAACCTTCTCTCCAAGTTGCAGCCCCTGCTGCCCCGCACCGAAGCCGAAGATTTGTCTTCGTAGGCGGCGGCTTTAAGAGCCACGATTCTATCTATGGATCAGAAGATTCGTCCAGTTGGAAGGTAAGGAGAGTGTTAGTGATCAGTGCAGTGTCCCCAGTGTTGTGGGAGGGCGCGTCTGACGGCAAGAGGGCTAGGGAGAACCCCACCGGTCAGGCGTCTCCTCGGCAGATCCTGTAAGTACGCTCCCAGGCTGCCTCGGATCGCTACAAGAAGGAGCTCCTACGCCAATGCTTCTCCTCTTCGTCGTCTCCCTCTCACCGAAGAGAGGTTGGAACTCCCCGTATGCGTCGCGCCCATTGAAGAGGGCTTGGAAGGCTCCCTGCAGTCCTTTGGCTTCTAGTCTGGAGTTTTCCCGGAAGAATCGTCGTTGGAGGCGAAGAAACCCAAGAGATCCTGCGATCGTTCTTCTTCTCGCGCCCCTCGTTCTGCACCTGGTTCCGAGGGAAGAACAGCAAGATTCTCCTACTAGAGTACTTGCGGGACTTCAAGCTCAGATCACGGTGCTGGCAGACTCTCTAGCCTTTAGATCGCGTAGGAAGAAAGACGTTTCTCTTCCGATCAAGAATTCTAGGCGCCGCTCTTCAGAGGATCGTTCTCCTCTTTTTAGGCGGTCTCCTTCATATGGGGAGTTTTCGTATGAAGGTTAGGGGCTCACATGAGCGCCCCCGCTCTCCTGGCTCTCTTTCGGGTTGGGTTCAAGGCGCCAAACATCGGTCGGACGCTCTATGGAGAAAAGAAGTTTTTTCTCCAGATTGGATTCCCGCTTCCGGTAAGCGCTCTGCGCCTGCACATCACGCTATTTCTTCGACTCCTCGCGTGGACTTCTCCTCAGCAGCCTCAAGAACCTAGAAGGCGCCCTTCTACAAGTAGGCGTTCTTCCGGATGTCGCTCTCCTCGAGTTTCGGATAGACGTTTTTCTCCTGATCGTGACTTCTCTCCCTACAGACATCAAGAGTCTGGTAGGAGCCGTGCGCCTGATAGGCGTTCCGCTGTTAGCCGCTCCCCACAAGGTAGGCGCCAAGAGCCTACTGCACGTCGATCTCATAGTAGGCGCTCGTCGCTTTTAAGGCGTCCTACTCCTGATTATTCTCCTCGGGGCAAGACACAAGAGTCTTTTCAAGCGCCCTTCTCTGTGTAGGCGCTCTCCTTCTTCTAGACGCACTACTCCTGAACCGTTCGTCTCTTGGTAGGCACCAAGAACTCGCAAGCGCCCTTCTCCTGATTGTTATCCACTTGTCAGAGGTCAAGAGGTCTCGCAAGCAGCCTTCTCCTAGTAGGCGCATTTCTCCCTTCCAGTCGAACTTCCGTTGATCGTGCTCAACTGGACAAGAATAGAGAGAGCCGCAAGCACTCTGCCTCCCGATAGGTGCTCTGCTCCTGGCAGCCGCTCGCCTCAGGATGCGCAACCGGCGGAGTCTGGTAGGCGCTCGCCTCCTCGTAAGCGTCCTGTGGATGATCCAGGTCTTCTCGGTAGGAGCCCTACCTCTCCTCCAGCTGAGATTCCGTCTACCTCGAAGAGAGTCTCATTGTAGACAATCCAGATCTTCTCATCGTTCTCCAGTGGATTTGAGCTCTTCTTCGAGAGGGCGCTCTCCAACCTCTCGCTCAGCTTGTACTAGGACCCCTTCGTCATCTAAGGATCTTTCGCGCTCTCCTCCCGACAAGACGTACTAGACGGTTCTGATGAGGAACCGAACACTTCTGCTGCTGTGTCTTCTTACAAGAAGCTTACAGAGCTGCTCTTGCAAGTATTTGGGGATTCCCTTACTCCTACGGCTCCTCCTTCTCCTCACTCACTTTTTTCAACGGCGAAGACAGCGAAGAGTTTCTTCTTGTGTGAGTATGAAGCCGACCCTTCGATGAAGAAGGCACTGAGGAGTTTTGGTTCATGGATGGCTTCCAAAGAAGAAGCGGGGAAAAACGATGTTTGCTTTCCCTCCTTCGAAGTTATTCAGACGCGCTGGTTTTCTGGTACGAAACAGGAGAGTCCTTGGGATTGGGTTTTTCCCCCCCCTTACCTTCTTCGGCTGATTCGGTTATTTTTCGGCGCTGGTAGATTCCACGAGGAGAGCTGCCCTTAACTCTGCAAAGACGACTTGGGCAATGAATGAAGTAGACTACATGCTGAAAGGCATGTTCAGAGTGCTGGAGGTCTTTAACTTCCTTGATTGGTCGTTGGGAGTCCTGGCCAAGAAGATTGAAGTGCCAGAGTCTTTTTCTCTGGAGGATCTCATGTGTGTTTTGTCTTGTATGGACAAGTCTGTAAGAAGACGGAGCGAGTGAAAATCGCCTCCCTGTATGGGGCCGGGATGGTGAAGAAGAGGTCCGTTTATTGTTCCTTCTTAAACGAAGTCTGTCTCCCACGCCCAGAGGTCTTCTTTGCTGTTTTGCTCCTCTGTCCGCTCAGTTGTTCCCATAACATCTAGTTCAGGACATTTCTAGATCGCTTTCGGCTAAAGCCACCACCCACCTTTTGGCCCAGTCGGCAAGAAAAACCTCGCCCTTCCTTCCCTACCAAGGCTAAGAAGAGAAGTCAAGTGCTCGAGAACCCTTTCGAGAGGCTTCTTCCTCCAGAACCTCTACGTTTAGAGGTCGTAGACCTTCAAGAAGAGGTAAGACTTTTGCCAAAGTCAGTCAAAGCCCCCAAATAACTTGCAAGTCCTTCAAACAACGGTGGGCGCCAGACTCTTAGGATTTGCGGAAGTCTGGGCCCAGAAAGGTGCGGATCCTTGGACCCTTTCAATTTTGAGGAGAGGTTACCTCATCCCTTTCGTCACAAGACCTCCCTTGACGACCACCCCAAGGGAGTTGACGGCCAGGTACAGAGACCCCATCATGAATCAAGCTCTCCATCTAGCAGTAGAACAGATGCTGGAGAAGGAGGCTATCGAACTAGTGACAGACCATCGTTCATCAGGCTTCTACAACCGCCTTTTCCTAGTTCCGAAGTCCTCAGGGGGATGGAGACCGGTGTTGGATGTAAGCGCCCTGAACTTCTTCGTAGAAAAGAAGAAGTTCACGATGGAAACACCTTCGTCAGTGCTGGCAGCACTTCGTCCAGGGGACTGGATGGTTTCCTTGGATTTGCAGGACGCTTACTTCCACGTACCGATCCATCCTTCCTCGAGGAAGTTTCTCAGATTCATGATAGGGGGGAAAATTTTTCAGTTCAGGGCTCTGTGTTTCGGCCTCTCGTCGGCCCCTCAAGTGTTCACAGGGATCTTGAGAAACGTAGCTCAATGGCTTCATTTGAAAGGGGTGAGGATATCCATGTACCTCGACGATTGGCTGATAAGGGCCAATTCAGAAGATCGTTGTTTGAAGGACTTGCAAGTAACACTAGAATTGACGAAGGCGTTGGGACTTCTCGTCAATTTCAAGAAGTCGTCGCTAATTCCCGAACAAGAGTGTGTATCTCGGGATACAGATGAACTCTCTGAGTTTTCGGGCTTTTCCCTCTCAGGAAAGGATAGCCCGAGGATTCGAGAGAGTAACAACCTTCTTAGGGAAAGAAGTATGCACAGCGAGGGAGTGGATGAGTCTGCTGGGGACGCTCTCCTCGCTGGAGCAATTCGTTTCCCTAGGAAGGTTGCACCTGAGACCGCTCCAATTCTTTCTTCATCGGAATTGGAGTCGTCTTCTTCTCAGGATTTGACGTTCTCCCTGTCGTTATCCCAGGAAGTCAAGAAACATCTCATATGGTGGACAGATCCCAACTCTTTGCGAAGGACTGTCTCTTCAATCCCAGACCCCCAACCTAGTGTTGTTCTCCGACGCATCGGACACGGGGTGGGGGGCGACTCTGGGAACCAACAAGGTGTCAGGTACCTGGGTGGGGGACCAGGTAGCCTGGCACATCAACAGAAAGGAGTTGATGGCTGTGTGGTTGGCTCTGAAAGCTTTCGAGCCCAAAGTCAGAGGATCGGTAGTGCAGGTCAACGCGGACAACACTACAGCTCTGCCATATATCAGAAAACAGGGGGGGACGCATTCCTTCTCCCTGTACGAGACAGCAAGAGACTTTCTTCTGTGGACAGAAGAAAGGGGAATCAAGCTTCTCACCAGGTTCGTGCAGGGAGAAAGGAATGTAAGAGCAGATCTCCTCCAGCAGGAAAGATCAGGTCCTTCCCACAGAGTGGACCCTTCATTTGGATGTATGCCAGAGTGTGGAAGTTGTGGGGCAGGCCACACATAGACCTCTTTGCCACGTCGAAAAAACAAGAGACTGGATCCTTACTGCTCTCCGATATCGGATCCAGAGGCATTAGCAATAGATGCTCTTCTACTAGACTGGAGCGGACTCGACGTCTACGCGTTTCCCCCTTCAAGATCCTGGGGCTAACTATCAAGAAATTCGTAGAGTCCGATTCAACGAGAATTATCTTAATCGCTCCCTTTTGGCCGGCCCAAGAATGGTTCACAGAGGTACTGGAATGGTTAGTGGACCTTCCAAGATCGCTCCCGCTAAGCGATCTACTCAGACAGCCCCACTTCGACAGGTACCACAAAAATCTCCTCGCTCTCAGTCTGACTGGCTTCAGACTGTCCAAAGTCTGATCAGAGCAAAAGGCTTTTCAGCAACAGCTGCTAAAGCAATTGAACGAGCGAGGAGACCTTCCACCTTGCGTGTATAGTCAAAGTGGGATGTCTTCAGACGATGGTGCAAGAGGAAGAAACATTTCCTCTTCCAGTACCCTCTGTGACCCAAATTGCGGATTTCCTAATTTTTCTCAAAGAAGAGTGCATCTTGTTGTGTCAGCTATTAAGGGATACCGCAGTATGTTGGCGGCGGTATTTTTGGCATAGAGGCTTAAATATCTCCGATGATTAGGACCTGCATGATCTTATTAGACATTTGAAACCTTTAAACGTTCTCATGTTGTACCAAACTGGAATCTAGACGTAGTTCTACAATTCCTTGGATCGTCTAGATTTGAACCTCTGGCTCAGCCTCTTTCAAGGACCTGACGAAGAAGGCTCTCTTCCTTATGGCCCTAGCTACAGCTAAGAGGGTGAGTGAGCTCCAAGCTATTGAGGGCAATGTCGGATTTAAGGAAGATTCTATGGTGTGTTCATTTCTTCCAGGGTTTCTTGCAAAAAATGAAAACCCATCACGTCCTTGGCCCAGGAGCTTTGAAGTTCGTGGTTTATCTTTTCTGGTAGGGGAAGATCCTGAAAGAACTCTTTGCCCTATGAGAATTATGAAGTATTACCTTAAGAGGAAGGAGCAACTTAAGGCTAATCAAGATGTCGAAGAATGCTCTTTCCTTCTTCCTGAGATGTCTTATTACAGAGGCACATGTTGCCTGCAGGAAGAGCATTTTAAAACTACTGAAAGCGAAAGCTCACGAGGTGAGAGCCATTGCAACTTTACTTGCGTTAAAAAAAAATATGTCTGTGTGGAACTTGATGGAGGCGACTTTTTGGAGATGCCAGTCGGTTTTCGCAAACCACTACCTACGTGATGTAAAAATAAACGTATGATAAAATGCTTCGCCTTGGGTCCTTTCGTATCGGCTGGATTCGGTGCTGGGGCAAGGAGCTGAAACTTATCCTGTTTAAATTTTTGATATGTTACCCTATATTTTGTATTTGTGCTTTTTGGTTGTCTAAAAGAGGTTGCAGGAGGCACCTCTTTTTGTCGTAGTATTAACCCTTTGTATTTTGGTTAGATGGTCTGGTGGGTTTGGCTCCTTGCAGAGGTAGTGGTAAGGATCTGTTATGTAGCGGACAAGGTCCCTTTAACAGGATCCGACTTGGATTCTACCACAGAAGGGGATCACATATCCCAGTGGTAGATCCGAGAGTCTTTCAGCAACAGGTCACGTCCTAGCTGTAGCTCTCCAGGCAATGCAGACTCAGAGACAGTATCTATGAAGTCTTCATCCTGAAAAGGTGAGAACCAAGGTTTTTATATCCTACAACATTAGTTGTTTCCCTTCTTACCTGTATTATTTAGCTGTCTCTTACCCTCCACCAAGGGTGCTAATCAGCTAAGTATATATCTGACAGGGAAGTTCATGTACAAAAATGATATTGTTAAACTACAATAAAGTTTTGTACATACTTACCTGGCAGATATATATGATTAATGCCCACCCAGCCTCCCCTCAGGAGACAGGTGGAAGAGAAAAATCTGACAAGCAAGGGGGATTGGTTCGTACACCCAGCCACCAGCAGCGGGTAAGGTAGACCACCTGACCTACCTGTCGCGTGTGCCGCAAGATTTGAAATTCTGTCGGGAACGTCGGAGACTATAGCTAAATCTGCCAGGTAAGTATGTACAAAACTTTATTGTAGTTTAACAATATCATATTATTATTATTATTATTATTATTGTTCATGATGAGCCTACTCATGAAAGAAATAAAAAAGGCCACACCCATATATGGCAAGCCTCTCCAGATTAAAAACGAAATAAGCAAAGAAAAATAAAGAATGAGTATTCTTAAGCAAGGAGACTTGAACTGAAAATGTAGAAGACTAAGGTTCAGTCCAAGTTATACAAACTACTCTTTTCCATCAAGAGAAACTGAGTCTAGTACCAGGAACAACCAAGTGGCACATGTCTCTAGTTTGCCTTGGTTTCCAAGTCTTTGACAATCATGTACATCCAATAGTTTTCATTTCTTGCCCTCAATAACACAGATACCCAGACCAGTGAAGTCGTTCATAATTCAAAGATAGGCATATAAATGCAATTAGAAGATACTTTTTAAAAATCAGAATTTCAGATTAGGCATCAAAAATGGATTAATAGACAACTCCCTAACATGTAGAAAGATAAAAAAAGTAACTTTATGAAATAAATTGAGCAGTAATATGCCTAATACTCTTATATACTCAGCATATCAAAGGGCTGTCACATACTTATGGAATAGGAAGGAGAAATTCAATGTCTTATCCTGTATTTTATATCTTTTAATATTTTCCAGTGTCATGGGTCCATTTCTTGGCCTTTACCTAAAATTCTCTTATTACAGGTCAGAGAACAGGTCATACCAGTTATCCTGGAACTCTGCAAGGATGATGAAAGCATACAGGAGGCAGTGGCACAGGTTGCCACAAATTACTTAAAATATCTTTTGTTGGAAAGTCCTCCTGAAGTCCTCTGCCTGCATGAGTTAGGACGCCCCAACAAGGAAGTAGAGTGGGCCGAGACATCCGTCAAGGCTTGCTTATTTTTATACTTGGCATTGTTACCCATGAATCAAGAACTTATTTACGAGTAAGTTGTTTCTTTATTTTTGTCTTGTCATTACTTTTGTGATTTTGAGTTAGTACTCTGTATGAAAATCATTTTTTAATCTTACACTCATAACATGCCTCATAATTAGCCCTTTCATACATACTAAATAGTCATAGACACGTTATCTTCCCATAAAAAAAAAATATATATATGACAACCAGGTCATGGTTCTGTTGGGAAAACACAATCGTGGTCAAATGTTACTGTGGTGTTTTTTTAGAAAAGCAGTTTTGTTTTTTAAAAACAAAGATTTAAGCATCTCCTTGTGGTAGTGGGTTGTTAATAACACATCGTAGCAAATGTCATTTGTTGAATTACACAGTATAATCTGTTCCTTAATAACAAGAATGTGCTCTGTTTTTCCCCCCAAGGTTAGCACAAGTTTACGTCAAGACAGTGAACGAAGCCAAGAGGGCCATATTGAGAATGTTGGAGGGGCCTATCCAACACATGGGAATGAACTCGCCACATTTGCTTAAGCTCGTTGAAACATGCCCGAAGGGAGGAGAAACACTTATCACAAGGATTATTCATATACTCACTGAAAAGGGTAAGTGGAATTTAGCAAAATCTAGTTGTATTGTAAAGAATTCATTTCATATCTAGGTAATTCTATAAAGGGCAAAATTTTTACAAATTTCTTAAGTAAGGAAAAGGCAGTGAATTACCCTAGCATCAGCCTTGCATTGATTGTATCAAAATAAGGTTCTGTCCATGGCTTACCGTTGACCTATACAGAAACAAATCATTCTGATTTTACCAGTTATCACTGTTTTATTGCGTTTTGCAACTGCTCTTCAATCAATTTTGAATTGTTTCCGTACCTACCAACAAATTGATGCATACATACATTTGTTGGCAAACATTAAATACACTTTATGATCATTTTTATGCAACCTTGGTATTGATGTCATCTATTCCTGTCATTTAAAATTATCCCTTGTATGCTTTTGTTAATGTCTCTAGGAATTGTTTCTAGTCAGTAACCGGACTTGTGTTTTATTTCACCTTTTGTGTGTAGTCTGTATAACATATTATTGGCATTTAGACACATCTTATGCCACTAATGTTTCTTTTTAAGGTTCAAAACTTGTTTTTTTCCAGCTCCACCTAGTGAAGCGCTTGTGTGTCGTGGTCAGAGAACTGTACAACCGACGTGTATCAGACGTAAGATTCCTCATCCCTGTCTTGACAGGACTTAGCAAAAAAGAAGTTATAGCTGTATTACCGAAACTGATTAAGTTGAATCCACATGTCGTAAAAGAGGTACGGAACTAGATGATGTATATCCAATTTTAATATCCCTTAATATTTAATTCCTAAGGTTTGTGACACTAGTAGGCTGTTTAATGATTAATAGGTATAAAACTTCATATTTCTTGCTGCTTTACGCACATTCCTTGTTGTTTGATTGTTTCTAAAATATTCATAAATGCATGAACAGCAAGGCTTTCCTCTATGTGACCTAAAGCAAGGAATTGGTGTTGTGGGGATGTTTAGATTTCCTCTTCATCCTTTAATGGAATGGAGAAAACTCATTTGACATCTGACCCCATAGACAGTAGAGATTATGTGAAAATAATGATGGTGATGACTATTAGCAGTTGAACCTCCCATCTTTGTCTAGGTATAATATCAGTAAAAGTAACAGACTTGCATTGGTGAATCAGATATCATACAATTTTTTTTCATTCTTTCTTTCCAGGTGTTCAACAGGTTATGGGGAGTGACTTTAGACACTGGAACATCTCCGCTAACTCCTGTGGATTTATTAGTGGCCCTCCATCTAATTGATAATGAAAAGTGTGATGTCAAGACTGTGATTAAAGGTATGCTTGATATGTGGGTCAAACTATAAAATTTCTTTATGTATGCTATAACCTGTTCCTGTTTATCTTTTAAAAGACCTGTATCTCTGATGCAAAAGTCCAAGCGAAGATGCAATACATTACTGCCCTAAAACAATTTATCCTGTACTTTCATTATCTTGGTAATTTCTTTCAAATGACACCATATTCTTCAAAAGCTTGAATTTCAAGTCAACAGTTCCTTTCTGTAGACTTGTTCCATATGAATATGGTTATTCTTCTGAATAATAATAGTAATAGTAATAATAATAATGTAAAGTTTGTATTTATGAAAAAAGATTCATGGAAATAATATGAGCATTATGTATACATATACAGACACCACCCTGCTGTGTATAAATTGTTTGCAAATTGGTTACTTTACTCTTTATGCCTATTTAGGTACAGCACTGTATGTTTTTTCATCATAAAATAGAACATACTGTACATACAGTACAGTAATACATTGATCTTACACAATACTCAATTCAAGTTGCATGAATTCACAGACATGTTAAACGATTTTTTCCACAGACACCCGACATTTGTATATCCTCGAGAAACCCTGCAAAAGTGTTATGTTCAAGTTTTATGTAATTTATAAATTTTCAAGCTTTTTTGTGTAAATTGAATAATATTATAAAGATAATATTTATTTATCTCTCTCTCTCTCTCTCTCTCTCTCAATCTCTCTCTCTCTCTCTCTCTCTCTCTCTCTCTCTCTCTCTCTCTCTCTCTCTCTCTCTCTTGAGGTGAGAGAATTTTTATGGTACATGTGTATATTTATTTTTTATGATAAATGATTTTCCTAATAATAACTACAAATTTTCAAATACATAATATTAATAAGATGAAATACTCTCTCTCGTTCATAGTTAGCCCTCACACATTATTTTTACAATCTATTATGTATTTCTGTGTATCTGTAACTGTATGAGTGAAAAGTAAACTGGCATCCCATGAATTAGAGGTAACCTTGGCATAGTAGAAAAACTGTATTAAGTTCATAGTAGTTACTCAATTCTACATAAACCATATATTCTTTTTAAAGGGTAAAGTATTAAGCTAACTTTTAAATGATATTACAGTAACTTTAATTTCATTGATGAGTTAGCTTAATAATTTGGGAGCATGATTTGGGTCATATTTAGTGTTTAAACTAGAAATAAGCATTTATTAGCATTTTTAGTGACCATACCCAAACTTGAGCAAATCATTGTCTGGTGCTAGAGGTTCTGGAATCTAACCTGCGTAAGTTCGAAGTATTACTGTACTGCATCTACAGAATAGGTATGCAAAACAAAAAATTGAACTCACTGAATATAAGTTTTATTTACGATCCCATTTGTATTTCTGAATTTTTTAAAGTTGAATATTTGTAGGTAGGGTGGTGTCTTTTTTTTTTTTTTTTTTTTTGTATGTCAGATGTTTCATTTTGTGATGAAAAACTGCATGTAAATGTAAAAAATTTGTGGTTTAAATTTGGAAGCGATTATGTATCCAGCTTTGAAATTTACTTATCTTGGATACAGTGGCGATAAATTTTCATAGGATGCTTTGAAAGTCTATAAAGGAGAGATAAATTTATATTATAATTTTACCTCGTGTTTACAATTAATGTACAAATCCCTTCAACAGCTACTAGCTTGTGTTTTGCCGAACGTAATATTTACACAGCTGAGGTGCTGGCTTTTGTGCTCCAGCAGCTGATGGAACAGCCAAATCTACCAACTCTCTTCA
This sequence comes from Macrobrachium nipponense, assembly GCF_015104395.2. Classification (NCBI taxonomy): domain Eukaryota; kingdom Metazoa; phylum Arthropoda; class Malacostraca; order Decapoda; family Palaemonidae; genus Macrobrachium; species Macrobrachium nipponense. Next base: position 9,400,137 of record NC_061102.1, read on the forward strand.
TGAGGACAGTAATTCAGACTCTTACTCATTATCCCAAACTCTTAGGATTCATCATGAATATTCTTCAGAGGCTTATTGCAAAGCAGGTATGTAAATATAGTGTCTACAGATCTGCTTTTCTTATAGCAGTAAGATTTCAGCATTATGGGGTGAGGTAGCTTGCATTTACTGTTTGTATGTTGCTTTGCTTCTTACTTAAGAGTAGTTTAGATTGATTTTGTATGCCATTTCTTTAATGGAAAGACAAGTGAATGACTTGTTGAAAATTGGAAATAGGAATTTATCCAACTTAATGTTTTAGTATTCGTGTATTTTGTGTTTATTTCTGCATTTGTTTGCTCAAGACCAAATTTTATAGAAAAATTTAATGAATACTTTTTTTATCTCAGGAGCTGAACATCATTAAATTGTTAGGTTATTGTATTAGTTATGCAGTATATAACTTTGGCATGCAAAATATAATCATATACAGTAGTACCTCGTATTTCGAACTTAATCCGTTCCAGAAGGCTGTTCGAAGTACGATTCGTTCGAAATATGAAACAAATATCCCCATAAGAAATAAAGGGAATCAGGATAATTCGTTTTAGCCAACCCAAAAAGTCCCCCTTTTCACATTTTTTCTATTATTAATGTATTCAAAAGTTAAATCAAGAATGTAAAATAATGAAACAGTATGTTATATGAAGTAAAATTTTCTAAATTATATTTTTCCTGTGTACGATTTATGAACTGTTTGCTATAAATGGTACCAGCCGGCTGGGGGATGGAGGGAGGAGAGACGGGAACCCTTTTGAGCAAACCGAATTGATTGCAGTATGAAAAGGTTGATAACAAAATACATTTTATTCACATTAGGTACAAAGATAATTAAAGGAATCGATATTATGTGTGTCCAATTGTGTCTGAGAGAGAGAGAGAGTAATCCGCGTGTTTACACTTGGTTCTTAAGTGCACGAAATAGATTAATTATGCCACAATACATCAACTTACTGTTGGCAAAGGGCAGTCTTTTAAAACAAACATGAGGATTTTACAAACAAATAAGTAATAAGTCAAGAGTGCAAGAAAAGGAAAGAGAAATAAAATAACTTTTCACAAGGAAGCCGTTTAAACAAACAATCAAAGGCATGCAGAAGCTGGAAGCGGCGCCAGTTTGTTTATTACAGAGCTGAGTTACTTTTACAGTAGTAAAAATATCGTAAAAAGCAATTATCACTAAATTGGTATTTTACCGTAACAAAAATAAAAGTGATTTGGGCAGATCGAGTGTAAGTGAAAGAAATGGGGGAACAATCATCCCAGATCAGCTAATAAGTCAATGGTAAGCAGAGCCGTTTTTCTCTCTCTCTCTCTCTCTCTCAGCGCACCGAACACTGACTCAAGCAAGCGTTTTTTTTTACTGTGTTGCATTTGTCTTCATGTTTTATCATTATGTTAAATTTATTGTGAAATATCATTTTTTATGTGAATTGGTACTGCTTTTACATAATTATTATAGTAAATATTTTACTGTCTCTTCTTCTCTCCTCAACAATACCACGACGCATGATAACTTAAAATCATTCCTTCATTATTCCTAAAAATATAAACGCTACCTCCCTCTACATCAAGTTAGCTGTGGGTCACCGCAATGACGAATGATTATGTTAATCATTTGTGCTAAGTTTTATTGTGAAAAGCTTTGTTCTTTCATTTACTTTTTTGTTTATATTGTTCAACTTAAGGTCCAAAGAGTATAGGAGGTCTTGTCAGCACTGATCCAAAATAAGCTTCTGCCAGGTCGAGAGCGTGACGTCAACTCAACCTCGCCTTAGGCTACCACGAGGAAGGTCCTTTATTAATCCAATGGACAACAGCAAATACCATACATGTTTGTGGA
>NC_061102.1:9402518-9432518 GCF_015104395.2 Macrobrachium nipponense
AGTTTCTACCTCTCTCTCTACCTCTCCATCGCCTTCATCTACCATGACTCTACTAGTAGATTTTCCTAGCTAATATATTCCCTACATAACTATTTCTACAGACTTCTGCATTCTTAACAATGCGAGTTTGTATGATTATGAAATGTGCCAGCATTTTCTTGTTTTTGTTTAGTTTAGTGGTCTCAAGACAAAATTAATTAGATAATTAAATATCTTAAATATGGATTATTGTCTCAATTGATGAAAAATACTGCACCAGGTAAAAAAAAAAGTGCTCTCAAGTTCAAAGCAAATGTAACTGTCGTTTCTCTCTCTCTGGTAGTGAAAACAGTTCATTGTTATACAATAACAGGTACTAAAAATTTGTAGGTGGATGCATTCCATAGCGATAGAAATGATATCCAATATAGTTAGGTAGGTTACTCGGTTGTATGAACATATATACAGGGTGTTTCGAAATTAAAGTCCCCCCCTTCTACAGCATAAACTAAAATTGATATGGACAAAAACAATAGTAATTCACAACAGGAGGTATTTATTTAAGTTTCTCTCTGAGTATTTGATATTTTGTGTTGGCCTCCATCTGCCTGTACTACAGCCTGCATTCTTGAGGGGTATGATTTCAGTAAATTGCAAAAAGCTGAGACTCAAACTCCATTCCCCTGAGCACTTTGGTCACCTCTCTTCGCAGGTCGTCGAGGCTTGGTACACCATCATAGTTCACTGTGCACGCTTCAACATGATCCTTTAAGATACTACCAATGTTTTCACACACATTAAGGGTCAGGGGGAGCTACCTGGAAATTCACTTGACGAGAAGAAATCGATACTACTGTTTTGAAGCAGCTCCTGTGTCTGAAGAGCCTTGAAACATGGTGCCTTATAATGCAAAAATGTGATTTTTTCAACAGATAACACATTTTCAGAATCTCTGAGGAAAGGAAATACTCCACCAGTAAACACAGGTTCTCTGAAGTATTTGCCATTCCATGACTGTCCTTTTTCTTTGATGACCCACATTGACCGTTTTGCTGTGAAACGGAGAAAAATTCCCAAACATTCAGGAAATTTCACAACTTTGCAATAGCACATGTCATCGCTGATATCATCCAACTTTGCAGCCCAAATGATGTCTTTTTTGATTTGGCTTCCTGACTGTGTAAATAAAGAATTCATCTGATGCGGCCTAATGGAGAAAGTCAGCTTCATCCCAATCTTTAAGAAATGAACCACAAAACCATGCACGGTCTTCTCTCTGTTGCTGAGTGATGTTGGGCTTGCTGATAACATGAAATGGCTTGATACCAGATTTTTTCAACTCATGATATACAGCACTATAACTTCTCTTCTTTCCCCTTTTTGTTTCTAGTTCAAGCGCCAATTTACATAAAGACTTTCTTGGTCTACCCAATGCCTCAGCTATGATGTCTTTTGACTCCTGAGAAAGGACTTCAGCCCTTACAAGATTCTCACTCTTTTCGTGATGACAGTCATATGGATTTTTGTTCCTGTTTCTTTTAACAAAGGATTCATCTCTTTTAATGTATTAAGGTATCCAGGAACGTGAAATGAAGGATGCGCCATCATCCCTGGCCTCTCTGAAGGTTATAGCCCGGATTTGGTAAATCATCTGATTTCCTCCAAGTCATTAGCCATGGCTGTATCTAACTCTGTCACTCAGTCTGAAAATACAAGAAATGTAAAATGAAAAATGACTTAATAGAAACTTAAGATAATGTACTTGGAGATAGCCTATAGCAGAAAACTTCATAACTTTCCATTTGTTCTGTGGGTTGGGGGGGGCCCTCTAATTTCGAAACACCCGGTAGTATACTACATAATTAATTAGTCAATGACTGAACACTTGAAAATGGAATTCAAATTTTCATCATCTCTATGAAATTTTCAGTTTTAAAACAATTTGATGACATAGTGTGGTTACACAGTACTGTGGGAGTGCTGCATATTTTATTGGAATCCTCCAACATTCTTTAAAACTGCTGTGATTCAAATTGACAGTCCGTCACAGAATTTTACAAAGAATTTCCAGTCACATAACTGAATTTAAATTCCAGGTGATTAATGGTCGCTGAACCGCATTCATTCAAAACAATTCTTATTATTTCTATGTTCTCAAATAATAAGATAATTGTGAATTGTATATTTACATCCCATTTTTAATGTGTTACAAGGAGTCTCAAATATTTCCGACGTTCAGAAAGCTGCCTGCATATTACATTAAACATATACGCAACGTCTTTTACTAAGGTTACGTTCACACCAAACGCGTCACGTCGAGTCGCGCTAATTCATGGCTAGTGTCATTTTCGCCTTCAATAGGAATAGTGATGTTAGTGCTTTCTACTTTGTTTTCATATTGCATTTTAGTTTACGAACGTGAGTTATGTTCTAATATGATTGTACTCCTTTATATCTTTTTTCCCTTTTATGTAGGACAAAATGTAATATAATTAAATTTCAGTTCATCTTTTCTTTGTATCCTTCATATGATATACCTTTAAAATCTTAAAACTTACTTATAGTTTTTAAAATGTTTATGGTAAGGTAGAATTTTATATATATTATATATATATATATATATATATATATATACATATATATATATATATATATATATATTATATATATATATATATATATATATATATATAATATATATTTCTCTTGATGTTACGGCTAATTCGTTTAGAATTGTATCTTTAAATTAGTATCCTGTACAATTCAATGAAAATGAAACTTGTCTTAGAAAAATGGCCATTTTTTCCCCCAAGTTGCAATTGCCGCCTGTAGGTAGTATTGTTTTTCTTATAGACGAAAAGGTAAATAAAGGAAAATCCCAGAGAGAGAGAGAGAGAGAGAGAGAGAGAGAGAGAGAGAAAGATACGTACTGCAAAAAATCCCTGAGAGTGAGAGAGAGAGAGATATCAGCAACTTATGACACCAAGAGACAAGGCAGAGTTAAAAAAATGTTCAGAATATTTCCTGCTATATTTTGATAAATCGAAATATCTCTCGTGAAATATAGAAAATCAACGAAAAATCGAGAGAGAATGAGAGGAAATATATATATATATATATATATATATATATTATATATATATTATATATATATATATATATATATATATATATTTCTCTTGATGTTACGGCTAATTCGTTTAGAATTGTATCTTTAAATTAGTTATCCTGTACAATTCAATGAAAATGAAACTTGTCTTAGAAAAATGGCCATTTTTCCCCCAAGTTGCAATTGCCCGCCTGTAGGTAGTATTGTTTTTCTTATAGACAAAAAGGTAAATAAAGGAAAATCCCAGAGAGGAAGAGAGAGAGAGAGAGAGATAGAGAGAGAGAGAAAGAGACAAGAGGAGAGAGGAGAGAGAGAGAGAAAGATACGTACTGCAAAAAATCCCTGAGAGTGAGAGAGAGAGGAGATTCAGCAACTTATGACACCAAGAACAAGGGCGAGTTAAAAAAAATGTTCAGAATAATTTCCTGCTATATTTTGATAAATCGAAATATCTCTCGTGAAATATAGAAAATCAACGAAAAATCGAGAGAGAATGAGAGGAAAGTATGTGAACTGGGTATGTCCAAATATTGTTCGAAATCCGGAGAGAAGTCTAACGCAGGAATAGTCATCTTGTTTATTGTGGCTGCCTATTCACTGGTGAGGTTCTTCTTGACTACTGTTGATGGAGTTGAACAGCCCAAGGAGAAGGAACTGAAGGAGAGAACTGCGGCTTGGCAAGACACCATCCGGTGCCAGAGAGAGCAGCAGGTGAACTTGGACAGGGTAATTCTTCAGCTCCAACAGAGGCTCGACAACAATGAAGAGATTCAGAAGGCGGGTGGAAGGGAAGAACACACTCGTGTGATCCAGATCACTCAGGAGGTGTTGCAACAGCAGGCCTGGCAAGAAAGGGACTACTCGCTCGAAGTTGACACGTTGTTCCTGAAGAGGGAGAACGACCAAGAAAAGAGGGAAAACCGGCAGCTGGAAGACAAGATCCTCAAGATCACAGATGAAAATCAGCAGCTGATGGAAAAGACAAAGGAAATTGGGGAGAGAAACGATGTCCTATGTGAGAGGATAAGGGAACTAACAGTGCGGTTGGCAGAGGCAAACAGCCAGGTTGAGAGGCAAGAGGAACTCGTACGACAGAAGGAGAAAGACCCGCAGTTAAAAAGCGAAGAAGCGGCGCGGATGGCGAGGCTCATCCAGGAACAAAAGGACGGAACCGAAAAGCGCGAATCCGGCAGGAAAGAGGTCGAGGTCAGGTTCGAACGCCTGCAGAAGGAAGTGGAAGACCTCAGGAAGGAAAAGTGTGGACTCCAGTGTGAAGTTGAGGCTGCAAAACTCAAGAGGAAGGAGCTGATATGCCTTCTAGAAAAAGGAAATCGTGGCTGGAGAGGAAGACCGGTGTCCAGGGCAAACGGAACGAAAAGCTGGAAGATGAGGTTGGACAGCTGCGAGGAGCGAAGGAGAAATTGGTTTACAACCTGAAGAACCTGCAAGGGAAAAACAGATGCTTGGAGAAAGACAACTGGAAATTGAAGGAGCAGCTGTTCGTCTTCAAAGAATGGTGCGATCTTCAAGGAATGGCGCGATCTTCAGGGAATGGCGCTGGCCTCACAAAGACGGATGAGATGTGAAAAATTTGAGGACAATGTTTGTTGTATGGAAAGTTTAATGTTTATTTGTAATAAATTTGCTTTGTTGATCCTTGAAGGAAGTTGAAGTTGCAGGGAAATAATTATGCTAAAATATTTTCTTAAGAGTTTTACTGATTCCTGAAAGGGAAAGGAAGATGGGAAGATTGAAGAAAGCATGAGGAAAATGTCAGGATTGGTGGAGTGCCAGGAGAAGAAGCATAGGATTCATAAAAGCCCCAGGAGAACTGAAAGGATTCAGAGACGCCCCAGGAGAGCAGAAAGGATTCAGAGAAGCCCCAGGAGAACTGAAAGGACTCAGAGAAGCCCCAGGAGAACTGAAAGGATTCAGAGAAGCCTCAAGAGAACAAAAAGGATGCAGAGAAGCCCCAGGAGAATTGGAAAGAGTCAGTGGCATATTCTGTTTTTAAGACTAAGCAAAGGTGTTGTCTATGACGGGACAGGCAGGCAAAGCCTGTCACACGTCCCAGGACGGGCGGGGGGCCCCTGCCACATGTCCTGGAAGGGCAGGCAGGGCCCGCCACATGCCCTGGGATGGGCGGGTGGGGCCCACCACGCGTCCCAAGACGGGCGGGCAGGGCCCACCACGCGTCCTGGGACGGGTGGGCAGAGTCTGCCACATGTCCCGGGACGGGTGGGCGGGGCCCGACACGTCCTGGGATGGGCAGGCGGAGCCCGCCATGCTCCCCGGGACGGGCAGGTGGGGCCCACCACGTGTGCCGGGACGGGCAGGCGGGGTGTGCCACGCGTCCCGGGACGGGCGGGCGGGGTGTGCCACGTGTCCAGGGATGGGCAGGCATGGCCTGCCACGTGTGCCGGGACGGGGCGGGGGGCGGGGCCCGCCACGCCTCTGGGGACGGGCGGGCGTGGCCCGCCACGCCTCTGGGGACGGGCGGGCGGGGCACCCGCCACGCCTCTGGGGACAGGCGGGCGGGGCCCGGGGCCCGCCACGCCTCTGGGGACGGGCGGCCGGGGGGGGGCCCGCCACGCCTCTGGGTGGACCGGGGCCCGCCGGGGCCCCGCCACGCATCTGGGGACGGGCGGCTGGGGCCCGCCACGCCTCTGGGGACGGGCGGCTGGGGCCCGCCACGCCTCTGGGGACGGGCGGCCGGGGCCCTGCCACGCTCTGGGGACGGTGGCCGGGGCCCGCCACGCCTCTGGGGATGGGTGGCCGGGCCCGCCAAGCCTCTGGGGATGGGTGGCCGGGGCCCCGCCACGCCTCGGGACGGGTGGCCGGGGCCCGCCACCCCTCTGGGGACGGGTGGGGGGGGCCCGCCACGCCTCTGGGGACGGGTGGGCGGGGCCCGCACGCCTCTGGGGGGGGGGGGGGGGACGGGTGGGCGGGGCCCGCCACGCCTCCGGGACCGGGGTGGGCGGGCCCGCCCACGCCTCTGGGGACGGGTGGGCGGGGCCGCCAACACCTCTGGGGGCTATGGGTGGCCGTGCCCGCCTATGTGTCCCAGTCACGTGGTGGGCCATAGGCGGGGGTCCGGGGTGTGCCACGTGTCCCAGGAAGGGAGGGCGACGGCCACCCTACCCGTGGTCCTGGAAACGGCGGGATGGGGCGAGGCCCGCCAACATGTAAGGTATGAGGCGGGCAGGGCTCATACATGTCCCAGATGGAGGGTGGGCAGTGCCCGCCACACATCCCGGGACGGTCGGGCGGGGCCTGCCACACGTCCTAGGAAGGGTGGGCGGGGCCCGCCACGGCCGGGGGACGGGCGGGCGGGGACCGCCACACGTCCATGGACGAGCGGGCAGGGCCTGCTATGCGTCTGGGGACAGGTGGGTGGGGCCTGCCACGCTTCCGGGGACGGGCGGGCAAGGCCTGTCACGTGTCCCAGGACAGGCGGGCAAGGCCCGCCATGTGTCAAGGGGAGGGCAGGGCGGGCGAGGCCTGCTAACGTGGCCCGCCATGTGTTAAAATCCAGATGGTCGGGTGGGTCCCCCACGTGACTCGGGACGGGCGGGCGAGGCCCGCCATGTGTCACGGGACAGGCGGGCGAGGCCTGCTACGTGGCCCGCCATATGTTCCAGGATGGTCGGGTGGGGCCCGCCACGTGACTCGGGACGGGCGGGCGAGGCACGCCATGTGTCCTGGGATGGGGGGGCGGGGCCGGCCACGTGTCCTGGGACAGACAAGCGAGGCCCGCCGTGAGCCCCACCACGTGTCCCGGGACGGACGCATGGCCCATCCTGTGTCACGGGACGGCGGGCAGGGCCTGCCACGTGTCCCTGGACGGGCGGGTGGGGCCAACCACGTGTCCCGGGACGAGCGGGCGTGGCCTGCCACGTGTTCCGGGACGGGTGGGCATGGCCTGCCACGTGTCTCGGGACAGGTGGTCGAGGCCCGTCACGTGTCCCGGAACGGGCGGGCAAGGCCCGCCACGTGTCCTGGGACAGGCGGGCAAGGCTCGCCACGTGTCCCGGGATGGCGGCCAGCGCCTGTCACGTGTCTTTGGACCGGCGGGCGGCGTCTGTCACGTGTCCCGGGACGGTCGGGTGAGGTCCGCCACGTGTTCCAAGATGGTCGGGCGGGGCGTGCCACGTGACTCGGGACGGGCGGGCGATGCCTGCCACGTGTCCCGGGACGGGTGGGCGAGGGCCGCCAAGTGTCCCGGGACAGGCGGGCGGGGCCCGTATGTGTCCCGGGACGGGTGGACGGGGCCTGCCACGTGTTCTGGGACGGATGGGCGAGGACCGCTGTGAGGCCTGTGTTTCGGGATGGGCGGGCAGTGTCCCGCCACATCCGCCCCGGAACGGGCGGGTGAGGCCCGTCACATTGTCCCGGGTAGGCGAGCCCCCACGTGTGCCGGGCCGGGTGGGCTGGGCCCGCCACTTGTGCCGGGACGGGTGGGCGAAGGCCCGCCACGTGTGCTGGGACGGGCGGGTGGGGCCCGCCATGTGTCCCAGAATGGGCGGGAGGGGCCTGCCATGTGTCTCGGGACGGGCGGGCGGGATCTGCCATGTGTCCAGGGACGGGGGCGGGCGGTGTCTACATGTGTCCAGCGACGGGTTGGCGAGTCCCAACACTTGTCTAGGGGCGGGCGGGCGAGTCCTGCCACTTGTTCCGGGATGGGCGGGCATGGCCCGCTATGTGTCTTGGGAGAGGCGGGCGAGGCCTGCCACGTGTCCCGGGACGGGTGGGCGAGACCTGGCACGTGTCCCAGGATGGGCGTGTGAGGCCCGCCACGTGTCCCGGGATGGGTGGGTGAGGCCTGCCACATGTCCCGGGACGGGCGGCCGGTGCCATTCATGTGTCTTTGGACGGGCGGTTGGCGCCCGCCACGTGTCCCTGGACTGGCAGGCGATGCCCGCCACGTGTCCCGGGACGAGCTGGCAAGGTCCGCCATGTGTCCCGGGACGAGTGGGCGAGGCCCGCCATGTGTCCTTGGACGGGCGGGTGAGGCCCTCCACGAGTCCCGGGATGGGTGGGTGGGGCTCGCCACGCATCCGGGGGACGGGTGTGCGGGGCCCGCCATCCGTCTTGGGACGTTTGAGGTGGCCTTTTTCCAAAACGTAAGGCTAAAAAAAGAGGAAATATGGGAAAAATGAGTGCTCATGAATTACCTTAGATAATTATTTAAGGGAATGCAACGCCCGCCACATGTCCCGGGACGGGCGGGCGAGGCCTGCCACATGTCCTTTGACGGGAAATATGGGAAAATGGAGTGCTCATGAATTACCTTAGATAATTATTAAAGGGAATGCAAGGCCCGCCACGTGTCCTGGCTAATAAATAGAAAATATGATCATAACTAAACCTAAGAATAGTTTTCAAAGCAATAAGGGCAGAATATGCTAATACATAAAGAAACTAATACTCTCAGGGGCGGGCGAGGCCTGCCACGTGTCCCGGGACGGGCAGGCGAGGCCCGTCACGTGTCCCAGGACGGGCGGGCAAGGCACGCCGCGTGTCCCAGGACGGGCGGGCAAGGTCCGCCACGTGGCTCGCCATGTGTTCCGGGACGGGCGGGCGGCGCCTGCCAAATGTCCCGGGACGGGCGGGCGAGGCCCGCCACGTGTCCCGGGACGGGCTGGCGAGGCCCGCCATGTGTCCTGGGTGCAGTAGACAAGTGATCAATTACCTCCACAATCTCCTATGGGCATACAGTTTTTATCGCTAGTAGGTAGTATGCTAAACAATTGCGATACTCAGTGTTTTCAACAAAAGATTTTCAGTGCCAGAATTATTGCTTCTAATTAATTTGCTATGTACAAAGGTAATGTTCAGAGTTTCAAAGATATATCTTTGGAGCTCACATTTCATAGACAATGAAACTTCTAATATTATATATAGGTACTTGCATCTCTGCAAAACTCGTAAAGATCAAGCGGCAACCATAATTATGCGGACTAAGTATTTTATCTTCCCAGATCGCCAATCCATTATCATGCATATGAGTTCATTGCTTCATCCCGTTCGATACTTTACAGTGACCATATACAGCAGATGGCCTATAAATGAAGAAAACATGAGAGGCCGCAAATCGCGTGATTATATATCGTATTTTTTCCCCCCAGAAAACTGTTATTTTCCAAAGAAGAAACTGAAGTTGAAATCTGTGAAACTCAGGACGATAATGAATTTGTGGTTTCATATGATTCACATGATTACATATTAAAAGTCTTTTTTCCTGAAGATTACTCATCTTCAGACGAAGCTGATGATGAAAAAAAAAAAAAAAACGTGAAAATGAGCAAGACAATGGTGTTATATTATGTGACACGCAGCCTCAAAATGTTAATAATGATGACGAGGAACAGTGCATGATTATATCGTCAGATAGTGATGAACACATCAATGCAGACAATAGTGTTATAATACGTGACACACAGCCTCAAAATGTTAATAATGATGACGAGGAACAGTGCATAATTATATGGTCAAATAGTGACGAACACATCGATTCAGATATTACACATATCAGTGACAGACTCGGATGAAACATTGTTCACAATTAGAAAATTAAATAATTTAGTTTACCGAGTAAGGTGAGAATTTAGTTTTCTTTGTTTTCGTATAGAAGGCCAAAAGTAAACAAGCATCGCTTGAAAAACGTAAGTAAGCGCTTGCGGAAACTTTATGCGGATACAACACTGCGGCTTAACTCAGTTTACTGAAAGTTACAACAGGCGAGTTTAAGTCGTTCCAATAATAATTCTGGGAGGTCTTCATGATCGTGACGGTTTATCTTAGTTTACAGAAAGCAGATAAGACAACGGGATTATGAAAAAAAAGAGAAAAAACTTGGCTGGAAAATGTACGATTGACTCATTTTGATAAGATGATAAAATCCTTAGTGTATTATGTTAATATTAGTTAGAAAAATTGTACCCTTATCCAAATAAAATTATGGATAAACTACACTTTACATTACTCTTACTAATACTTAACTTTCTAAACTATTTTCTACCATTGTTAGCTAGCTAACTGCCCTCACTCTCTTTCACCCATCTTACCTATTAGCTAAAAAATAATAATAATAAAATGATAAGTCTTATCAGATGTTGGTGAAGTTCCTTCAAACAGAAAATGATTGTGGGGGAAAATTTGAAGAATATTTTGCTTTCAGAAAAAAAAAAAAAAACAGCAAATGCAGTTAGCCTCTCATCCTGTGTTACAGCATTTTTGTCGAATGAGAGTACCATAATAAAGCTATACCATATCTGAAATAAAATCGTGATAATCTTCATAATTATAAACACTCTGATTCATTCAATTGAAGTAAAATTTATCATCAAACTAGAGTTTTTTTTATATTACCTTTATCTATCGTTATATCTCTTATTTTTATCAATTTTCATTAACCACACCTTTCTTTATCATAATTCTTTTCACTCCTCTTTTATTTGAGCCCCGTGAATATGGGCAGGAAAGTACTAGTACCCCAAGGCAGTGTTGCCACACGTACGATAATTATCGTACAAGTACGATAAAAACGGCCTTGGTACGATGCACGATAGCATTTTCCATTATCGTACGGTTTGTGCGATAATTCTAAGGTGTTGATAAGTAATTAATTACAAATATAAATGGTCGGTGAACTCCTCCATGAAACAGGCTAATTTCTATAAAAAACAAAGAATTATTTCGGAGTCCGTACATGGCTTGCCGCCGCTTGTCTCCAATTGTAACGTGGTTCAAAGGCTATTGGAACAGTGGGAGGCACTGAAGCTATTTTTCTCGGAGAAGTGGCTCGCTGAGAAACTATTAGCAACATAGTTGATTATCAACTCCCTTCATGATCCTTTCATGAAGTTATATTTCATGTTCCTTGACTGGGTTCTTCCAAAGTTTACTGAGTTCAACAAATTTTTCCCGCCAGATAAAGCAGTAAATAACAGTTCTCCATGGATAAAGTGTCCATGCTATTCAGAGACCTCCTTCTCTCATTTATGGACAGGACCAAACGTGACCATAGGATGTTAAAGTTATGCAGGGATTAAAAAACCCCTCCATACAGGAAAAGAAAGCTCAACAGCAGGAGTTTTATCAGAGGTGTAGAAGTTTCCTTGTAGTGGCATGCACACAAATAAAGAAGAGGTATAATTTCAATGATGGTGTCCTGTCAAAGTTAAACTCTCTGTCCAAAATGCTCTCTCATCAGAATTCAGAGAAAGAATCCCTCCTTATTCCCTCTTGCATCTGAGCTTCCTCTGATTGTAACCCAGATGACCACTCACTACTTCAAAAGCTGGATGATCAATGGAGAATGTTTCCCATATTGCAACATGAACTTAAACATCTCGTTAATGAGTCACCTGATAAGTTCTGGGGAGAAGTGTCCCAAAAAGAGTCTTGTTTTTCAGACGTAGCCAATTTTGCTCTAACTGCTCTTTGCTTGCCGCACTCTTTAAAACTAAACAATGAAACAATGAAAACAAGGACAGTTAATGGGGCTCTTCTCTCTGCTAGTTGCACGTTTTATCCATGTTTCAGCTTGGTGAGTCTCCACCTATAACAATATCATCCAGATATGGATAAGCAAAATCATAAAAAGCTAACAATTGGGAAATGAACTTCTGAAATATTGCAGGAGCAGAATGGATACCAAATGGTAAGCGTAAATATCTATATAGACCCAAATGTGTGTTAATTACAAAATATTTACCGGTCTTCTGGAGCAACTTCCATTTGCAAATAAGCCTTCTTGAGATCAAGTCTGGTATAATACTTATATCCAGACACACTGGAAATTAATTCTGACCATATTAGGTAATGGGAATTTAGATTCATGAAGGAATTCTTTCATTTATTCTACGAAAATCCCACCCCACAAATCCTAAGGGATCCATTTCTGCTTCTTGACAGTAACAATTGGTGAGGCATAATCTGAGAATTCTACTCTTTCTATAATATTTTTTTCAAGCTCTTGCAGCGCACTCTCAGCCTCACTGCGTAACGTCAGTGGCACCGTGCGGACCTTCTGAAAAATAGGAACATGACCAACTTTAGGATACAATCGGGCTTGACAGTTCTTAATTGGTTTCAAACTATGTACATTATATTAAATTCCTACCTATCAAGTTATTTGGGAGTCTGACCCAACAATTATGAATTAACGTCTGAATGAAAAGCGGAAATGAAACAGATGTGGTCTAGACTTTGCAAAAGCTTTTGACAAGGTAGACCATAATATATTAGCGAAGAAAATTAGAAAAAACATAATGTAGTGGGATAAAGTAGAAAGATGGTTAAAAGAATTTTTACACAACAGAAAACAGATAGTTATTGCAAACGATGAGAAATCGGATGAAGCTAAGGTAATTTCCGGTGTGCCACAAGGTACGGTGTAGCTGCATTACTGTTTGTTATTATGATTGCAGACATAGACAGTAATGTTAAGGACTCGTAGTGAGTAGTTTCGCCGATGACACAAGAACTAAATAGAGAAATTACTTGTGATGAAGATAGGAACGCGCTACAAAGAGACCTTAACAAAGTATATGATTGGGCAGAGGTAAATAGATGTATTTAACTCTGATAAATTTGAATCAATAAACTATGGAGACAGAGAAGGAAAGCTATATGCACATAGGGGACCTAATAATGAGACAATCACAAATAAGGAAGCAGTTAAAGACCTTGGTGTGATGATGAATAGGAACATGTTATGCAACGATCAAATAGCAATTCTATTGGCAAAATGTTCAAGCAAAATGGGAATGTTGTTACGGCACTTCAAAACAAGAAAAGCTGAACACATGATTATGCTTTATAAACATATATTCGTAGTCCACTTGAATATTGCAATATGATATGGTACCCACACTATCAAAAGGATATTGCACAAATAGAGAGTGTACAAAGGTCCTTTACAGCTAGAATAGAAGAAGTTAAGGACCTTGACTACTGGGAAAGACTACAATCCTTAAAATTGTATAGTCTAGAAAGGAGAAGAGAACGCTACATGATAATTCAGGCATGGAAACAGATAGAAGGAATAGCATGAAAACATCATGGTAGCTAAAAATATCAGAAAGAGCAAGCAGAGGTAGATTAATAGTGCCCAAAACTATACCAGGAAAAATAGGAAAGCACACAAGACATTAATCCACTACGCACCAGCATCGATAATGCAGCGTCTATTCAATGCGTTGCCAGCTCATCTGAGGAATATAACAGGAGTGAGCGTAGATGTGTTTAAGAATAAGCTCGACAAATATCTAAACTGCATCCCAGACCATCCAAGATTGGAAGATGCAAAATATACCGGAAGATGTACTAGCAACTCTCTGGTAGACATTAGAGGTGCCTCATTCTGAGGGACCTGGGGCGAACCCGAAGAAGATGTAAGGTCTGTCAGGTCTCTTTCAACTTATATCGAATGCAAAGCCTTAAACCTAAATGAAGGAACAAATGAAGAATTCCAGACCTTAGGGGCAAGATGAGAGAGAGAGAGAGAATTCATGAATTCATTTGACAAAATGGTAAACAAAGGAAAATCCCCGAATTTATTGCCATAGATGAGGTAAAAAAAAACCGGACGAGAGAGAGAGAGAGAGAGGAGAGAGAGAGAGAGAGAGAGAGAGAGACAAAAAAAGAAAAGGACTGTATTTGTGTGTGCATACTTGTAGCAAACGTTCAATTGAACTAAATAATTAATTGAAGAATCATTTGAGTAGGGGAACTTTTGGTTACAATTATAAATTGCTTGTGAAAATGATTTCTGAAAAAATTAACCATCACAAACACAAGTCGCTAATGAAAACTCTGTGTGTGTGTGTGTGTGTGTGTGTGTGTTTGGTGATCTCTTCATTCTGTATATCCCATTACCTTCTGTTCTTGAATTTCAAGTCAATGGACCCTGTGGTGGTGGGCTTATTCTATATGAATGAGGTTCATCTTTAGAATAATAATAATACTAACTTTGAGACTACAACGGTCCCCTAGAAAGGCTAAAAAGGTTAAAATAGAACGGACGATAAACTAGCTCACGAAATCAGGAAACAGAAAACTTCTTAATGGTATCAGACATCCGACATCCTAAAAAACAAGTGGCCAGCGTTACGCACGAGTTTTGTGTGTCAGTGAATTATAGACAATAATTCAAGTTACTCATTGGCATAATGATTGTTGACGGACGTGCGAATTGTTAGGGGCAGTTGGGACGGGCAACCAGAGGTCCTGTTCTTGCCCAGGGCCGAAAAAATAAGAAAAAGGCAGAAAGGAAAGGGGGTTCTATAAACCGTATTCATATGGAAGAAGCCCACCAAAGGGGCCACTGACTTGAAATTCAAGCTTCCAAAGAATATTATGGTGTTCATTAGAAAGTAGTAATAGGAGGTAACAGATAAGCAGACAGAAGAGATTAGTAATTGGAAAAGAAAAAAAAATAAATGGACAAATAATGAAATAAATAAACAGGCACTGGTAAAATGTAATGAGATTATAAAATACACACTGTTAACAGTCATTTCACGTTGGTCTATTCTTACTCACAGCTGTGGCCATCAGAATTTCCTTTAAAGAGAAAAAGCCCAAGTTCCTGAATACGCTATTTCGAAAGAAGAAGAAGAAAAACACTACTTGGTCACGGTTTGTGATCGGGAAAAAACATCATCATTAACAACCGTAGCCATTTTCTCTCTCTCTCTCTCTCTCTCTCTCTCTCTCTTTCTCTCTCTCTCTCGCTTATAGTACTGTTGCAACATCACGTATATTACGCCCACACACACGTGCGCACGCGCGGTAAGCTTGCTTAAGGGCTGTCATAATTTCCATGAGTGGGTTTCATAGTGGGTTTCAGAGCGCATTCCTGCTTCAATATACTTTGATTCATTCGTGTCCTTTGGCGTTCCTCGTGCGTAGACAGCATGCCTAAAAGGTGACCTGACTTTGGGGGGGCATTATATCATATATATATATATATATATATATATATATATATATATATATATATGATATGTATATATATATATATATATATATATATATACATATATATATACATATATATATATATATATATATATATATATATATATATATATATACTATATATCTATACATATATATATATATATATATATATATATATATATATATATATATATATATATATAATATATATATATATACATATATCTATATATATATATATAATATATATATATATATATATATATATATATATATATATATATATATATATATATCTATATATATATATATGTAGATAGACAGAATGAATAATATTAATATAACCTCAATTAAAGCATTATACACTAAGCATGGTTATACACACATTAGATTCTGTATTTTTCTGTTTTTCTACGCAAAAATACGGTCTCTCTCTCTCTCTCTCTCTCTCTCTCTCTCTCTCTCTCTCTCTCTCTCTCTCTCCTTCTCAAAATATTGAATGCAAAGCCTTAAACCTAAATGAAGGAACAAATGAAGAATTCCAGATCTTCGGGAAAGAAAGGAAGAAAGAAAGAAATAAGAAAGAAAGAAAGAAAGAAAGAGAGAGAGAGAGAGAGAGAGAGAGAGAGAGAGAGAGAGAGAGATTTCAGCAATTTATAAAACCAAGAGACAAGACATAATTAAAGTTCAGAATCTTTCCTGCTATATTACGATAAACCAAAATATCTGTCGTGGAATATAGAAAATCAACGAAAAATCGAGAGTGAGAGAGAGGAGAGTATATGAACTGGATACTTCAGATATGGATTTCAGTTTGAAGAAAATGTGCCTTATCTGGCCTTGGCAGCAGCTGTTATTAGTGATGTTGTTTTGGTGTGGGTGCCTATTCGCTGGCGAGATTTCTCTCCTGACTGATAATGATGGAGCTGAAGAGCCTAAGGCAAAAGGAACTGAAACGAGAGAATTGCGGCCATGCGAGAAGCCATCCAGTGCCGAGAGAGCAGCGCGTTCACTTGGACGGAAAATAATCTTCAGCTACAAGAGAGGCTCGACTACCAAGAAGAGACGCAGAAGGCGGGCGGAAGGAAAGAACGCGTTCTTGAAATCCAGATCAATCAGGTGTTGCAACAGCAGGCTTTGCAAGAGAAGGCTCACTCGCTCGAAGCTGGAACGATAAAGAGAAGAGGGAGAAACGGCAGCTGGAAGACAAGATGGTCAAGATGGCCGAAGAAAAGTAGCATGTGAAGAAGAACGTGAAGGAAATTGGTGAGAGGAAACGATGGCCTTTGTGAGAGGATAAGGGGTCAGACGCAAAACTGCCTGCTTGAGGGGCTCGAGAAACTGCTACGACAGAAGGAGAAAAGACGTGCAGCTATAGACGGTAGAAGCGGCGCGGATAGCGAAGCTCATTCAGGAACAAAAAGACTCAAGCGAAAAGTGGAATCCGACTGGAAAGACTTGGAGGTGAGGTTGGAGCGCCTGCAGAAGCTTTGGAGGACCTCTTGTAAGGAAAAGCGTGGACTCCAGTGTAAAGTTGAAACAGCGAAACTCAAGAGAAACGAGCTGGCATGCCTTCTAGAGGAAGGAAATGGTGGCCTGGAGTCGCTGAAGAAGAAGGCCGGTGTCCAGGGCGAATGGAACGACCAGATGGATGATGAGGTTGGATGGCTGGGAGGAACGAAGGAGAAAATGGTGTGTGATTTGAAGAAGCTCCAGGAGAAATGAAGACGAATGGAGGAGAGCAAGTGAAAAGTGCAGAAGCTTGTGTGGATGTTGAAGAAATGGCGTGATGAAGACTGCACTGGCCTCATTCAGACGGATAAGATGTGTAAATTTTGAGGAAGATGTTTATTTTGTAATAAGTTTGTTTTGTTAATCGTTGAAGGAAATTGAAGTAGAACGGAAATAAATATGTTAAAATGTTTTCTTAGAGTTTTATTGATTCGTGGATGAGACAGAAAAGGGAGGGAATATAGAAAGGGTGAAGAAAATAAGGGGATTTGTGTAGGTGCCGGGAGAAGAAGAGGATTAGGAGAAACCCCTGCCCGCCCCTCCCGGGACCCTCGGCGGACGCCTGCCCGCCCGTCCCGGGAGGGGCGGGCAGCGTCCGCCGAGCGTCCGGGACGGGCGGGCAGGCGTCCGCCGAGCCCGACGTCCCGGGACGGTCGGGCAGGCGTCCGCCGAGCGTCCCGGGACGGGCGGGCAGGCCGTCCGCCGAGCGTCCCGGGACGGGCGTGGGCAGGCGTCCGCGAGCGTCCCGGGACGGGCGGGCAGGCGTCCGCTGAGCGTCCCGGGACGGGCGGGCAGGCGTCCGCTGAGCGTCCCGGGACGGGCGGGCAGGCGTCCGCCGAGCGTCCCGGGACGGGCGGGCAGGCGTCCGCCGGAGCGTCCCGGGACGGGCGGGCAGGCGTCCGCGAGCGTCCCGGGACGGGCGGGCAGGAGTCCGCCGAGCGTCCGGGACGGGGGGAGGGATCTGGGCGGGACGTCCCGGGATCGGGCGCCAGCCGTCCCGGGACGGCGGGCAGGAGTCCGCAGCGTGCCCCGGGACGGGCGGGCCAGGCTCCGCGAGCGTCCCGGGACGGGCGGGGCACGGGAGTCTGCCGAGCGTCCCCGGGACGGGGGCGGGGGCAGTACCCCGCGGGTCCCGGGACGGGCGGGCAGGTGTCCGCCGCGGGTCTCGGGACGGGCGGGCAGGCGTCCGCTGCGGGTCCCGGGACGGGTGGGCAGGCGGGTCCCGGGAGGGGCGGGCAGGCGTCCGCCGGGCGTCCCGGGAGGGGCGGGCAGGCGTCCGCCGAGCGTCCCGGGAGGGGCGGGCAGGCGTCCGCCCGAGCGTCCCGGGACGGGCGGGCAGGCGTTCCGTCGAGCGTCCGGGACGGGCCGGCAGGCGTCCGCCGAGCGTCCCGGGACGGGCGGGCAGGCGTCCGCCGAGCGTCCCGGGACGGGCGGGCAGGCGTCCGCCGAGCGTCCCGGGACGGGCGGGCAGGCGTCCGCCGAGCGTCCCGGGACGGGCGGGCAGGCGTCCGCGGGGCGTCCCGGGACGGGCGGGCAGGCGTCCGCCGGGCGTCCCGGACGGGCGGCAGGCGTCCGCCGGGCGTCCCGGGACGGGCGGGCAGGCGTCCGCCGGGCGTCCCGGGACGGGCGGGCAGGCGTCCGCCGAGCGTCCCGGGACGGGCGGGCAGGCGTCTGCCGAGCGTCCCGGGACGGGCGGGCAGGTGTCCGCCGAGCGTCCCGGGACGGGCGGGCAGGCGTCCGCCGGGCGTCCCGGGACGCGCAGGCGTCCGCCGGGCGTCCCGGGACGGGCGGGCAGGCGTCCGCCGGGCGTCCCGGGACCGGGCGGGCAGGCGTCCGCCGGCGTCGGACGGGCGGGCAGGCGTCCGCCGGGCGTCCCGGGACGGCGGGCAGGCGTCCGCCGGGCGTCCCGGACGGGCGGGCAGGCGTCCGCCGGGCGTCCCGGGACGGGCGGGCAGGCGTCCGCCGGGCGTCCCGGGAGGGGCGGGCAGGCGTCCGCCGCGCCTGGGAGGGGCGGGCAGGCGTCCGCCGAGCGTCCCGGGACGGGCGGGCAGGCGTCCGCCGAGCGTCCCGGGACGGGCCCGGGCAGGCGGGTCCGGGCGAGGCGTCGCCGCGTAGGCGTTTTGGACGTCCCGGGACGGGCGGGCAGGCTCCGCCGACGTCCCGGGACGGGCGGGGCAGGCTCCGCCGAGCGTCCCGGGCGGGCGAGCGGCGTCCGCCGAGCGTCCCCGGGACGGGCGGGCAGGCGTCCCGCCGAGCGTCCCGGGACGGGCGGGGCAGGCGTCCGCCGAGCGTCCCGGGACGGGCGGGCAGGCGTCCGCCGAGCGTCCCGGGACGGGCGGGCAGGCGTCCGCCGAGCGTCCCGGGACGGGCGGCAGGCGTCCGCCGAGCGTCCCGGACGGGCGGGGCAGGAGTCCGCCGAGCGTCCCGCCCGGGACGGGCTGGGCAGGAGTCCGCCAAGCGTCCCGGGACGGGCGGGGGCAGGCGTCCGCCGAGCGTCCCGGGACTGGGCGGGCAGGAGTCTGCCGAGCGTTCGGGACGCGGGCCCGGGACGGGCGGGCAGCGTCCCCCGCGTCCCGGGACGCGCAGGTGGGTCCGCGGGGTCTCGGACGGGCGGGCAGGCGTCCGCTGCGGGTCCCGGGACGGGTGGCAGGCGGGTCCCGGGAGGGGCGGGCAGGCGTCGCGGGCGTCCCGGGAGGGGCGGGCTGGTGTCCGCCGAGCGTCCCGGGAGGGGCGGGCAGGCGTCCGCCGAGCGTCCCGGGACGGGCGGGCAGGCGTCCGTCGAGCGTCCTGGGACGGGCGGGCAGGCGTCCGCCGAGCGTCCCGGGACGGGCGGGCAGGCGTCCGCCGAGCGTCCCGGGACGGGCGGGCAGGCGTCCGCCGAGCGTCCCGGACGGGCGGGCAGGCGCCGCTGAGCGCCCGGGACGGGCAGGCAGGCGTCCGCCGCAGCGTCCCGGGACGGGCGGGCAGTGTCCGCCAAGCGTCCTGGGACGGGCGGGCAGGCGGGCAGGCGTCCGCCGTGGGTCCCGGGACGGGCGGGCAGGCGTCCGCAGAGCGTCTCGGGACGGGCGGGCAGGCGTCCGCCGAGCGTCCCGGGACGGGCGGGCAGGCGTCCGTCGAGTGTCCCGGGGCGGGCAGGATGGCGTCCCCCGAGCGTCCCGGGACGGGCGGGCAGGCGTCTGCCGAGCGTCCCGGACGGGCGGGCAGGTGTCCGCCGAGCGTCATGGGACGGGCGGGCGGAGTCATCCACGAGCGTCCCGGGACGGGCGAGGAAGGCGCCGCCGAGCGTCCCGGTTCGGGCGGGTGATATCTGCCACGGGTTTTCGGGACAGGTGGACCAGGCCCACGTCTGGTCCTGGGATGGGTGAGCGATGTCCGCCATGGCTCCCAGGACAGGTTGGCGATGTCTACCACGGGCCCCGGGACTGGTGGTGAGGCCTGCCATGGGTCCCGGGATGGCGGGCGAGGTCCGTCACGTGTCTCGGGAATGGTGGGTGAGGGCCGCCACGGGTCCCGCCAGGCGACTTCTGCCATGGCTCCTGGGACAGGCGGGCGAGGCCCGCCACGCATCCTGGGAAGGGTTGGCGAGGCTTACCACAGGTGCTGGGACGTTCGGGCAATGCCCGATACAGCTTCTGGGGTGGTCGGGTGAGGTCTGCTACTGGTGCCTTATGGGCGGGTGAGGCCTGGCACAGGTGCCTTGACGGGCGGGCGTGGCCTGTCACAGGTACCGAGACGAGCGGGTGAGGCTTGCCACGGGTCGGAATGGCTGGCAAACCCTGCCACATGTTCCAGGACAGGAGGGCGAGGCCTGTGATAGGTCCCCGGACAGGCGGGTGAGGCCCGCCATTTGTGCCAGGGTGGGCTGGTGAGGCCTGCCACTGGTGCCTGGGTTTCCTGGTGAGGCCTCCCATGGGTGCCGGGACTGCGGGCGAGACCCGCCACGGGTGCTTGGACAGGTGGGTGAGGCCCGCCGCAGGTTTCTGGGATGAATGGCAAAGTTCATCACAGTCCCAGGACAAGTGAGTGAGGCGACCAGGTCGGGCCAACAGGTGTTGGGCCCCCAGCCGGGAGGCGACCAGGTCAGAACGCCATGGGTGGGGACCTTGGTGGGGGAGGAGACTGGGTTGGGGGGCCTCCACTGGGAAGTGAACAGTTGGCCGCCTGGGGGTATGGGGCCCCCGCCGGTGAGGCGGCCACCAGGTCGAGCCGTCCAGTGGATGGGCCCTTGGCGGGGAGGAGATTTGGTCTGGCCGTCAGGGGTGGGGGGTCTCCAGCGGGAAAGCAAATCAGTTGGGCTCCCAGGAGATGGGCCCCCCAGTGGGAGGCGACTGGTTATTACCGCCAGGGTTGAGGACCTTCCTTGTGGGGAGGACACCGTTTGGTCCCTGGGGTGAAGCCACTGGTGGGAAGGAGAATGGTCGGGCTACCGAGCGTCCGGGCCACCGGCCAGGAGGAAAAAAGAAAATAGTAGTATTTCAGACCTAGCCAAATTTGCTCTAACTGCTCTTTGCTTGCCGCACTCTAATGCTGAATGCGAACGAGTGTTCAGTAAAGTTAACCTCTTTAAAACTAAACAAAGAAACAGACTGAAAACAAGGACAGTTAATGGGGCTTTACTCTCTGCTAGTTGCATCAAAGATTCAGGAGGGTCATGTGTTAATTTTACTCTTGCCAAATGATATGGTTTTCCAGAATAAAATTTCATTCAGCTCAGATATTCCGGAAACGTCAGAGAACCTTGAATTTGATTAGGAAGAAGATTCTTAAAGATACTTTACAATTATTATTGTTATTAATTCCTTTATCATGGGATAGGTATCAGTACCAGTCATGTTAATTATATATATTATTTTAAATTACTACTCAGTGATGCTATTTTGATTTTCGATGTTTTGGGGTGCTTTAAAGATATGTATGGGTGGGCCTATCAACTCACATATCTCTGTTAATTCGTTATCAGTTTAGTTTACATTATGGAAAGAAGTGACGTTCTAAGCTGTATACTTTTTTTTTACAGTGTTAATACAATATAGTAATAATTTGTCCATAACAATTGTTGATGAACATTAACTAATTATTCATAATTCCATTTTTTTCCGTTTTTGTAGAGAGAAATGTTTCATTTGTATCTTTTTCTTAATTATATATGTAAATTGCAAGATATTAATTACTACAAAGAAATCATACATAAATTCATTATTTTGTCAAATTATAAAAATGTGTTAATATCAGAAAACACGTGAGATAATAAATTACGATAAAATCTACAATTTTGTACGATATCTTTTACTGAAAACCCATAATTTTGAGGAGCCAGTATGATAACTTCAATCCGAGAGTGTGGCAGCACTGCCCAAGGTTCCCTGACTATATGACCCAGGTGAGTGTGGAAAGACCTGATTTCAAGGTCACAATGGCACAAATAATGAATGTGATGAAATATGTATTAATAATATATATATATATATATATATATATATATGATATATATATATATATATATATATATATATATATATATATATATACACACACACACTCGTATTTATCTAAATAGAAAGATGCATATGCATTTGTCCTTAATGTTCTTTGACCAGGAATATCAAAAGAACCGAGAAGAAGAAGAGGACATCGGAAATAAATATAAATATTAGAAGTACTGAAAGAGAAGCACTTAATGGGTAATAACGCATCTTTGTGGAAAGACCAGATGCCTTGTTTGGAAGAGTGTATGGACCACCCGTCCCGTTCTGTCCAATTTCACGGCAAATGGAGTTTTGGATAAGTATATTTCAGATATTGTACCTGTATTTTGTGTATGTTTGAGTATGTTATTTTAGGGTTATGTATTTTATATGATACACTCATATATACAAATATATATGTATGTATTTATATATATATATGTATATATATATACATATATATAATATATATATATATATATATATATATATATATATATATATATATATATATATATATATATATATATTTATTGTGACGAAGTGCCAAGTATCTGGTTACTACACTTACCATTCATTAATTGATACCTCACAAAAGCCATACACCTGAACCCTCATCACAGGTATTAAACGACTGAATACTCTAAAGGCAACAGTGATCCCTTAACAACTTACCAGTATTGCAGAAAATCAGACTAAGTTCATCAAAACAGGTGTGAGGTAATCTTGTAAGTAATTAAATTAATCAAAGGGCATCACTCCATCAACAACTTTAAAAGTCTAAATATTTCCCTGATTTCAGCAGTCTAAGTACTTCCCTGGTTCTAAGTCACTTCAAGTAAATTGAAGGAAAACAGACCAATTACCACTCTATGTTTCTACTTAACATCAATATAATCAAATGCAAATATACTGGTTAGAAATGGAAACACTTATAAAAATTTTAAATACAAAAAATTATAATTAAACTCAAAATTTATAAGTGAAATTCACAATATCAGGGAAAATTAATTAATTCTGGAATCAAATTAAGTAAAATGAAATAAAAATCAATTTATCACAAAATTCAAGAAAATTAATTCAATCAAAATTCAAAAGTGTTAGGTAATGATTGAAAATTTGAAATTAATTCACAAGTGCTAAACAATGATAAAACTTGAAAAGAATTCTAAGTAAATGCAAATCAATTCACAAGTGTTAAATTTAATTAAATGTGCAATGATTAATTAATGAAAATAACTAAGTCAATTAAATTGTGAATGCAAATGAAAATACAGAAAAATGTGGACAATACTAAAAATTGCAAAAAGTATCAATCATACAGAACATAAAATAAAAAGGCACACTTCAATAAGAAAATGAACAAATGCACAAAAAAATAAGCAAACACAAAACACAAAAATTTGCAATGTGTAAAAATGTAAATAGTTTCTCTCAAACCACTGTAACCATCAGTTATTGGTTTTTACCAAACCTTAGTAACCATCAGTTATTAGTTTTTACCTAACCACTGTTCCTATCAGTTATTAGTTTTTACCTAGCCACTGTTCCTATCAGTTATTAGTTGCAACTAATAAAAATATAACACACTTTACCTTTTTGGTATACCAATTTCTTTCTTTCTTGCTGCAGCTTGTTTCACACTTTCACAAAGCCAGGCGCTGTTACAACAACAATGTTTGTTCAGATTCCAGAAAAAACACTAAATACTATCAAATAAACTCTAAGAAATATCAAATCTGAAATTTACAAATTACGAGTGACCATTCAATAAGTACGAAATCGTTACGTTACTTTATGATCAAAAGTGCTATGCGATGGAGAGCGAGATGTGAACGGTTTGAGTCTTTAAGTGTGAATGAAAACCTTCTCCCTTACAGAAGCTGGACTGGAGATGACACAGAACGTTTTGGGCAATAATGCTTCCAGAAGCTTCGAAATCTTACGCAACTTTACTTACAAAATGTGTAATCTGCACGTGGCTTTGACAAAGACATACGCGTATGAGACCAGTCTGTTAAAAAAAGACACGTACTCGACTCGATCGACCGAAGCAGAAGTCCCTTATCTTACGTGATGACAGAATCCCAAAACACAATGAAGACTCGAGCTCACTTATCAAACGTGTTGACAGATTAGGAAAAACAACTCAAGCTTTGAACGGACAAAGATATTCTCTCTCTTTCTACATTCTACATTATATATTCTTTTACAATATGTTATGCGATATCTGAACACACATTTAAAACATCCTATCTCTAAGCTATCTAGGAATCTGAAAAAATGTTGCAAAATCTTACATACAATACTTTATACAGTCAAAGAGGGGAAATATGCATTTTGACAGCCAGCAATATATATATATAATATATATATATATATATATATATATAATATATATATATATATATAGTAGATATTTATATATCTATATATATAGATATATATATATATATATATTTATATATATCTATATATATAATATAATATATTATATATATATATGTATATATATATGTATATCTATATATATATATATATATATATATATATATATTATATATATATATATATATATATATATAATACATATATATCTATATATATAGATATATGTATAGGTATAAATATATATATAGATATATATATATATATATATATATATATATATATATATATATATTATCTATATATATATATATATATATATATATACTATTATATAATCTATTATATATATTATATATATATATATATATATAATATATATATATATATATATATATATCTATCTATATATATATATATATATATATATATATATCTTATATATATATATATATATATATATATATATATATATTATAATATATAATATAATGTATATATATATAAATATATATATATATATATATATATATAATATGTATATATATATATATATACTATATATATATATATATATATATATCTATATATCATATATATATATATATTATGGATACCATATATATCTTATATATATATATAGATATAATATATATATATATATAATACTTATATATAATATATATATATATATTCTATATATATATAGATATATATATATATATCTATATATTATATATATATATATATATATAGTATCTATATATATATATATACTATATTATATATATATCTGATATATATATATATATATATATAGATATATCTATATATATATATAGATATATATATATATATATATAATATCTATATCTAGTATATATATATATACATATATATATATATATATATATATATACTATATAATATATCATATATATGATATATACATATATATATATATATATATATATATATACATTATATATTATGTATATATCATCTATATATATAGATCTATGTATATACCATATATATATATATATCGATATATATATCTAGATATACTCTATAATATATATCTATATATATACTATCTATATCTATATATCACATATATATATATATATATACTATATATCATATATCTTAATATATCTCTATATATATATATATATATATACCATGATATATATATCTAGATATATATAATATATCATATATATATATATATATATATATAGTATATATCTATATATATATTTATATATATATATATCTCTATATACCTAATATATACTATATATATTCTATATATATATATAATATATATATATAATATATATATATATATATATATATATATCTATATATATATATCTATATATATAGATATATATATATATATATAGTATATATAGATTATATATATGTATATAGATATATATATATCTTATATATATATATAGTATATATATATAATATATATAATATATATATATAGAATAATATATATAATACAGCTGTATCCTCGAGATACGAAATTAATCCGTTCCGAGGCGGCCTTCGTATAATGAGTTTTCGTATCTTGGAACATATTTTACATGTAAAATGGCTAATCCGTTCCAAGCCCTCCAAAACCACCCCATTAAATTTCATAATAAAGCTAAATTGACCATTAAACAATGAAATACTACAACAATTTGGACCATTCAATACCTAAATTACGAATAAAATCGAAAACCTGTAAATAAAGTGTATATTAGTGTACAAGAAATATTATTACTGTAACGTAAAATGTGGAAGCTTACCTTTCGAGTGAGGCTATCTCCGATAGTGGCGGCAGAGGAGGAGGAGGACAAACGGCAGATAACGTACGTACGTACGTACACTTAACTTTATGAAAACACACAAAAAATTTAAGGAAAAACCATAAAACTAAAATTTACGAAACACCTTAACAAAACTGTAACACTTAACTTACAAAAATTTAGAAATTACGTAAACATTTTTTTTTCTTTTTTTTTTATATAATTTAAATTTTTTTTTTACTTTTACGTAGGGCTTTTTTTTTTTTTTTTTTTTACAGAATTTCAACTTCATCACCGCTTTCAACGTTCTGTTTTTCATCACTTGGTTCTTTCCTTTTTGCTTTCAACTTTCTGTTTTTTTATCACTTGTTCTTCCTTTTGCTAATGCTGAAGGCCTCTTTAAAAAATGAAATGACTTAAGCAAACGTAAACGAACTGCGCAAGCATACAACCTGTGTGAGCCTTTTCGGGGTGTCTTTTTTTCGATAAACAATTGCACTTAATGAAAAGCGCCTAGAATATCCTTAATTTCTGCCGTTGTCATAGGCTCCTCCTCCTCTTCCTCGCCGCTGCTAGAGAACTCCTCTTGAACGACGTTAAGTTGCATGGCCTCCAACTCCTTCAGGTCATCCGTCGTAAGCTCCTCTTGGTGCTCCTCGAGAAGGTCGTTGATGTCGTCCTCGTCGACGACCAGCCCCATGGACTTGCCGAGTGCAACGATCTCATCAAGATCTGGTTCCAAAACAGTTTCGGGATCATCAACTGTTTCTGACTCTGCAGTACCAGCTTCGCCCACGTCGAATCCCTCGAAGTCTCTGGCGGATACGGCATCAGGCCAGAGTTTCCTCCACGAGGAATTCAAGGTTCGCCTCGAAACCTCCTGCCAAGCTTGGTCAATGAGTCGGATGCAAAATGACGATGTCGAAATGCTCCTTCCAAAATTGACGCAAGGTGAGGTTTGTGGTATCGGTGATGTTTCGTGTACAGCTTCTTAAAGTTCGCTATCACTTGCTGGTCCATGGGCTGGAGGAGAGGGGTGGTGTTGGGCGAAGAAAAAGAATCTTAACGAAGGAATACTCCGCTAGGATATCTTCCTCGAGGTCCAGGAGGGTGGGGAGGGCATTGTCCAACACCAGCAGACATTTCAGGGGGAGGCGCTTCTCTTCCAAAAAACTCCTCACAGTCGGGCCGAAACACAGATTTACCCACTCCGTGAACAAAAGCCTCGTTGCCCAGGCTTTTGCATTAGCCCTCCACATCACTGGAAGCTTCTCCTTCAGCACCTGTGGGCCTTGAAGCTCGAGGAGTCTCAGAATGATACACCAGTAGGGGCTTCACCTTGCAATCCCCACTGGCGTTTGAACAAAGTGCGAGCGTAAGCCTGTCTTTCATAGGGCTTATGCCCGGGTAGCTTCTTCTCTTCCTCCTGATGTACGTCCGACGAGCATTTTTTTCCAAAAAAGGCCAGTCTCATCACAATTGAAGACTTGCTGAGAACTGTAGCCTTCCTTGTCATCATCTCAGTGAAAGTCTTCTTAAATGCTTCGGCCGCTTTCGTGTCCGAGCTGGCATGCCTCCCCATGACGCACCACGAAGGATGCCAGTCCGTTTACGAAATTTCTCGAACCAGCCATGCGAAGCCTTGAACTCTGGGGTTGGCGTTGAAGTCCCTTCCCCTCCCTCGTCTTCCGCCTGCGCAATCAAATCGCCGAAAATAGCACTGGCCTTGTGAGCGATTGCTGTCTCCGTTACTGTATCGCCAGCGATTTCTTTGTCTTTTATCCAGATGAGGAGCAGCCGTTCCATCTCGTCGTGCACATGGCACCTCTTGCTGGACAAAATAGTGATGCCCTTCAATGGTGTAGTTGCTTTGATGGCATCCTTCTGTTTAAGGATGGTGCCTATTGTCGACGGATTATGGCCGTATTCCTTTGCAATCACACTCAATCGCATACCAGCTTCGTACTTCTTTATGATCTCCATCTTTGTCTCCAGAGACAGCATGCGCTTCTTTCCGTGAATTTCAACTTTCTTGGGACCCATGACTAACGTATTTACGTAAAGTTACACAAATACGTAATAATACAGTCTTCGCACAACACGGAGAATAATTGTACTGCAACGAAATCACTAACGAAATTTACGTTACTAAACGAAATCGTTGGAGCGAACGAATGCCGATTGCGTACGGTAAAGTTTCGGGTGCGGAGTGGCCGAGCTAAGGGACGCCAGCGCGTACGTATAGAAGATGCATGATGGGAGGGATCCTGTCCAATCAGAGAGAAGGATCTCATGGCTTGGCTAGCATCAGGAACCAATGGGAGAGCAGGAGGATGGTGGCGAGTGCTAATAGCACTAAGATGGGTCGGCGTGCGGCGCGAGTTTCAAATTGTTATCGAGCGAATCTCGGACTTTCAGAAACCTTCCGTATCTTGAAAACTTTTCGTATGTAGAGCACTAAAATTTTTCGCATTGGCTTTCGTAACTTGGATTTTTCGTAAGTTGAGCCTTTCGTATCTCGAGGTACTACTGTATCTATATATATATATATATATATATATATATATATATATATATATATATATATATATATATATATATATATATATATATATATATATATATATATATATATATATATATATATATATATATATATATATATATATATATATATATGTATATATATATATATATATATATATATATATATATATATATATATATATATATATATATATATATATATATATATATATATATATATATATATATATATATATATATACATATATAGAGATATATATATATATATATATATATATATATATATATATATATATATATATATATATATATATATATATATATAGATATGCATATATATATATATATATATATATATATATATATATATATATATATATATATATATATATATATACTATATATAATGTGTGTGTGTGTTTTTGCGTGTGTCATAAGAAAGAGAACACTACCACTGAAACGAGTATTGCTCTCGTTTCAGCTCTTCATCCTTTTATTTCTGCCTAAAAATCCCTACTACCCCCTCCCCCCACAAGGGGATCAATTCCCCTCCCCTCCCCTCCCCCACCCAGGTAGTATCTTTCACGGATGAATCCCACGAGGTGCCCAATCTTTACCCGGGAGTTCTCGACGCGGGAGGGTTCAATTACTCCGGAAACTTCTTATTAGCCCAGGGGAATTTAGGAAAGTTTCTAATTGTCCCGTAATAAAAGAGCTCCGTTACAGGTAAGCAAACGTTTCAGGTGATTCGCGTAACGCGAGACTTTTTGTTTTTGTTTGCGGATGCGTATCTAGTGGAGCGAAATAGTCTATTTTTTTCTTTAGCTTTTATTTAATTATAATTGGACCGATATTTGTCACTTCAGCAAAAGGTGGGCAAGATTTTTATTTGTTCGTGGATCTAGTGAGCGAAGTTTTTTTTTTTTTTTAAGCTTTTATTTAACTATAACTGAACATTAATTGTCACTTCAGCAGAGGGTGGGGCGAAATTTTTGTCCGTATATCATAGGAGAGAATAAATATGTATTTTTAAAGCTTTTATGATTATAAATGAACCATTGTTTGTCACTTCCGCAAAAGATGGGCCAGATTTTTGTCCGTTTATTATCCATTGGAGAAAATAAAGACCTTTGGTTTTGGTTTGAGCTTTTATTGAATTATGATATACAACTATAGTAGATTCACATCAACAGTGCATCTGATGTCTGGCCCGTCCCTT
>NC_061102.1:9435018-9437518 GCF_015104395.2 Macrobrachium nipponense
TTCCATCTCTGTCCAGCAAAATGTCAAAAGATTCGCAACATATTTTGTTCTATTCATTTTTTTTGCTTTTTTTTGTCAGTTTATGGAGAGGTACTAGGGTAGGGTAGGTAGGAGAGGGACGGGGGGGGGGGGGGGGGGGGTTGTTAGTGGGTACAAGGGATGGGGTGAGGTGGAGGAGGGGACAAGTTGGATACAAGGGATGGGGGTGGCTTAAAAGGATATTTCCCTTTTTTTTCTTTTTTCTTTTTAAGGAGGGGATTTTTGTTTTTTATGAAGAGCCTGGCATTTTGAAAACGTACGTTCGCTTGCATTCCCGTTTTGTTTCCCGTTGGTCACTTGTATCAGTTTCAGGAGAAAGACTCTCTCTCTCTCTCTCTCTCTCTTTCTCTCTCTCTCTCTCTGTATCCAAATTCAGCCATGCACAGCAATTAATCACGAAGTATTTTTGACCTTTCGAATGATGAATGAAGTTTCGGAACAGCGCATAAATTAGACAATGTTTTTTATTCAATATTTTGACGTTTCCTTCCCCTCCCCGTTGCAAATTAGATTGGCGGTATTTGTAGTCTTTTGCCTTTCGAGTCCCCCCCCCCGCCCCCTCCCCCAACCCGCCCCCCATTCCCGCTGTCTTCATTTTTCCTCCGTCTTGCCTTACCATTCCCTTGTCTTCATCTTATGAATTCCTATGTCTTCAAGACTTGGCTCGTTTGTCACCTTTCCACACCTGTCCTCTTCGTGAAGCTTCTGTCGTCATCTTTCTCCTCTTTCACTTGTTTTCATTCCTCTATCTTCTACATCTTTTCTCTATCTTTATCCCCCTTATCATTCCTCTACCTTCTCCACCTTTCCTTTATCTTTATCCCCCTTTTCGTTGCTCTATCTTCTTCACCTTTCCTCTATCTTTATTCCCCTTTTCATTCCCCTATCTTCTTCACCTTTCCTCTATCTTTATTCCCCTTTTCATTCCCCTATCTTCTTCACCTTTCCTCTATCTTTATCCCCCTTTTCATTCCTCTATCTTCTTCACCTTTCCTCTATCTTTATCCCCCTTTTCATTCCCCTATCTTCTTCACCTTTCCTCTATCTTTATCCCCCTTTTCATTCCTCTATCTTCTTCACCTTTCCTCTATCTTTATCCCCCTTTTCATTCCCTATCTTCTTCACCTTTCCTCTATCTTTATTCATTTTCATTTTCCTTCTATCTCTTCATCTTTCCTCTATCTTTATCCCCCTTTTCGTTGCTTTATCTTCATCTTGCTTCTTCTTAGCGGTTTTCCTATCTGTTTTCCAACAGCGTTGGAGACTTCCCATAATGCAGCCGAAGTAGGCTAATACCCACTAGGTTGCCAGATGGCGCTGTTGGAGGAGGGGGGGGTGAAGGAGGGAGGGAGGAGGTTGGGGGGAAGGGAGAGAGGAAACGGGGTTATTTGCGATGTTAAATGGCCGTCGATAAAACTGTCGTCATTGTGTTTTAAATTAAATAGGTAGGGCAAATTAGCATGCCTTGAACGAAGGCCATTGGTGCCGACTGGCGGGAGGGGGGGGGGGGGGGGGTTTTCCATTTTCTGAACGATCGTTCCCCCACCCCACACCAGCCACCCCCTCTTGCGTGTGTATGTGTGTGTGTGTGTTTTTTTTCCAGGTGTTCTCGCTGAAGTATAATGTAACCCGTTTTTTTTTATTCACGGTTGCCTAGAATATTTGTGTTTAAGTTCTCGCGGGTTTTAGTTATTCTGCTCTGCGAGTTTTAAGTGAATGTCACTCTGATGGGTGGAGATGTGTGTGTGTGTGTGTGTGTGTGTGTGTACTCCTAATCCACTGATTAAGACATATGGCTCACCAACCTGAAGGTCCAGACTTCGATTTCTGAAAGAGGGAAAACAATTAATAAAGGAACATTTTCTGGTGTTCTATGAATCATATTAACGAATGATAGCCTCTCTCTCTCTCTCTCTCTCTCTCTCTCTCTCTCTGAAACCTTCCTTGTCACCTTTTTTTATTCGGGGCTGCTGCCGACAATCTTGCAACGCAGGCGTTTTGACGTCTTGGGAAAATTGATAGGGAATTCGGCATCTGGTACTGAGTCGGGATATTTGCGTGTGTGTGTGTGTGTGTGTGTGTGTGTGTGGGGAGGGAGAGGGGGAGAGGTGGTGGGGGTAGGGGAAGGGGGGGGGGAGAATGGGTCTGAAATTCCCGTCATGCGCGCATGAGGAATCCCCAGTCAGCTTCAGACAAAAATTGAATTCCTTGATGTTGACACCTTTTGAATTCACTATCGCCTGTGAGCCTGCTGCCTTCTGATGCTGCTGCTGTCTCTTGAGAGAGAGAGAGAGAGATAGAGAGAGAGAGAGAGAGAGAGAGAGAGAGTGTGTGTGTGTTATTCGGAATTAAAAAAAATATATTATTTATTTATTTTTTTTTGTCTCGAAGTCTCGAAGAAGTCTCCTTCTGCTGCTCCTAAGTCTCTTCTCTAGTGGGACGTTGAGGCGCTATTCAGGAA
>NC_061102.1:9445018-9465018 GCF_015104395.2 Macrobrachium nipponense
TAATATATATATCTATATATATATATATATATAATATCTATCTATATATATATATATATATTTAAACTCCCTAAATGTTTGTTTGAACAAAAAGTTTCGGTGTAAACTAGTTAATAACTCGTTAATTCTTCTTTCCTATTAATTAATAATAATAATATAATAATAATAATAATAAAATAATGAAATAATAATAAATAATAATAAGGAGGAGGAGGAGGATGTAGACAACTCCTTTTAAGCCATTCCTGATAAAGTATGATGATTGCACTAAATCGAATGATCCTTCAAATATATATCTATAAATATATATAAATATATTTATATATATATATATATCTTATATATTATATATATATAATTACCATATGTAACTCCCTTAAATGTTGTTGAATCAAAAAGTTTCGGGTTAAACTAAGTAATAACTTGTAATTCTTCTTTCCTATTAATAATAAATAATAAATAATAATACTAATAAATAATAATAAATTAATAATAATAATGATTAATAAATAATAATAAATTAATAAGGAGGAAGGAGGAGGATGTAGAACCCTCTCTTAAGCCATTTCCGTGCTAAACGATGATGGATGGCAACTAATCGAATTGATCCTCTCAATATACATATATATATATATATATATATATATATATATATATATATATATATATATGAATATATATATATATATATATATATATATATATATATATATATATATATATATATATATATATATGTATGTATGTATGTATAGTATATATATATATATATATATATATATATATATATATATATATATATATATATATATATATATATATATATATATGTATATATCTTATATACATATATATATACATATATATATATATATATATATATATATATATATATATATATATGTATATATATACACAGACAAATATATACGTGAAATATATTAAATTCCATATAAACATTCCACTGGCCTCCGGGCTTCCAGATCCAATGGTAGTGATGGACAGGTTTTCCGATACCTGGCCTACACGGAACCAGGTGGGATTACCTGTCCACCTGGCCTGGATGGATGTCCTATAGTGTTCCCTCTCGCTGGACGAAACTCGATTCAAAACATCATGTGAAAATTTGATATCCCCAAAAAAAAAGGAGGGGGAAAATGGAAAATGGCCAGACAAAATTTCGGAATGGGATTGGGACTGGAATCTATGTACTGTAAGCCGAATTTGCATATATATATATATATATAATATATATATATACTATATATATATATATATATATAGATATATATAATATATAGATATAGAGGGAGAGAGAGAGAGAGAGAAAAGGGAGAGAGAGAGAGAGAGAGGAGAATATTAACAACTCTAAAGTAAATATAACAGAATAAATTAACCATAAGAGGCTAGCAAATAAAAAAAAAAAAAGTGGAAAAAATCTTAAAACAAAATTAACTGAAAACTCGACCACCAAATAGTTAAACAGAATATATATATATATATATATATATATATATAATATATATATATATATATATATATATATGTATGATATATATATATATATCTATTATATATATTAATATATATATATATATATATATATATATAGCATTTATTATATATAGTAGTTTATGCATGGTAGTCGATTTCGGTTTATTTTAAAGATTTTTTTTTCACTTTTTTATTTCCTATTTCTTCATGGTAAATATTCTGTCATATTTACATTACAGTTGTCAATATTCCTCTATGTTTATTTTCTAGTTTATCACAATTTCCTGTCGTCTCTTATTCTCAGTCACCTTGAAATATAACTGTTGTCCTTATCATTAATTTATGCCTTATATATTTAACCTTTTCTTTACAAATCGCATTTAATTTTATGTTTTCAGTGATGTTCTACAGCATCTCTTATCTCATTATTACTGATTATCACACTCCCTATATTTCCCTTTAATTTCGATGAACTTTCATTGCTTATTTATTACTCCACGTTTCACGTTCAAATTCATATCTTAAGATCGGCGTAACTATATCAATGGTACGATGCGATGTCGCCATCGAACATTGCGCGCGCACAATCTCGCCTACACCCACTTCTCACCGCGAAAACATCCGCCAGCAGAGCACCCGCCCAAAATTTCGAGGGCGGGGAAACCAGACCTTCGGCAGGAGAATCGACTGATAAACCCCCATCTTCTAACCCTCTCTTTTTTCTTCTTCGTCTCCATCCCAATCTTTTCAGAATTCCGGAGGCACCACCTCTCTCCGTGGGCGCTGGAGGTCCGTCCTCCACTCTCATCCGGCATCTCTACCCCCACCCGGCTCTTCCTCGCTCGGCGCTGCTGAAGGTCCATCCTCTAATCCGGCACTTTGTTTACACCTTTTCCTCTTCTTCTTCTTCTTCTTCTTGTTCCCTCTCTGCGTCCGTAGCCAATCGACCAGAATATTAATGCCCCGTGGGATTTATAAGCAATTCGCCCGAGAGATACCACACACACACACACACGCCTTTTACCTAATTTTTCTCGGATTATATTTGAAGAGAGGGCATGCATAGTGTGGTGGATGGACTCTCCAAGCGGCACCACCGCCACTACAAGGTATTCCGATGCTTATCAAGATGGACCATAGAAGCCGTTTTCTCTTGGACAGTCACTGCCAGCATTGTATCTTACGATGCTATTGCATTGTTTTAGTCCAAATACGAGGAAGTGATAACTTTTTTGCGAGCACGCGTCTGTGGCTTTTAGGGCCATTTAAACCCATTTAATGCTTACTTCAATACTGAGGCCATTTAAACATATTTTATGCCTATTTCGATACTGGGGCCATTTGGGGTACACCTATTTTATGCCTTGGTCATTAAAGCCCATCTTATGCATATTTCAATACTGGGGCCATTTAAAACCTATTTAATCCTTACTTCAATACTGGGGCCATTTACCTATCTTTGCCTATTTCAATACTGTGGCCATTTAAAACATATTTTATGCCTACTCCAATACTGAGGCCATTTAAACCTATTTTATGCCTACTTCAATGCTGGGGCCATTTAAACCTATTTTATGCCTATTTCAATACTGCGGTCATTTAAGCCTATTTTATGCCTGTTTCAATACTGGGCCATTTAAACCTATTTATGACTATTTCAAAACTGGGGCCATTTCAATCTATTTTATGCATACTGCTATACTGGGTCCATTTAAACCTATTTTATGCTTATTTCAATACTGGGGCCATTTAAACTGTTACCATTTAAGCCTATTTCAATACTGGGGCTGTTTAAGCCTATTTTACGCCCATTTCATCGTGCTAACATTAGGCTAGCTAGCAAATGAACAGGTCGCAAAAGGCTCTTTGATTTGACGAAATCTCTCTCTCTCTCTCTCTCTCTCTCTCTCTCTCTGCCTCGAACGGAAAGACTAATAGCACAGCCCGGCTCTTTAAATTCACAGCCTATACAAAACTGATTCACAGAGCTCATGGAGGCAAATCCAGTCAGCTGTTGGACGTTCGGATCGCTTTTTTTTTTCTTTTTTTTGTATGCTGCATATTCATACTGGGAATTGGAATAGCCAAATGGAAACGAAGCGTCCCGTGCTTCATTTGAGCTTTTAAATTCAGCAAAAAAGAAAAAGAGTAATGGAATGTAGTGAAATGCAATGCTTGTGGAATGTCATGTTAAGGAAACGCCAAGGGTCGGGTTGGGGGTGTGGGTTGGGGGGAATGGAGTTAGGATTCTTGTGGCATTACTAGAGAGGCGTCTGGTTGGAGAGAGAGAGAGAGAGAGAGAGAGAGAGAGAGAGAGAGAGAGAGAGAGAGGTAATTTATAGAAACAATTACCTCTCTCTCTGTCCATTATTATCAGACAATATCTGAATGCTATTGTCAACCTTCGTGCTGCTGCTGCTGCTCTCTCTCTCTCTCTCTCTCTCTCTCTCTCTCTCTCTCCATTATTTTCAGACACTATCTGAATGCTACCTTTACCTTCGTGCTGCTCTCTCTCTCTCTCTCTCTCTCTTGTCACCCTACACGCGTGGCGATACCGCCTACTTCTAAAGCAATGGCAGTCCAAATTCCCCATCGAATAAAACGGCTCCTTTGAGGACATATTCCCCACCGCGTGTCACTTTTACCACATGCTATTAAGGCTATGGGGAAAGGGATTACACCTTTAGCGTTATTGCTATAGTAGATTCACATCAACCGTGCATTTGATGTCTAGGCCAGTCTCTGGCGACGTTCCTGATTGGCTGTTGATAAACCAGTCACAGGGCTGGAAACTCAGTCTCTCTCTGGAGAGTTCACACGGGTGGGAGCTATGTTCCACTTCTCCTGAGGGATACGTCTTTCAGGAGAGGTGGAACGTACATCCTGCCTATGTGAACGCTCGAGAGAGACTGAGTGTTTCCAGCCCTGTGACTGGTTTGTCAACAGCCAATCAGGAGCGTCGTAAGGGACGGGCCTAGACATCAGATGCACGGTTGATGTGAATCTACTATAGCAGGAGTGGCCACTCAAATAGACACTTATCTGAGTCTCATGAAATTCTATGATGAAGATATGATGTATCTCAGAGCCATGACGAAATCAACAATGACGGGAGCTGAGTTGAGTTGAATATAGAATTTAGGCCAAAGGCCAAGCGCTGGGACCTATGAGGTCATTCAGCGCTGAAATGGAAATTGACAGTAAACAGGTTTGAAAGGTGTAACAGGAGGAAGACCTCAAATCAGTTGCACTATGAATCAAGTGTTAGGAGAGGGTGGACAGTAAGATGGAAGTAAGAGAATATGAAAGGAGGTGCAGTAGAAGGAACGAAAGTGGTTGCAGCTAGGGGACGAAGGAACACTACAAAGACATTAAGTATGCCTACAGTGCACCCGCATGAGGTCCACTGACGGCACTATCCCCCCCACCCCTCCCCCACCCCCCATAGGGGAACCAAGATGCTACTACAGACTCTCGAATCCGAGAGATATCTCGCTTCCATTTCGCAAAGACATTCTGTTGGGTTTTCCATTACCAGCAGCTACAGAGAACCAGGGTGGATTCACTATAACTGTTGCGATATCATCGCCTGTACACATTTCACCTGTGCATTTCCGTCGTGATGAAGTTGCTCCCGAATGATATCAATCCACGTTGCACTTGACGTGGGCGTGTGTTGCAGACTCTGTATTTCATCTGTTTAGAATCTAAACAAGCTCTTTGTGTAGAGCGAAACTGCTTCAAAATGACATCAGTTAAGTAATTCCTCTGAATCTGTCGAAGCCTCGAAATATCTCCAGTCATATTTTTTTCCTTCGCCTCAAGTTCCCGAGATCTTTTCCTCTCTCTCTCTCTCTCTCTCTCTCTCTCTCTCTCTCTCTCTCTCTCTCCGCCCGGCGCAAATCGACCAGAATATTGATGCCGGGAAGGATTTAGGGCACAATTCCCTCAGGGGAGCCATACCTTTACCTTAGTGGAAAGCAATTTAACTCGGATTATCTTTGATGAGACGCTAGACCACCATTTTCTGCCACTTTATCCAAAAGCGACCGCAGGCAGTGTGTTCTTTAAATTCCCTTTTCTCCTCCTCCTCCTCCTCCTCCTCCTCCTTTTTCTTGTCAAAACTCTTCTCTAGCCAGAACATGACGTTTTATTTTTTTTTTAGGCCAATTTGAATCAATCGTCAGTTTTATCAAAATTTTTTTTTCTGGCTGTTTACATCCCATCATTTGTTATTTATAACTCATTAATCGTCTATTACCTCTCTATCTGAAGCTGTCAATTCCTGTCTGTATTTGTAAAATTCTGCCTGTATCTGTCAATTCCTGTCTGTAGCTGTAAAATTCTGTCTGTATCTGTCAATTCCTGTCTGAATCTGTCAATTCTTGTCTGTATCTGTCAATTCCTGTCTGTAGCTATAAAATTTTGTCTGTATCTGTCAATTTCTGCCTGTATCTGTCAATTCCTGTCTGTATTTGTAAAATTCTGTCTGTATCTGTCAATTCCTGCCTGTATCTGCCAATTCCTGTCTGTATCTGTCAATTCATGTCTGTAGCTGTAAAATTATGTCTGTATCTGTCAATTCCTGTCTGAATCTGTCAATTCTTGTCTGTATCTGTCAATTCCTGTCTGTAGCTTTAAAATTCTCTCTGTATCTGTCAATTCCTGTCTGAATCTGTCAATTCTTGTCTGTATCTGTCAATTCCTGTCTGTAGCTGTAAAATTCTGTCTGTATCTGTCAATTCCTGTCTGAATCTGTCATTCCTGTCTGTAGCTGTAAAATTCTGTCTGCATCTGTCAATTCCTGTCTGAATCTGTCAATTCCTGTCTGTAGCTGTAAAATTCTGTCTGTATCTGTCAATTCCTGTCTGTATCTGTCAATTCCTGTCTGTAGCTGTAAAATTCTGTCTGTATCTGTCAATTCCTGTCTGAATCTGCCAATTCCTGCCTGTATCTGTCAATTCCTGTCTGTAGCTGTAAAATTCTGTCTGTATCTGTCAATTCCTGTCTGAATCTGTCAATTCTTGTCTGTATCTGTTAAAATTTTGTCTGTTCCTGTCAATTCCTGTCTACAATTGTCAATGTCTGTCTGTATCTGCATGTCGTATCAGTCAAAATCTGTCTGTATCTGTCAATTCCTGTCAGTATCTGTCAAATTCTGTCCATATATAGTCCATATACTTCATTCCTTATCTGTATGTTAATTCTTGCCTGTATCTGTCAATTCTTGTCTGTACCTGACAAATTCTACTTGTATTTGTCGTATTCTGTCTGTGTCTGTCAATTCCTGTCTGTTTCTGACAAATTCTGCATGTATCAGTCAAAATCTGTCTGTAACTGTCAATTCCTAGTTGCTTCTCTGTCAATTCCTGCATGTATCTGTCAAATTCTGTCTATATCTGTCATAATCTGTCTGTATCTGTCAAATTGTGTCTATCTGTCAATTCCTGTCTGTATCTGTCAAATTGTGTCTATCTGTCAATTCCTGTCTATATCTGTCAAATTCTGTCTACTAAATCCGTCATAATAAGTCTGTATCAGTCAATTCCTGTCTGTATATGTCAAATTGTGTCCGTCTATTCCTGACTGTACCTGGCAAATTCTGTTAATTCCTGTCTGTATCTGTCAAATTGTGTCCGCCAATTCCTGACTGTACCTGTCAAATTCTGTCAATTCCTGTCTGTATCTGCCAAATTGTGTCCGCCAATTACTGACTGTACCTGTCAAATTCTGTCAATTCCTGTCTGTATCTGTCAAATTGTGTCCGTCAATTCCTGACTGTACCTGTCAAATTCTGTCAATTCCTGTCCGTATCTGTCAATCCCCCTCAAAAGAGAGAATAGAAACAAGTAAAAAAAAATCCAGAAATTTCATTTCAATTCTTGCCATTTCGTTCTGGCCGAATAGCGATATATTCGCCAGCAATAAAAGGTGGTACGTTTTTTTGGCTTTTTTGGAGAAAATAAAAGTTTTATTCTTCTAAAAGCTGATTAATGACTGAAACTGATTGATAGGAAAAAAAAAAAGCGAATGAATTTCCATCCTTGAATTCGCTAAAGTCGCCGGATGTACGGATTAGAGTCCTATCGTTCTGAAATATTTAATTGGAGCCTTTTTTCGAAAATGACTTGGAAAATATTGTTGTAAAAATAGTGGTGGGAGTGTTTTTATTATTATTATTATTATTATTATTATTATTATTATTATTATTAGTGTTATGCTGGAAACAGACCTTCTTTCAAACAAGTTTTATTAAAAATAATGGCAGAATTCACAGAATTGATTTTGTACAATATTCTTTCAATTCTCCCTATGATTTTCCTTTCTGGCTCCCCGGTATTATACAGCAGCTGTCCAATGTTCGTCGTGCTGTAGGTCGTCAACGGAAAATTTCGGGCGGGCTGGTGTTATCAAAAGCAAAACTGGTTATCAGGGACAGGCTGGGTCGTCAACAGGTATACACGGTGGGGTTTCGTAGTCGGGAACAGGCCGTAGTCGTCAGGGGTCTATCCGGTATTTCTTGTTATTTTATTCTTTTCTGGTTTTCAAGGCGTCTACATGTTTCGGCCACCTCGTTTGGCCATCTTCGGGACAGGGAATCGCTGAGTGCAAATGGGCTCGTGTCAGAATGTATTCACGCTATTTATTGCATTCGGTTGGCTTGAAGAAACAGGTACCTCACTTTTCATTGGGCAATACCTGTGACGTCACGAGCGATATCATCAGGGGGCCCGTTGCTGGTTGGCTGTCCTCATCGTGGGCGGAGCCTCATCCTTATTGGTGGGATGGAGGTCCCCTCGAAGGGCGTGCTACCCGGTCGTCCTCAGGGCGAGAGCTTGAGCTGCGATCACCCTCAGGGTTACTAGGGACGTCCTCAGGATGAGAGCTAATGCTTCTATCAATCCTCAGGATCCCTCTGGTGCGATGGTCGTTGTGGGGCGGTGTCTGCTTGCTCTCCTGACGGCGGTGGGGAGGAGGAAGGTCTCCTGTGTGATGTTCAAACTGGGCTTCTCCCTCCCGATGTGCAGCGCTTCTAAGATTCGCAAACGACGTAGATCGGGTGCCTGGTCGATAACCTCGAAGTTACCGACGATGTCGCTGCGTCGGATTCTTTTATTATGGGCAGTCCTTGCATGATTAAATACCGCTCCTTCCTGCGCGTGACAGGAGATCTTGGAGAGGCGCATTGACGTCATCCCGATGTAAGTTCCGAGGCATCCTCGGATTGGGCACGTGTATCTGTAAATGACGTTCGTCCTCTTCAAGGGATCCTGCAACGGTGCGGGGTTATTTTTCATAATAAGACTGCATGTTTTTTTACTTGTATAAAATATGATCAAGTTGATCTGCTTGTTGTTGTCGGTCGGGGAAACGTGATTCCTGATTATTTCCCGTAGGGCTCGCTCGTCTTCTTTATACCGCCGATGGAAGGTGCCCTTGTAGAAAAAATTAATTTTCTGCTGGGGGTCTGGACGGGGTTCCTGTAGGTACCATTCTTCCATGCTCTTCCTGAAGACGTTCTGGATGCTTCGGTTGGTGTGTCCGTTGTTTACTAGGACCTGGGCTGCACGTTCCATCTCCTTATGGGTGTCTGCCCATGTTGAACAATGGGAAAGAGCTCTCCTGACGTAGGCGCTGATGGTGGTGTCCTTATAGCGTTCAGGGCATTCACTCTCGCCGTTCAG
This sequence comes from Macrobrachium nipponense, assembly GCF_015104395.2. Lineage (NCBI taxonomy): Eukaryota > Metazoa > Arthropoda > Malacostraca > Decapoda > Palaemonidae > Macrobrachium > Macrobrachium nipponense. Next base: position 9,454,198 of record NC_061102.1, read on the forward strand.
ACACATTCCCAGGTTCGTGGGCTTCGTGTTAAACCCGTGTAGCGAACGCACCCTCCTTCTGTTCAACCAGGACGTCCAGAAGGGAAGACGGCCATCAACGGCTATATTTCGATGGTAAATCGTAAACGGCTGTTGGTGTGGAAGGCTTGACGTATTACCTCGATCTCCTCCCTCGTTCCTGCTTGGATGAAAGTGTCATCTATATATCTTACGTATATAGATGGCTTCCTAATGCTCCTAAAGAACAACGCTCCTCCACCATGCCCATGTAAAAGTTCGCAAACAGGACCCCGAGGGGGGATCCCATCGCTACACCATCGATTTGTAAGTACATATGGCCATGGTGGTTAATGAAGGGAGCCTTCTTGGTGCATATTTCTTTCCAGCAGAGAGCGAAGGGCGTGTTCGGGGCATATTCAGCGGGTCGGTGGATGGGTCTCTGTAGACACGTTCAAGGATCATTTCGATGGTTTCATCTACAGGAACGTTAGTAAACAGCGACTCTACATCCATCGATGCAATACTGCCTCCAGGGGGCGCGGATCTTAAGGAGGCTTGCAGAAACTCCGCAGACGACTTCAAACTATGTGTGCTGGGGATGTAGGGGGTGAGAATAGTATTTAGTTGTTTAGCAAGGTGGTATGTGGGTGCTGGTATTTGGCTAATGATAGGTCTTAAAGGGTTTCCATGTTTATGAGTTTTCACATTACCGTAGATGTACCCGAGGTTGTAATCTCCAGAAATACTAGAGAGGTGTAAGGCGTTAGTGGCTGCGTTGACAGTTTCTATGATTCTATTGGCTTCGCGTTTAATGTCTCTACGGGGTTCATTAGTAATACGTCGAAACTTAGTGGTATCGGCGAGGATCTCGTCGATTTTTTGTCTATATTCGGTAGTCTTGATAAGTACTAGGGCTGCGGTCTTGTCGGCTCTCCTGACGGTGATGTCTTCGTTTTCTCTCAAGCTTTTAGCAGCATCCCGCAGACGGCGATCGACGATGTCACTTTTATAAGTTCCTCGGTCTGTAAGGGCTTCTGCTAAGAGGAGAGGTTGAAGGGCGTCGGTGGTGTGTACATTCCCAAGGCTTTCTTGTTTCATTATCGTCTCCGTAAGATATTCTATCTCCATCCTTTTATTAAGGGGACGGGGGCGAGAGATGAAGTGGCAATTCAGGCCTTTCTTGAGTATGTCCTCTTTCTTCAGGGGATGGGGTGTAGGTGGTCAAGTTAATATATTTGTCATGTTCTTGCGGCAGGCGTATTTTTACCTCCATTAAGGTTAATTAGTTTTCTTGTAATGTCTTCTGTTTCTTCAGGCATCTTTCTCCTCCATACGTTTCAGGCAGTCGACGATGTCTTGATGGTTGCTGCACTGGTGTTGGGGAGGGCGTTGCTGCTAGTGCCATCCATTATTATCCCGGAATCCTGGTAGCAATGAAATTCGCGGTATGAATCCCTGTATCAATGAAATTCGCGGTATGAATCCTGTAGCAATGAAATTCGCGGTATGAATCCTGTAGCAATGAAATTCGCGGTATGAATCCTGTAGCATGAAATTCGCGGTATGAATCCTGTAGCATGAAATTCGCGGTATGAATCCTGTAGCAATGAACAAATTCGCGGTATGAATCCTGTAGCAATGAAATTCGCGGTAATGAATCCTGTAGCAATGAATTCGCGGTATGAATCCTGTAGCTATGAAATTCGCGGTATGAATCCTGTAGCAGCCCCCTCGGATGCCGGGGATAATAATGATGGCACTAGCCAGCAACGCCCTCCCTCCCAACACCAGTGCAGCACCATCCAGACATCGTCGACTGCCTGAAACGTATGGAGGAGAAAGATGCCCTGAAGAAAACAGAAGACCATTACAAGAAAACTAATTAACCTTAATGGAGGTAAAATACGCCTGCCGCAAGAACATGACAAATATATTAACTTGACCACCTACACCCCATCCCCTGAAGAAGAGGACATACTCAAGAAAGGCCTGAATTGCCACTTCATCTCTCGCCCCCGTCCCCTTAATAAAAGGATGGAGATAGAATATCTTACGGAGACGATAATGAAACAAGAAAAGCCTTGGGAATGTACACACCACCGACGCCCTTCAACCTCTCCTCTTAGCAGAAGCCCTTACAGACCGAGGAACTTATAAAAGTGACATCGTCGATCGCCGTCTGCGGGATGCTGCTAAAAGCTTGAGAGAAAACGAAGACATCACCGTCAGGAGAGCCGACAAGACCGCAAGCCCCTAGTACTTATCAAGACTACCGAATATAGACAAAAAATCGACGAGATCCTCGCCGATACCACTAAGTTTCGACGTATTACTAAGAACCCCGTAGACGACATTAAACGCGAAGCCAATAGAATCATAGAAACTGTCAACGCAGCCACTAACGCCTTACACCTCTATAGTATTTCTGGAGATTACAACCTCGGGTACATCTACGGTAATGTGAAAAACTCATAAACATGGAAACCCTTTAAGACCTATCATTAGCCAAATACAGCACCCACATACCACCTTGCTAAACAACTAAATACTATTCTCACCCCCTACATCCCCAGCACACATAGTTTTGAAGTCGTCTGCGGAGTTTCTGCAAGCCTTAAGATCCGCGCCCCCTGGAGGCAGTATTGCATCGATGGATGAGAGTCGCTGTTTACTAACGTTCCTGTAGATGAACCATCGAAATGATCCTTGAACGTGTCTACAGAGACCCATCCACCCCCGACCCGCTGAATATCCCCGAACACGCCCTTCGCTCTCTGCTGGAAAAATATGCACCAAGAAGGCTCCCTTCATTAACCACCATGGCCATATGTACTTACAAATCGATGGTGTAGCGATGGGATCCCCCCTCGGGGTCCTGTTTTGCGAACTTTACATGGGCATGGTGGAGGAGCGTGGTCTTTAGGAGCATTAGGAAGCCATCTATATACGTAAGATATATAGATGACACTTTCATCCAAGCAGGAACGAGGGAGGAGATCGAGGTAATACGTCAAGCCTTCCACACAACAGCCGTTTACGATTTACCATCGAATATAGCCGTGATGGCCGTCTTCCCTTCCTGGACGTCCTGGTTGAACAGAAGGAGGGTGCGTTCGCTACACGGGTTTACACGAAGCCCACGAACCTGGGAATGTGTCTGAACGGCGAGAGTGAATGCCTGCTGAACGCTATAAGACCACCATCCATCGGCGCCTACGTCAGGAGAGCTCTTTCCCATTGTTCAACATGGGCAGACACCCATAAGGAGATGGAACGTGCAGCCCAGGTCCTAGTAAACAACGGACACACCAACCGAAGCATCCAGAACGTCTTCAGGAAGAGCATGGACAGAATGGTACCTACAGGAACCCCGTCCAGACCCCAGCAGAAAATTAATTTTTTCTACAAGGGCACCTTCCATCGCGGTATAAAGAAGACGAGCGAGCCCTACGGGAAATAATCAGGAATCACGTTTCCCCGACCGACAACAACAAGCAGATCAACTTGATCATATTTTATACAAGTAAAAAAAACATGCAGTCTTATTATGAAAAATAACCCCGCACCGTTGCAGGATCCCTTGAAGAGGACGAACGTCATTTACAGATACACGTGCCCAATCCGAGGATGCCTCGCGGAACTTACATCGGATGACGTCAATGCGCCTCTCCAAGAGGATCTCCTGTCACGCGCAGGAAGGAGCGGTATTTAATCATGCAAGGACTGCCCATAATAAAAGAATCCGACGCAGCGACATCGTCGGTACTTCGAGGTTATCGACCAGGCACCCGATCTACGTCGTTTGCGAATCTTAGAAGCGCTGCACATCGGGAGGGAGAAGCCCAGTTTGAACATCACACAGGAGACCTTCCTCCTCCCCACCGCCGTCAGGAGAGCAGCAGACACCGCCCCACAACGACCATCGCACCAGTAGGGATCCTGAGGATGATAGAAGCATTAGCTCTTCATCCTGAGGACGTCCCTAGTAACCCTGAGGGTGATCGCAGCTCAAGCTCTCGCCCTGAGGACGACCGGGTAGCACGCCCTCGAGGGACCTCCACCATCACCAATAAGGAGAGGCTCCGCCCACGAAGAGGAAACCGCCAACCAGCAACGGGCCCCCTGATGACATCGCTCGTGACGTCACAGGTATTGCCCAATGTAAAAGTGATGGTACCTGTTTCTTTCAAGCCAACCGAATGCAATAAATAGCGTGAATACATCTGACACAGACCATTGCACTCAGCGATCCCGTCCCGAAGATGGCCAAACGAGGTGGCCGAAACATGTAGACGCCTGAAAACCAGAAAAGAAGAAATAACAAGAAATACCGGATAGACCCCTGACGACTACGGCCTGTTCCCGACCTACGAAACCCCACCTGTATACCTGTTGACGACCCCAGCCTGTCCATGATAACCAGTTTTGCTTTTGATAACACCAGCCCGCCCGAAATTTCCGTTGACGACCTACAGCACGATGAACATTGGACAGCTGCTTTATAATACCAGCGTGCCAGAAAGGAAAATCATAAGGAGAATTGAAAGAATATTGTACAAAATCAATTCTGTGAATTCTGCCATTATTTTTAATAAAATATTATTATTATTATCATCATCATCATTATTATTATTATTATTATTAGCTTTTGTTGCTTCTTTCTAATGAACACCATATTCTTTGGAAGTCTGAATCTCAAGTCAATGGATCCTGAAGGCTTGTTCCATATGGAGTGGGTTTATCCTTTGAATAATAATAATAATAATAATAATAATAATAATAATAATAATAATAATAATATGTTTTGTTAAAAATAACTGCTGCATTTCAGCACTATTAATCTTATAAAGAGTCTTCTCTATCTTTCTGATGACGGCTTCTCGTTGTTGCTTAGACTGGCGAGCAACGCACCAAAGGGCATGGTAAAATTCGGTTGAGTCATTTGATTTATTATTGCTTATACAATTCTCTCTCTCTCTCTCTCTCTCTCTCTCTCTCTCTCTCTAACGCGACGCCTTTCTCCTGATCGACAGGACATTATCAAGCGATAACTGCTGAGGACTGAATTCCAGTGTTGTTTTGTTGTTTTTGATTTAGCTGACCTTGTGTCAGCACGGGCTCTTGCTCACAGAGCGTAAGTCGGGGCGGGCGTTTGGCTGATGATCGGACGTAGGGGGTTGCCGCTACGAATGCCACACACCTCCCGCCCATCCAAGGTGACTACAGCCTCGGCTACCTTTACGGGAAACGTGAAGACCCCACAAGGAAGGCCAACCCCCTACGTCCGATCATCAGCCAAACGCCCGCCCCGACTTACGCTCTGGCCAAACGCCTTAATAAAAGTTCTGACCCCCTATATCCCCTCCAGGTACTGCCTCACCTCATCGGTGGAATTTTTGGAGAAGATCCGCGACTCCCCCGGTGCGGGAACCATGGCGTCCTTAGACGTTGAGTCCCTATTCACCAACGTCCCAGTCGACGAGACGATAGGGATCATCATGGAGCGGGTATATGGAATCCCGATATGAGACCCCCTAACATCCCAGAAGACTCCTTAAGAACGAACTGCTGGATATCTGTACGAAGAGAGCCCCTTTCACCACCCACCGAGGACATATGTACCGCCAGAAGGACGGCGTAGCGATGGGGTCCCCCTTAGGAGTCCTCTTCGCTAACTTCCTACATGGGAGAGAGAAGGGAAGAAAGGGTCTTCTCGCAACACAGATGTCCCCGCGCACATACGCACGCTACATCGATGACATCTTCGTGCAAGCCGACTGCGAGGATGAGGTAGAAGCCCTTCGGCAGCAGTTCCTGCAGAACAGCGCACTCAACTTCACTGTCGAGTACAGCAGCAACGATCGGCTCCCCACTTCCTCGAACGTCCTTGTCACGAAGACGAATCAGAAGTTGGCGACGACCGTTTACACCAAAGCTACGAACCTCGGACTTTGTCTGAATGGTGATAGCGAGTTGTCCTGCGCGGTTCAAGACCACCACCGTCAGGGCCTTCGTCAGGAGGGCCCTCTCGCACTGTTCGACGTGGCAGGACACACACCTCGAACTCGACCGAGCATCCCAGATGCTATTAACAATGGGTACTCGACAAACTCGTAAAACCGAGAAACTCGAGCCGCCCTTGACAAGTGGTACATGACGGAGGAAGAGAGAAGGAACATTCCGCCCCCGGAGGATATCAACTTTTCTATAAAGCCTTCATGCACCACCAATACAAGGAAGAAGAAGCAGCCATGAAGAAAATAATAGAGGAACAACGTCCGCCCATGGAGGAAGGAAAGAGAGTGTCCCTCATTATTTACTACAAGAATCGGCGTACGAAAGACCTCCTGATGAAGAACAACCCCTCCCCACCGGCAGGAGACCCCCTGAAGCAGTCCAACGTCGTCTACCGATACGTATGCCCCGCCCAAGGATGCCCTGGGATTTACATCGGCATGACGGACGATGCGCCTGTCAAAAGATTTCCTGCCACGCCCAGGAGGGCGCCATTAGGCAGCACGCCCTTGCAGTACACCGCAGCAAAAACATCACGAGAGACGACATCGTCAGGAATACTAAGATCATCGGGAGAGCACCTGACCCACGACGTCTTGCGTCTCCTAGAAGCGCTGCTCATCCTCGAAGAAAAGAAAAAGCCCCCCTCAATACCACCCAAGAAGCGTTCCTGATACCGACGTGTGTGAGGAGGACCACACCCCTCTCCCCTAACGAAAGTACCAGCGCGCATGGAACGAACACCGGACATGAGAAACAATACCAGGGGTGACGTCACGCAGGTAGAAGCCAATCAAGAGGCTCCCGGTGATACCCCCTACCTGAGAAAAGGTCTGCAAGACTAGTCAACGCCCGCCGTATGAGTCACCTTCCCCGGGAACCAATAAAACTCGACCTACCGGAGAAGTGCTCTGACCGTACTGGAGAGCATCGCACACCAACGATAAAAGGAGAAGGACTCGCCACTGGAAATACCTACGGGCTGCTCTATGAGCAAGAGCTCGTGCTGGCATAAAGCCAGCTTAATCTTAAACAACAACACTGGAATTCAGTCCCTCAGCAGTTATCGCTTGATAATGTCCTGTCGATCAGGAGGAAACGTCGCGTTAGAGAGAGAGAGAGAGAGAGAGAGAGAGAGAGAGAGAGAGAGAATTGTATAAGCAATAATAAAATCAAATGACTCAACCGAATTTTACCATGCCCTTTGGTGCGTTGCTCGCCAGTCTAAGCAACAACGAGAAAGCCGTCATCAGAAAAGATAGAGAAGACTCTTTTAAGATTAATAGTGCTGAAGCAGCAGTTATTTTTAACAAAAACATGTCTACGAGAGGGTCTCCTTCCGAAATAATAATAATAATAATAACACCAGAGTTGTAGAGAAAGAAAGGGGAAAAAATGGATAAGTATCAAGACCTGAAAATAGAAATAAGAGGGATATGGGATATGCCAGTGGAAATTGTACCTATAATCATAGGAACACTAGGCACGATCCCAAGGATCCCTGAAAGAAATACGAAAAACTAGAGGCTGAAGTAGCTCCAGGACTCACGCAGAAGAGTGTGATCCTAGAAAGGGAGCACTAGTAAGAAGAGTGATGGACTCCTAAGGAGGCAGGATGCAACCTGGAACTTCACACTAAAATAGCACCCAGTTGAATTAGAGGACTGTGATAGACAAAAAAAAGAATAAATAAATAAAACTATTATTATACTTAACATTGTTTCTACAAATTCATTTTATACTCTTCTATTTATTCTCTCTTAAAGTTCTGCTTAGATTCTCTGAGACTTCAAGCTATACTGACAAACCCATCTTATCCTTTGAGATTCCATTGGATATTGTTGCTTTAGACACTCAAAGCTCTCAGTCCACCTCCTGAGACACCAGCAACAACCATTGCTTCAGCCCCCAGGTCCTACGTGGGTGGAGAGGGCACCTGAGTTAGGTAATTATATGTCTTACGTTCAGTTTTAGTAACTGTCATGCTCGTTCCCTGATGTGCTCAGTAGGACCTGCTATAAGCTTTCTATTTCTAGAATCCCTGGGAATAAACGCAGCTGTTATTGGTTTAGGAGGTAGGGAGAGAGAGAGAGATAGAGAGAGGGGATTTTGAGAGGGAGGGAGGAGGGTAAGGGGGATGCTTAGGGGTGGGAATGGGAAAAAAAAGGGGGTGCCCATAAATCTCGCTTCCGTGGGAAATAATAAATTTCCCCGAGCGTCTGATCTGGGGGTAAAAGGATTCGATTCCGTTTGTATAAGAGGCGATAAATCTCGGCCATTAGGTCGACCCAGATTCTCTTACTGCCACACCTGAAAAGCCAAGCCGGACCACTTATAAATTTCACTTATACGCCGTAAATCTACTTTAGAGTCTTCTCAGGTGGGTCTGTGTCTTCTTCTTCTTCTTCCTCTTCTCCTCCTTCTTCTTTTTCTGTTTGCGATTTGACTCTTCTTTCCGGCATTTCCTGTCATCTTCTGTCATGTCTTTTGGAAGTTTAGATTTTGAGTCTGTGGGCCCCGTGGGCGTGTTGTCATATATAAGGGTTTTCACCCTCTGAATAATAATAATAATAATAATATAATAATAATAATAATAATAATAATAATAATAGGGTTTATACATCTGAATAATAATAATAATAATAATAATAATAATAATAATAATAATAATAATAATAATAATAATAATACCTGTAGTTTTCTGCGCCTTACCTTCGACTTTTTACCCAGCTCTCCCTTTCCAGTGACTGTTTAGTATATATTCTTTGGGACTGAAATTGTTTTTTAAGTGTTTCAGCGCGATACAATTTTTGTCTATTGAGTTTTATCATTTTCTTTTAACTCATCGTAGTAGCTTCCTCCACTGTGTGAATAAATCTCCTTTTATATTGTTTCGGTACATTTCGATTTTTGATAAAAGCGAACACTTAGTTTACGGCAAAAAAAAAAAAAAAATAAAAAAAAAAAAAAAATAAAAAGATAAATAAAAATTTTCATTTCATTTCCCGTTGAAGGTTTATGATTAAAAGTTTGTCGTTTTTTTAAATAAGACTTCAAAGTCTGATGAGCGATAAGCATTATTATCATTTATCAACCATAGCAAAATGAGTATAATATTGATTCTAAAACCTCTGCTTGAATTTTTTTTTTTCTTGCTAAAATATAATTCACATTTTGCAGACATTCGAGTCAGATTTGGCGTGCGATGGTTTTCCACAGGAGTTGAGAAAAACGGAAAGAATTTGACCTCGCTACTCAAAACGAGGTCAAAGGTCAAATACGAATTTTGGAAAGGTTTTCGAGTTCCGCTGGTTGGTTGGTTTGCTTGAATACATTGCAGCAAGATTTACCCACCCAAAAGTATGTCCCGTTTTTTATTTTTTATTTTTTTTTATTTTTTTATTTTTTTTTTTTTTTTTTTTTTTTAGAGAATTCGAACAAGGGTGGGCCTCGTTAACGCCAACATATGATCAGAATTTGGGAAACGCTCTTAGCAATCGTTTCATTTCCTGTTAATGAGAACGCAGCTGTAGCACCTTTCTCCCTCTAGAGGGCCAACATGTACATTAACAGCTTCGGATTAAAAAGATAAAATGGATAGAGATTAATTCCATTCTGCCAAAATAGAAATTTCCATTCGACAATAAAAAAAAAAAAAAAACAAAAAAAAATTCTCATTTCGTGCCCGAAATGAACATGATTATTTTCAAGTTAAATTGGTCCGGCATTTCGAATCATTTAAATGATTAAAAAAAAATGTAAAAAAAAAAATAAAAAAAAAAATAAATAAAAAAAATAAATTGCGAAATTGAAAATTGCAGCAGAAAGGAATTAAAAATATGACGTCGATATGTAGACTCGTTTTTGAGGGCCCCCTTTTCTTTCCCCGCCCCACCCAAAACCCCTACCCCCACCCCCCCACCCAGGGGTGACAAAAACTCAAAATTGAAGACTTTCAGATTTCCCGAATTGGAGACGAATTATTAATGGCAGAAAAGGAAAAAAAATGAAAAAAAAAATCGATTAATGGGACGAGCTTCCGCCATCGACGTAATTATTTCCGGAGTTCTCTGGAGGTTCAAAATATGCTTCTGGCTTTTGTGCCTCTCTCTGGCGTCGCAATGGCCACAGGACGGACAAAACTGTCAGCGATTTATTGCCGGTAGTGCGATTATAGAACGTACAAAAAAAAAACAAACTTGCAATGATATACTGTACATGAATATATACATGCATAGATGTACATTATTCGCGCAACAAATGTCCTTTAATATCTAATCCGCTCTACCTCGGAATTAGCATATTTTTATATATGTAATCAAAGGGAAATTTTTGTTTGATAATAATTTCGTCATCTCGTGGGTTTGAACAACCGCCCAGCGGACAGAGAAGAAATCAGGACGTCAGTGACGTTATCGATTCGGCAAATAACAAAGAATATATATCTATATATATATATATTATATATATATATATATATATATATATATATATATATATAATTACAGTCGTGAGAGAGAAGGGTAATTTTAGCAGGTGGTTCAATGGACCATAATAATACAAAATAAAGGTATTTGAATGAGAATACGATCAAACAAGATTTAAAATATAATAATGCAAAAATTATTTACAAAACATTGCAATTAGACTTAACGTCAATTTAAAAGGAACACAAATGCCATAAAGGACAGGAATGACACAATAGGACAAAATAAATGACAAATGACAATAGACAACCACGTCTCGAAAAGTAATCACACTAGAAATTAGAACACTTGAAACAAAAGCACAATTCGTTATTAAACC
>NC_061102.1:9472518-9477518 GCF_015104395.2 Macrobrachium nipponense
GCGTTGCCAGTTCCATGCAACGTTGCCAAATCTGTACTTCCAACCAACCAAAGATTTTCCGTATTCTTTTGGGTCACTGGGTTGATGGTAGCTACTTCTCAGGGGGGCCTCGCCCCCTTTTCTATTTTGGCACTAAAAATGGCTTCCAATGAAGACAACAGATATTTTTTTGGTTTTTTATTGTTTTTTTTTTATTTTTTTTTTTTTTTTTTTTTTTTTTTTTTTTTAATAAGATGCTAATTATTTTGTTTGGGGCTAACGGTTGAAACCGGATTATTAAATTGGCCCCCCCCTCAATTTTCAATTTTGGGCTTAAAAGGCTTCCCAACGAATTAAAATTATTTCGTATTATCTGTTGTTCATAACAACAGACGTAAAGAATTTAAGTTGTACAATAAAAAAAAGTTAAACAACCAAAGCTATATAACTCATAAAACACTTCACCACAACCACAAGCTTCATATTTTCCACAAAAGATGTTTTGAAGATGACGGGGAAAAACAAAAAGACGAACTTCCCCTCCCACTTTTTTCCATTTTCCCTTCTTTTGTGTACAGTAGGGCTGGAACAGCCGGGACAAAATAGGGGAATCCAGGAGAGGAAAGTAAAAAAGAAAAAAAAAAAAAAATCCCCATCCAAAAGGAGATTCAAGTTTGGATTACATTTCTGGAGTGGGAGTCATTAAGGGGGGGGGGCGATTTTCTTTGCGCATTTCAAAGGATTTGCCGAGGATTTGTTTGTCCGCTTTTTTTTGAATATGGAATACAGAAGAAAGTAAAAAGTGTAGGGGAGAGTGACTTGTCAGGTGTGACGTTATATTTTACATAGTTTTTTTTTATCAGGAACATACACACACACACACATATATACGTATGTATGTATGTATGTATGTATGTATGTATGTATGTATGTATGTATGTATGTATGTATGTATGTATGTATATATTAATCACGAAGAACCTTCCATCATATTGGCCGTCATATCTCCCACACAAAAACACACACAGCAGAGAGTCGGAGAGAGAGGAGAGAGAGAGACTGAGGGGGGTTTTGGAAGATGAGGGAGAGATGACAGAGGCGAGAGAGAGAGACCGGAGAGAAGAGAGAGAGAGGGGAGGATTAGGAGAGAGAAAAGGGAGAGAGAGAGAGAGAGAAATGATCTTCTTATGAGAGACTTCCTGCGATGATATGAATGTCACATCGGCTTACTGAATCGACTCTTGCTTGATTGCTTTCTCTTTCTGTAGCTTTTTTTTTTTTCATCTTTGTCGTTATTGACCACTTTATTAACGTTGAAGGATGGAGTTGCTTTTATGAGGGCTAATATTATTATTTTATATTAGATTAGTAATATTATTATGGGTGGTATTGCGAGTAGTGAAATTTCTATTATTATTATCATCATTATTATTAATTTTGCTGTTATAATATAATAATAATAATAATAATAATAATAATAATAATAATAATAATAATCAAAGAAGGAAACTGAAGGAATGATAACAGCGGCACAAGATCAGGCCCTAAGAACCAGATATGTTCAAAGAACGATAGATGGGAATAACATCTCTCCCCATATGTAGAAGTGCAATACGAAAAATGAAACCATAAACCACATAGCAAGTGAATGCCCGGCACTTGCACAGAACCAGTACAAAAAGAGGCATGATTCTGTGGCAAAAGCCCTCCACATGGAGCCTGTGCAAGAAACATCAGCTACCTTTGCAGTAATAAGTGGTACGAGCACCAACCTGAGGGAGTCATAGAAAAACGATCAGGCAAAGATCCTCTGGGGACTATGGTATCAGAACGGATAGGGTGATACGTGCAAACAGACCAGACGTGACGTTGATTGACAAAAGTCAAGAAGAAAGTATCACTCATTGATGTCGCAATACCATGGGACACCAGAGCTTGAAGAGAAAGAGAGGGAAAAAATGGATAAGTATCAAGATCTGAAAATAGAAACAAGAAGGATATGGGATATGCCAGTGGAAATCGTTACCCATAATCATAGGAGCACTAGGCACGATCCCAAGATCCCTGAAAAGGAATCTAGAAAAACTAGAGGCTGAGTAGCTCCAGGACTCATGCAGAAGAGTGTGATCCTAGAAACGGCACACATAATAAGAAAAGTGATGGACTCCTAAGGAGGCAGGATGCAACCCGGAAACCCCACACTATAAATACCACCCAGTCGAATTGGAGGACTGTGATAGAGCAAAAAAAAAAAAAAAAAAAAAAAAAAAAAAAAAAAAAAAAAAAAAAAAAAAAAAACAAAAAAAAAAAAAAAAAAAAAAAAAAAAAATAATAATAATAGAGAGAACAAAGATCCCCTCCATGAAAGCCTACAACACCAAGAAATTAAGGCAGAAAACAAGTGAGGTCAATGTATTAATGGGCATAATACACACCACTAGTATCACAGAAACAATAAAACTTGGCATATGCAGGAGCAAGATTAGTAGCAGAACTGATGGGGATTCGAACACCACACCACCAGCCACAACCAAACCAACAGAAACCAAAACAGCAACCTCCTTGGAAAAGGCGCCTGGAAAAAGCAAATCATGGTGATGAGATCTGACTTGAGTAAACTGAAAGAGATGGCAGAAAAAAAAAAGGCTAAGAAGCAAAGAAAACAAGGGAGGAATTCAACGAGAAATACAAAGTACACGAGAGGGGACTAAACAACACAATAGAAGATGTAAAACAGAGGGCTTAAGGCCAAAGCACGATAAGATCCAACGGTACATGAACAGGAATAAGGGATACCAACAGAACAAACTATTCGGAACCAACCAAAAAAGACTATACAGCCAACTAAGAGGGGAAGACAACCACCCAGAAATTCCTGAAGCCGAACCAAGTAAGAGACTCTGGGAAAACATATGGAGCAATCCGGTATCACACAACAAAAACATGCAACATGGCTGCAGGAAGTCAAGAAGAAGGAAACAGGGAGAATAAAACAAAGATTCACAGACATCACGACAGACACAGTCAGACACCAACTAAAGAAAATGCCAAACTGGAAAGCCCAAGGTCTGATGAAGTCCATGGATACTGGCTCAAAAACTTCAAGACCCTACACCCACGAATAGCAGAACAACTCCAGCATTGTATCTCAAATCACCATGCACCCAAATGGGATGGACACAGGAGAACATCCTTAGTACAAAAAAGACAATTGTAAGGGAAATATAGCCAGTAAACTACAGGCCTATCACCTGCCTACCAATAATGTGGAAGTTACTAACAGGTATCATCAGTGAAAGGCTATACAACTACCTAGAGGAGACAAACACCATCCCCCACAAACAGAAAGGCTGCAGAAGGAAGTGTAGGGGAGCCCAAAAGACCCCCCCAGCTCCTGATATACAAAATGGTAATGAAGAAACAGTAGGAGAAGGAAAACCAACCTAAGCATGGCATGGATAGACTATAAGAAAGCCTACGACATGATACCAAACACATGACTAATAGAATGCCTGAAATATATGGGGCAGAGGAAAACACCATCAGCTTCCTCAAAAATACAATGCGCAACTGGAATACAATACTTACAAGCTCTGGAATAAGACTAGCAGAGGTTAACATCAGGAGAGGGATCTTCCAGGGCGACTCACTGTCCCCACTACTCTTCGTAGTAGCCATGATTCCCATGGACTAAAGTACTACAGAAGATGGATGCCGGGTACCAACTCAAGAAAAGAGGCAACAGAATTAACCATCTGATGTTCATGGACGACCATCAAGCTGTATGATAAGAGCATCAAGGAAATAGATACCCTAATCCAGACTGTAAGGATTGTATCTGGGGACATCAGGATGGAGTTGGAATAGAGATGCACCTTAGTCAACATACAAAAAGGCAAGTAACGAGAACTGAAGGGATAAAGCTACCAGATGGGAGCAACATCAAACACATAGATGAGACAGGATACAAATACTGGGAATAATGGAAGGAGGGGATATAAAACACCAAGAGATGAAGACACGATCAGGAAAGAATATATGCAGAGACTCAAGGCGATACTCAAGTCAAAACTCAACGCCGGAAATATGATAAAAGCCATAAACACATGGGCAGTGCAGTAATCAGATACAGCGCAGGAATAGTGGAATGGACGAAGGCAGAACTCCGCAGCATAGATCAGAAAAACCAGGAAACATATGACAATACACAAAGCACTACACCCAAGAGCAAATACGGACAGGACTATACATACACGAAAGGTAAGGAGGGAGAGGACTACTAAGTATAGAGGACTGCGTCAACATCGAGAAACAGAGCACTGGGGGCAATATCTGAAAACCAGTGAAGACGAGTGGCTAAAGAGTGCATGGGAAGAAGACTAATAAAAGTAGACGAAGACCCAGAAATATTCAGAGACAGGAGAATGACAGACAGAAACAGAGGACTAGCACAACAAACCAATGCCACGGACAATACATGAGACAGACTAAAGAACTAGCCAGCGATGACACATGGTAATGGCTACAGAGGGGAGAGCTAAAGAAGGAAACTGAAGGAATGATAACAGCGGCACAAGATCAGGCCCTAAGAACCAGACATGTTCAAAGAACGATAAGACGGAAATAACATTTCTCCCAAATGTAGGAAGTGCAATACGAAAAATGAAAACCATAAACCACATAGCAAGCGAATGCCCGGCACTTGCACAGAACCAGTACAAAAGAGGCATGATTCAGTAGCAAAAGCCCTCCATTGGAGCCTGTGCAAGAAACATCAGCTACCTTGCAGTAATAAGTGGTACGAGCACCAACCTGAGGGAGTCATAGAAACGATCAGGCAAAGATCCTCTGGGACTATGGTATCAGAACGGATAGGGTGATACGTGCAAAACAGACCAGACGTGACGTTGATTGACAAAGTCAAGAAGAAAGTATCACTCATTGAGTCACAATACCATGGGACACCGGAGTGAATAGAAAGAGAGGGAAAAAATTGATAAGTATCAAGATCTGAAAATAGA
>NC_061102.1:9480018-9485018 GCF_015104395.2 Macrobrachium nipponense
ATGTGTTTGGTAATTGACGTTTCTGGGAGTGATTTATAGTGCCAATAGCACGTCAGCTCTTGCCAAGAGTAAGGGGACCTGAGGTGAAGTTTCACTTCTTATTTCGTTTCTAACAAGTATTCTCTTCTTTCTGTATTTCCTGTTGCCTTCTGTCACTTCTCTCAAATGGGACAAGATATAGATATTCTTTAGAAGCTTCAATTCCAAGTCAGTGGCCCTTGTGGTGTTCCATGTGAATAGGGTACATCTTCTGAATAATAATAATAATGAACCAACAAAAACTTCTTTCAGTTTTCTTCTGAAGATTGAAAAGAAACCCACAAATTCACTTTGTAACTTGTTTACTATTGTTGATAATAATAATAATAATAATAATAATAATAATAATAATAATAATAATAAAAGGACCAGACGTAACGTTGATTGACAAAGTCAAGAAGAAAGTATCACTCATTGATGTCGCAATACCATGGGACTCCAGAGTTGAAGAGAGAGAGAGAAAAAAGGGATAAGTATCAAGATCTGAAAATAGAAATAAGAAGGATATGGGATATGCCAGTGGAATTGTACCCATAATCATAGGAGCACTAGGCACGATCCCAAGATCCCTGAAAAGGAATCTAGAAAAAACTAGAGGCTGAAGTAGCTCCAGGAGTCGTGCAGAAGAGTGTGCTACTAGAAACGGCGCACATAGTAAGAAAAGTGATGGACTCCTAAGGAGGCAGGATGCAACCCGGAACCCCACACTATAAATACCACCCAGTCGAATTGGAGGACTGTGATAGACAACATAATAATAATAATATAATAATAATAATAAGATAATAATAATAATAATAATAATGAACTAAGGAACCTCCGTAACGAGGCTATATTATTGACAATCAAAAGCCACAGTAGTGTTTAAAAATATATTATTGCTACAATAATATATTTTTAACACTGTACTGCGGCTTTTGGATTGTCAATAACAATAATTAATAATAAATAATAAGCATAATAATACAGAATAATAAAAATGTTATTCGCTCTCCCTCTTTCCCGAGTCCCTCTCCTGGGGGGGGGGGGGGGGGGGCTGGGCTTGAAGAAGGTACTTGGTTAATTCTTTTATTTATTTATTTTTTGGTCGGGCAAAATACAGAAGGATGATATTTTAGTCGTGGGACAGATTGTCACGAAAAATGAGAGACAGGTGTCATTATTATTATTATTATTATTATTATTATTATTATTATTATTATTATTATTATTATTATTATTATTATCAAGAAGATGAACCCTTCTCATATGGGCCAACCCACCAAAGGGGCCACTGACTTGAAATTCACGGTTGAAACATGTCAGAGGGTAAGGCAAAATTGCTGACTGGGTAAAGCGAGCGAAGAAGTTTGATTTGAATCTGCAGTGAATGCACAGTAGCAACAAGCGTGTGGCCCAGAGCTTGACGTTGAATCAATTCAGCCCGTCTTAATGATTAATTAGTGAAAGTATGTGGTTTTCTTTCAGTTATATCTGTAGATACTTGTAATTCACTTCTTTCATTTACTGGATCAATGGTTGGCCAGCCACTCCAACTCCCTATTTTCACTGTTTTAATAAGACCTGAATGGTTAAAAGCGACCCAAATCCCTCTCTCCACTCTTTTAAGAAGCGCTCATATGTTGAAAATGCTCCTGTGCTTGGCTTGACAGCATAAACCTCGTAAAAACAATTTTCATTCAGAAATTATTGTAAAAACTTTCATGTTCTACGTTTTGGAATTCGAAGACTTCGGAAGAGTTTGGAGTGAGTGTCCTTCATCTCTCGTCCTTTATGAAACCCTTATTCCCCTCATTCCTTCATTTCCTGGTCCTCTGGTGCCGTCGGATTCGTCGCTGAAGTTGGCCAACTTCTTCTGCTTCGCGGAAATAGGAAGAGACAATTCTGAGTAGTTTGTTTAGTCGACCGAGTCTCCAATGCGCCATATTTTTTTCTATATTTTTCGTTACATTTCTTCTGCATTTTTGTTAAATCTTTGTGTATCTTTTTTTCACTCGCTTAGTCGCGTTTTTCATTCAGCTGTATATCTTTTATAGGCCTTCTAGGGTTTTTATTATTTTAATTGTATTGTTCTTTTAGCTATTGTTTATAGTTTGATTGTATCGTTCTTTTAGCTATTGTTTATATTATTTTAATTTTATTGTTCTTCTAGCTATAGTTTATATTTCAATTTTCTCATTCTTTTAGCTATTGTTTATATCATTCTAATTTTATCGTTCTTTTAGCTATTGTTTATATTTAGATTTTATCGTTCTTTTAGGTTTTGTTTATATTTAATTTTATCGTTTCTTTTAGCTTTTGTTTATATATTTCATTATCGTTATTTTAGCTATTGTTTATATTACCTTCATGATATTGTTCTTTTAGCTATTATCTATGTTATTTTAATGTTATCGTTCTTTTAGATATTATTTATCTTATTTTAAATTGGATACTCGCTTTTTCATATATTCCTAAACGTTTTTCTAATTTTTTTTTATTCCTTTGCATATTAAATATTTCTGTTCCATTTTTATTCCTTTGCATATTAAACATTTTTGTTCCATTTTTATTCCTTTGCACATTTTTTCTTTCAGCTCTCGTATATATTTTGCAAACTTTTAGTTGTTAATTTATTTTATGCTTTTTATAATTTTTCTTTATGTTTATATTAAGCACTTTTTTCCCGCGTTTTTATTGGTTCAGTAATTTTTCATTCTTTATCTCGTTTTTTTCTAATCCTCTCTCTCTCTTCCCTTCCTTGTTTTACTTTTGCCATCCATAATTTTCTGTTGTATAATAAAGGTAGTGCATCCCTCTTTCTCTCTCTCTCTCTCCTTTTTCGGTTTAATCAACCATGTTTTTCGAATGTATTACTAAGGTAGTGCACCTTTTCTTCATCTCTCCCTCTCTCTCCCTCTCTCCCTCTCTCTCTCTCTCTCTCTCTCTCTCTGTCCACGACAACTTTTCTCTCCCATCCATCCCTCTCTCTTGTCCTCTCTCCCTCCCGTGGCAGCTGTCTCTTGACGGTCTCATTTGTACCCGTTTTCATAATCAAGTCTCCCCTCGGCTAACCCAGGCCCCCCATCCTACCCCCACCCCCCCTCCCCCTCCCCCCTCCTCCCCGCCCCGAGGGCCATACCTCCCTTCTTTAAACATATTCTTCCGCGGCATGGATCCTGAATTTTCCTCCCTGCTAAAAATTCTTTTTTAAATTCTCACAAGTCGTTACGACGATGATGACGATGACGATGTGTTTCAGCATGAGGTATATATTATATATATATATTCTCTCTCTTTGCATTTTTTTCTTATTTCTTTCTTTTTTTCTTTCATTCTCTTGAATAGCACTTGTCATCCCGGGCTGGGAATGTAGTTTAACGCTTCCGTGCCGAGTTGGAGAGATGGCTTTAAAAAAAATTCTTTTATTGTCTTTTTCGTGGTCTTTTTCCCCCGTTTCTTTATTTCTCGCCGGAAAAAGGAGAAGAGGAGTTAAATATTTTTTTTCCTAGCTTACAAGAAGATGCAGACCGAATGGCGCTCTTGTTCTTTTGGTATTCTGCGTAAAAAAAAAGGTTCATGGCTGAAGACGCTTATGCTGTGGAACGAAATATTGTTGGAACATGACACAAGCCTTAGGTATGAATGAACACTTATCACTCTCAATGGACACAAAAGCAAACGAAAATATGAACAGATAATGAAATTTGGTAACTTACACATTCATGCCTTTATATTTAATGTTTTAAAGTATTAAGTAACCAATATCGTTTACTATCCAGTTCCCCATTCAACACCTTACACCCGAGGGAATTAGACCATAAATCAAAGGTGACCTATCGATCATAATTCCCCTTGGGTGGAAGGTTAAGTGAACTGGATATTAAAAGATATTTGTGACTTAATACTTATATATAGATAAATGTGTAAACAAATTTGTATGTAGATAAATGTCAAAACAAATTAGTTAGTTTGTTTGTTTGTTTGTTTGTATGGTGTTTTTACTTTGCATGAAACCAGTGGTTATTCAGCAATGGAACTTTACGTGACTTGCGAACCACGTCGAGAGATAAATGTGTGAATAACTTTGTAATTCATTATTTCAGGAAGACGAAAACGTCGAACAATGCCAAAAGCGACGCTTGCGTCTATAGCTAAAACCTGACATATTTTTGAAACCACGAACATAATATTGTCTCCGCTCGAGACTCAGGCGGCTAACAAACGACCCATTTCTTTAATCTCCCTTATTAAGTGAGTTGCGTCCAATAAAGGCGGTTCCTGAGGTTAAGGAAGTCTGACTCGTTTCGAGATCAATTTCTTACCGGCGATTACCGCGGCCAAATCGAGTTTAGTGGCTCAACTTGGTCCCAAAATCAAGTTGCCGTTTGGTGCTCCACAAACAGCCACTTTTCTTCCACAAAAACTTCCCGCTATTGTGTCGCTAAGAAGCGTCCAGGATGAAGTTAACAAAGAGTTCTTGGCGATTACCAAACAGGACTGAATCCTTTTTAGACCTTCCCTGATACAGGTAATTGGCAGAGGATTAAGGTAGAAAGAATAATGTTGTAGAATAGGATGGATTAGGCTAAGTTTAGGTTAGATTAAAGTTTAGGATGGGTCTGCCTGGGGTCAGAGATTAATACTGTATTTAGAAGGACAGGTTAGGTTAAGTTTAGGTTAGGTTAAGTTTGGTTAGGTCTGATTGACGTCGGGGATTACTACTGCAGTTAGAAGGCGAGTAAAATAATATCTTTGTATAGGACAGGTTAGGATAAGTTAGAATTAGGGTAAGGTAAAGTTACGTTTAGGCTGGTGGATATGATATTTAATGGAAGCCAGAGCTAGGAAAATGAATAGCTTGTTGAGCCAACGCACCTTTATGGAAGGGAAGTGTGATGTTGACTGTGAATAAAATAAGGTTGAAGTGAATGTGATGCGTGATATTGTCTGCGTGGAATATGTGAAACCTGAAACGTTGA
>NC_061102.1:9490190-9525190 GCF_015104395.2 Macrobrachium nipponense
GAATATAGAATTAGAAATTGAAAATAAACCCAATAAAAAACATTCATACTCCGTAATCGAAGTCACGGTGGAGATAGAGAGAGAGAGAGAGAGAGAGAGAGAGAGAGAGAGGGAGAGAGAGAGAGAGGTGAAAGTAAGATCAAACCAATACTCACCTCAAAACAATAAAAAAAGAGAAGAAAAAGAAGAAGAAAAAGAAGAAGAAGAAGAAGAAGAAAGTAAAAGAAAAAGAAAAGAAGAAGAAGAAGAAGAAGAAGAGGAGGAGGAGGAGGAGGAGGAGGAGGAGGAGGAGGAGGAGGAGGAGGAGGAGGAGGAGGAGGAGGAGACCTGAGTGACTATCATTATAAACAAAACCTTATCACCGCCGAGATATGGAAAGTTGGCCCCCTTAGGTTATCTGCGCTTTTAGGCAGCGCTTCTCTGTCTCCCTCAACCCTGAGAAGAATCGTGGCAAAAAACGAGGACGTACGGCCACCGGAGGAAATTAAGACGTGCGATCTTATCTTATCTTCTAGAAAAAATGTGGAGGGGAAGGCGGGCCTATTGTTAGGGAGATATAGAGGGAGGGAGACTCTAGAGATTATATGGGAGGTTTAAGACATTATGGGAATAAAGATACTATAATCTTTCATTTGGTTCGAAATATTTGGAAAGTAATGGCAGCCCATATATAACATTAGTATATATATAGTGTGGTATTTATATATGTATATATACATACCTATAGTATATATATATATATATATATATATATATATATATTATATATCCTACTATATATATACATATATTTATATATGAATATATATATTATATATATATATATATATATATATATATTCATATACGAAATATATATATATATATATATATATATATATATATATAAATAATTTTAAAATGAGGTTTTATGCCCCTTTCACGAAGATAGATATATGAGATTGTAGTCCACACACACACACACACCACACCACATTTATATATATATATATATATATATATATATATATATATATTATATAAATATATATATTTATTTATATATATGTTTATATATAATAGATAGATAGACATATATATTATATATACATAATGTATATGAATAATATATAATATATATATATATTTTCAAAAATATATAAATATATGATATATATAATAGATATATATATATATATATATCTATATATATATAAGATATATATATATAGGGTAGAGTGGGGTAAAAGGCCTCCCCTATTTTCTTGCTTATGACATATCATAGAAACTTAGTCAGCTGATCAGTGCAGCAACACCTTCTGCCTGAAGCTTTCTATAACAAACAGCCAGGGAGAACTAGAATGGGACAAAGCCAGCACGCATTTTTCTTCTTTGGACACATTTCATGTAAGTATGCGTGCTATATAAGGGATATCCTGTGAGCACATCTTGTCAGTAAAGTCAGTACTTTAACTACAGTTACTTTAAATGAGAGCTAAGAAATATCTTGCAATGCAATCCAGTTTTGAAAACTCAATTGAGGTACAGGTGGATTTAGTTTTCTTAAAAAATGGCAAGTGGGGTAAAAGGCCCTCCACGCTTTGGGGCAAGACGCCCAGGGGGTTTTTACCCCATCTGATCAGTTGGACATGTAACCAGTGGTGAAAGAGGACAGACTGCATCTTATTTGTGCAATGAAGGCAGCTGGAGTTTGTCTTCCTCTTATGTTTATATTTGCCCGTAAAAGGATGACTTCACTACTTATGATCGGC
Source organism: Macrobrachium nipponense (assembly GCF_015104395.2). Classification (NCBI taxonomy): domain Eukaryota; kingdom Metazoa; phylum Arthropoda; class Malacostraca; order Decapoda; family Palaemonidae; genus Macrobrachium; species Macrobrachium nipponense. The sequence goes on from NC_061102.1 coordinate 9,491,942, forward strand.
AGCTCACCTGGATCAATTGCTAGATGCACAGCAAATGGATGGTAATGCAGATTGTTTCGTAGAACTGCTCATCACTTTGTTAAAATTGTTAAGCCAAGTCGAGCAGAAAAGCACATTACAATTCCAGATGGCCACCAAAGTCATAGGACATTAGCCAGAGAGAATGGAGTAATGTAATGGAAATTAGTCTACCTTTTTTACTTGTGTCATTTTTGTTCTTATGTAAAACTCATCCATTATTTCTTTTATATGTTATTCTTGGTGCTATATAAAGAAAGTGAATTTATTTCTAATTGTGCTGTTACAGTTGTCATGTAGAGGAAGTGTCAATTTATCTCACAATTTTGCTAATTTCAGTTCCTATGAATACCAAAAAGTTCCTAGGTTTTACAAGAAACTAAGAACTCTAAGATTAATTTTTGTATATTTTCCAACATTATTCTTGAATATTTTTGTGTGGAAGGTTGAATTTTTTATATTTAGCAAAAATAGGCATCTACTTTTCAAATTAAATGGTAGTTTTCATGAAGTACCACAATATCTTAGGTATGGGGCAAAAAGCCCCCACCGTGGGCTTCTTACCCCCACCCATGGGGTAAAAGGCCCCCTTTGTTCTTTTATTTCAGGTCATGTTTGTACTATTCTAAATTGCTAACAGCTTCTTATGATTATGATCGTTGATACTCCAATAACAAAGCTTTCTAGAAATATCTCTGTTAGGTCAATAGCTGAAATACTGTAGACAATATAAGTATTTCTCCTTAAGGGCGGCTTCTTACCCCACTCTCCCATATCCTATATATATATATATAATATATATATATATATATATATATATATAATATATATATATATATATATATATATATATATATATATATATTTATATATATATATATATATATATATATATATTATTAGGTATGTATATATACATATATATATATATATATATGTATAATACATACTATAAATATATATATATATATATATATATATATATATATATATATATTCCAATACTTTTTCAACTCCGTCTTTCTCTACTTCTTGTAGTCTCTCTACTTTGCCAGACCATCTGAAAACGGTCTAACCTGTCTTAACATCTTGGTGATCCTTTCCACCGCCTCTTCTCCAGTACAGTTCAACATTTCTCAACGTTTCAGGTTTCACATATTCCACGCAGACAATATCACTCATCACATTCACTTCAACCTTATTTTATTCACAGTCAACATCACACTTCCCTTCCATAAAGGTGCGTTGGCTCAACAAGCTATTCATTTTCCTAGCTCTGGCTTCCATTAAATATCATATCATCCACCAGCCTTAACGTAACTTTAACCTAACCTAATTCTGTCTTATCCTAACCTGTCCCATACTAAAGGCTTCCAAATATGACTTCTGACCTCAGTTAAACCTAACTTAACCTGAACCTAACCTAACCTGTCCTATACAAAAATGTTATTTTACTCGCCTTCTAACTGCAGTAGTAATCCCTGACGTCAATCAGACCTAACCAAACTTAACCTAACCTAAACTTAACCTAACCTGTCCTATACAAAAACATTATCTTACTTACCTTCTAAATACAGTATTCATCTCTGACCCCAGGCAGACCCATCCTAAACTTTAACCTAACCTAAACTTAGCCTAATCCATCCTATTCTAGGACATTATTCTTTCTACCTTAATCCTCTGCCAATTACCTGTATCAGGGAAGGTCTAAAAAGGATTCAGTCCTGTTTGGTAATCGTCAAGAACTCTTTGTTAACTTCATCCTGGACGCTTCTTAGCGACACAATAGCGGGAAGTTTTTGTGGAAGAAAAGTGGCTGTTTGTGGAGCACCAAACGGCAACTTGATTTTGGGACCAAGTTGAGCCACTAAACTCGATTTGGCGGCGGTAATCGCCGGTAAGAAATTGATCTCGAAACGAGTCAGACTTCCTTAACCTCAGGAACCGCCTTTATTGGACGCAACTCACTTAATAAGGGAGATTAATGAAATGGGTCGTTTGTTAGCCGCCTGAGTCTCGAGCGGAGACAATATTATGTTCGTGGTTTCAAAAATATGTCAGGTTTTAGCTATAGACGCATGCGTCGCTTTTGGCATTGTTCGACGTTTTCGTCTTTCTGGAATAATGAATTACAAAGTTATTCACACATTTATCTCTCGACGTGGTTCGCAAGTCACGTAAAGTTCCATTGCTGAATAACCACTGGTTTCATGCAAAGTAAAAACACCATACAAACAAACAAACAAACAAACTAATTTGTTTACACATTTATCTATATACTAATTTATTTTCACATTTATCTATATATAAGTATTAAGTCACAAATATCTTTTAATATCCAGTTCACTCAACCTTCCACCCAAGGGGAATTATGATCGATAGGTCACCTTTGACTTATCTGGTCTAATTCCCTCGGGTGTAAGGTGTTGAATAGGGAACTGGATAGTAAACGATATTGGTTACTTAATACTTTAAAATATTAAATATAAAGGCATGAATGTGTAAGTTACCAAATTTCATTATCTGTTCATATATTCGTTTGCTTTTGTGTCCATTGAGAGTGATAAGTGTTCATTCATACCTAAGGCTTGTGTCATGTTCCAACAATATTTCGTTCCACAGCATAAGCGTCTTCAGCCATGAACCTTTTTTTTTTTTTTTTGACGCAGAATACCAAAAGAACAAGAGCGCCATTCGGTCTGCATCTTCTTGTAAGCTAGGAAAAAAAAAATATTTAACTCCTCTTCTCCTTTTTTCCGGCGAGAAATAAAGAAACGGGGGGAAAAAGACCCACGAAAAAGACAATAAACAGAATTTTTTTTAAAAGCCATCTCTCCAACTCGGCACGGAAGCGTTAAACTACATTCCCAGCCCGGGATGACAAGTGCTATTCAAGAGAATGAAAGAAAAAAAAGAAAGAAATAAGAAAAAATGTAAAGAGAGAGAATATATATATATATATAATATATACCTCATGCTGAAACACATCGTCATCGTCATCATCGTCGTAAACGACTTGTGAGAATTTTTAAAGAATTTTTAGCAGGGAGGAAAATTCAGGATCCATGCCGCGGAAGAAATATGTTTAAAGAAGGGAGGTATCGGCCCCCGGGGGCGGGGAGGAGGAGGGGGAGGGGGGTGGGGGTTGGATGGGGGCCTGGGTTAGCCGAGGGGAGACTTGATTATGAAAACGGGTACAAATGAGACCGTCAGAGACAGCTGCCACGGGAGGGAGAGAGGGACAAGAGAGAGGGATGGATGGGAGAGAAAAGTTGTCGTGGACAGAGAGAGAGAGAGAGAGAGAGAGAGAGAGTGGAAGAAAAGGTGCACTACCTTAGTAATACATTCGAAAAACATGGTTGATTAAACCGAAAAAGGAGAGAGAGAGAGAGAAAGGGAGAGAAAGAGGGATGCACTACCTTTATTATACAACAGAAAATTATGGATGGCAAAAGTAAAACAAGGAAGGGAAGAGAGAGAGAGGATTAGAAAAAAAACGAGATAAAGAATGAAAAATTACTGAACCAATAAAAATGCGGGAAAAAAGTGCTAAATATAAACATAAAGAAAAATTATAAAAAGCATAAAATAAATTAACAACTAAAAGTTTGCAAAATATATACGAGAACTGAAAGAAAAAATGTGCAAAGGAATAAAAATGGAACAAAAATGTTTAATATGCAAAGGAATAAAAATGGAACAGAAATGTTTAATATGCAAAGAAATAAAAAAAATTAGAAAAACGTTTAGGAATATATAAAAAAGCGAGTATCCAATTTAAAATAAGATAAATAATAGCTAAAAGAACGATAACATTGAAATAACATAGATAATAGCTAAAAGAACAATATCATGAAGGTAATATAAACAATAGCTAAAATAACGATAAATTGAAATAATATAAACAAAAGCTAAAAGAACGTTAAAATTAAAATATAAACAAACCTAAAAGAACGATAAAATCTAAATATAAACAATAGCTAAAAGAACGATAAAATTAGAATTATATAAACAATAGCTAAAAGAATGAGAAAGTTGAAATATAAACTATAGCTAGAAGAACAATAAAATTAAAATAATATAAACAATAGCTAATAGCTAAAAGAACAATACAATTAAAATAATAAAAACCCTAGAAGACCTATAAAAGATATACAGCTGAATGAAAAACGCGACTAAACGAGTGAAAAAAAGATACACAAAGATTTAACAAAAATGCAGAAGAAATGTAACGAAAAATATAGAAAAAAATATGGCGCATTGGAGACTCGGTCGACTAAACAAACTACTCAGAATTGTCTCTTCCTATTTCCGCGAAGCAGAAGAAGTTGGCCAACTTCAGCGACGAATCCGACGGCACCAGAGGACCAGGAAATGAAGGAATGAGGGGAATAAGGGCTTCATAAAGGACGAGAGATGAAGGACACTCACTCCAAACTCTTCCGAAGTCTTCGAATTCCAAAACGTAGAACATGAAAGTTTTTACAATAATTTCTGAATGAAAATTGTTTTTACGAGGTTTAGGCTGTCAAGGCAAGCACAGGAGCACTTTCAACAAATGAGCACTTCTTAAAAGAGTGGAGAGAGGGATTTGGTCGCTTTTAACCATTCAGGTCTTATTAAAACAGTGAAAATAGGGAGTTGGAGTGGCTGGCCAACCATTGATCCAGTAAATGAAAGAAGTGAATTACAAGTATCTACAGATATAACTGAAAGAAAACCACATACTTTCACAAATTAATCATTAAGAGCGGCTGAATTGATTCAACGTCAAGCTCTGGGCCACGCGCTTGTTGCTACTGTCCATTCACTGCAGAATTCACAAGTTGCTAAAATCAAACTTCTTCGCTCGATTTACCCAGTCAGCGTTTTTGCCCTACCCTCTGACATGTTTCAACCGTGAATTTCAAGTCAGTGGCCCCTTTGGTGGGTTGGTCCATATGAGAAGGGTTCATCTTCTTGATAATAATAATAATAATAATAATAATAATAATAATAATAATGACACCTGTCTCTCATTTTTCGTGACAATCTGTCCCACGACTACAATATCATCCCTTCTGTTATTTGACCAAAAAAATAAATGAATAAATAAAAGAATTAACCAAGTACCTTCTTCAAGCACAGCACTTCCCAGGAGAGGGACTCGGGAGGGAGGGAAAGCGAATAACATTATTATTATTATTATTATTATTATTATTATTATTATTATTATTATTATTATTATTATTATGTTGTCTATCACAGTCCTCCAATTCGACTGGGTGCTATTTATAGTGTGGGGTTCCGGCTTGCATCCTGCCTCCTTAGGAGTCCATCACTTTTCTTGCTATGTGCACCGTTTCTAGTAGCACACTCCTCTGCACGAGTCCTAGAGCTACTTCAGCCTCTAGTTTTTCTAGAATCCTTTTCAGGGATCTTGGGATCGTGCCTAGTGTTCCTATGATTATGGGTACAATTTCCACTGGCATATCCCATATCCTTCTTATTTCTATTTTCAGGTCTTGATACTTATCCATTTTTTCCCTTTTCTTTTTCTTCAACTCTGTGTCCCATGATATTGCGACATCAATGAGTACTACTTTCTTTTTTATTTTGTCAATCAACGTCTGGTCCTATTATTATTATTATTATTATTATTATTCAGAAGATGTACCTTATTCAAATGTAACAAGCCCACCACAAAGGCCTCTGACTTGGAATTGAAGCTTCTAAAGAATATCTTATATCTTGTCCATTTGAGAGAAGTGACAGAAGGTAACAGGAAATACAGAAAGAAGAGAATCCTTATTAGAAACGAAATAAGAATAAGAAGTGAAACTTCACCTCAGGTCCCCTTACTCTTGGCAAGAGCTGAAGTGCTATTGGCACTATAAATCACTCCCAAGAAACGTCAATTACCAAACACATTGAGACATTAGGTAATATTGGCGAATTTGTCGCTGACAGTCGCAGCAGGGGCCATTTGTCTTTTTTTGGGGAAGGGTGTGGGGGGATGTGGTAAAAAATAAAAACTCCCTCTTTCGAAAATCGCTATTTTCAGCTATTTGTGCCTCGTGGGGTCGAATTGTATATTTGTTTCTTTGTTCTTGAGAACGTCTGTTGCTAAATTTGGCATCTGAGTTTCCTCGTAAATTGTTATGAATTAACATTTTATTTTCCGAAGTTCAAGATGAGTCTGTAATCCTCTAAGAAGAGTTTCTTGATATTATTATTATTATTATTATTATTATTATATTATTATTATTATTATTATTATTATTATTATTATTATTGAAAACAATGGCCATCTTTTAAACGAAGTTGTTTAAAAGAGTATCTTCTTCCGGGACATTATTATAATTATTATTATTATTATTGTTAAAAAGAATGGCAGAATTAAGCGAGTTGATTTGAAACATTTTTTTTCTATTTTCCTTGCAATTCGCTTCTCAGGCTCAGCGATGTTTCTGAGTAACTGGCCAATATTCATATTTAATAAAAGATTACCTTCAGCATTTATAATTTTTGAAAAATTCCAATTCCCAAATGAATATTGGCCAGTTACTCAGAAACATCGCTGAGCCTGAGAAGCGAATTGTAAGGAAATAGAAAAAACAATATATCAAATCAACTCGCTTAACTCTGCCATTCTTTTTAACAGCATTTGCTTAAAAGAGGGTCTTCTACCAAAATATTATTATTATTATTATTATTATTATTATTATATTATTATTATTATTATTATTACTGCTGTTTCCAAATCCCTTCATCTCCTTCTTCTTCTTCTGAGCTTCGAACCGAGACGGAAAAGAGAACGGAAAACCCGGAAAAAACCCAAAAATTGCGAGAGAGAGAGAGAGAGAGAGAGAGCACCAAAGCAAAAGCAAGGCGCCCGGTTTAACTCTCGCGACGGAGGGAGGGAGGGAGGGAGGGAGGGAGGGAGGAAGCTAATGATCTCTCCCCCTACGAGTCTCTTTGACCAGGGAACCGCGTTGGAAGTGTCAAATCTGCTTTCAGCCTCTAATGAGGCGTGAAATAGGAGCTTGAAATAGGAGAGCAGGGAGAGATTTATCTCTGGCGGAATGGGAGGTGCTCAGATGAATGGAAACTCCTGGAAGTGACGCGCACTTGATCCGGTCATCAGGGATTGGTCAGCTGAGATCTCGGCTTTTTGCTCTTTTTACCTTTTTTTTTTTTTTTTCTAAGTCTGCATGGGTCGTTCTCCAGTGTTTTTCGAGGTTTTTTCCTCTCTCTCTCTCTCTCTCTCTCTCTCTCTCTCTCTCTCTCTCTCTCTCTCTCTCTCTCTTTTGTAGTGAAATCTGTTCATGTGCCTTTTAATCATATTAATATTTAACATTCCTCTCTCTCTCTCTCATTTCTTGTGAAATCTATTCTTGTATATTAATCATATTAATATTTAACATTCCTCTCTCTCTCTCTCTCTCTCCCTCTCTCTCTCTCTCTCTCTCTCTCTCTCTCTCTCTCTCTCATTTGTCGTGAAATCTGTTCTTGTGTCTTAATCATATTAATATTTAACATTCCTCTCTCTCTTTCTCTCTCTCTCTCTCTCTCATTTGTCGTGAAATCTGTTCTTGTGTCTTAATCATATTAATGTTTAACATTCCTCTCTCTCTCTCTTTCTCTCTCATTTGTCATGAAATCTGTTCTTGTGTCTTAATCATATTAATGTTTAACATTCCTCTCTCTCTCTCTTTCTCTCTCTCTCTCTCTCATTTGTCATGAAATCTGTTCTTGTGTCTTAATCATATTAGTATTTAACATTCCTCTCTCTCTCTCTCTCTCTTTCTCTCTCTCTTTCTCTCTCTCTCTCTCTCTCTCTCTCTCTCTCTCTCTCTCAATCATTTGTCGTGAAATCTGTTTCTTGTCTTAATCATATTAATGTTTAACATTCCTCTCTCTCTCTCTCTTTCTCTCTCTCTCTCTCTCATTTGTCGTGAAATCTGTTCTGGTGTCTTAATCATATTAATGTTTAACATTCCACTCTCTCTCTCTCTCTCTCATTTGTCATGAAATCTGTTCTTGTGTCTTAATCATATTAATATTTAACATTCCTCTCTCTCTCTCTCTCTCTCTCTCTCTCTCTCTCTCTCTCTCTCTCTCTCTCGCCATGAAATCTTTAAATATGTTTTTTAAAATACTGATACTTGACATTCCTCTCTCTCTCTCTCTCTTCCCCCTCTCTCTCTCGCTCTCTCTCTCTCTCTCCATTCATTTACTCGTCTTGGCCTCAGAGTCATTGTTAGTAAGAACTTCCATATTACCATCACTCTAAGCCTCCAGGTTCCCTTTGGAGAGTGACACTTCTCGAGATTTTGTTACTTTTTGTAATAATAATAATAAATAATAATAATAATACTAATAATAATAATAACCTTTATTAAAGTAATGGCTACTTCAGCAGGCAATTTACACTTGTAGAGATTCTTCCTCTATTTTGATTTTGCGAATAGCGGCTTTTTCAGTGCTACTTAAACAGCTAGTAGAGCGCCTATAGAGGTCATGGTAAAATGCAGAGTCAAAAATAGGTGATATTATTTGAATTTTACAGATAAACTATGATACCATAGTCATCAAAGTCATTAACGATTTTCTCTCTCTCTCTCTCTCTCTCTCTCTTTCTTAAAGCGAGCTTTCGTCTGGAGCTGCCAGACATCCTCGGGCGGGAATGAATGAGGGGTTGGACTTGATCTTGGTGCGGTGTCCGTCCTCCTTATATCTGTGGTTGACAGCAGGGGTCTGCCCCATGCTTGTCTCCTATTGGCTGGTGGCGGTGAGTCCTTGTTTTCATTGGCTGCCTGAGCCAGGTCTCAAGCCACTTTCTTCGGGCCGATGGTTGCGTTGCAGCATATCCTGCAGCCGCCTGGACCTCCTAAGCGGCGCTGTAACATTGATGGGCGTTATTATGAAAAATAACCCCTCTCCACAGGTACGAGAACCCCTGAAGCAGACGCATGTAGTGTACCAGTATACATGCCCAGTCCGCGAATGCAGCGGCGCCTACGTAGGTATGACTACCATGCGACTGTCGAAGAGACTCTCGTGCCACGCCCAAGAGGGGGCTATAAAGAATCACGCCCGCACCAAACATCACGAGGCCATCTCCCGAGATGTCATCATAAAGAACACGAAGATCATCGGGAAGGCCCCCGATGCCCGACGGTTGCGCCTGCTGGAGGCGCTACTCATCCAGCAAATAAAACCTACTCTGAATACGACGCAGGAAGAATTTCTCCTCCCTACGAGTATGAGAAGAACCTCGCCACCAACAATGACACCACCGATCATGACAACTCTATGGATGACAACGCCCCCGAACGAGGTACTCCTGCAGCCGATGGAAATCAAAGTAACCGTGACGTCCCACAGCGTAGCGCAACGCCCATCAATGTTACAGCGCCGCTTAGGAGGTCCAGGCGGCTGCAGGATATGCTGCAACGCAACCATCGGCCCGAAGAAAGTGGCTTGAGACCTGGCTCAGGCAGCCAATGAAAACAAGACTCACCGCCACCAGCCAATAGGAGACAAGCATGGGGCAGACCCCCTGCTGTCAACCACAGATATAAGGAGGACGGACACCGCACCAAGATCAGTCCACCCTCAGCTTCCCAGCCCGAGGATGTCTGGCAGCTCCAGACGAAAGCTCGCTTTAAGAAAGAGAGAGAGAGAGAGAGAGAAAATCGTTAATGACTTTGATGACTATGGTATCATAGTTTATCTGTAAATTCTAATATTACACTATTTTTTGACTCTGCATTTTACCATGACCTCTATAGGCGCTCTACTAGCCTGTTTAAGTAGCACTGAAAAAGCCTCTATTCGCAAAATAGAGAAGAATCTCTACAAGTGTAATGCTGCTGAAGTAGCCATTACTTTTAATAAAGTATGCTTGAGAGAGGGTCTGCTTCCTAAGTACAATAATAATAATAATAATAATAATAATAATAATAATAAAGAATTCTCATAACAGCAGTAATTATAGTGATGATAATTGATAATATTAATGATAGAAAAAATTCTCATAACAACAGTGATAATAGTATTGATAATTGATAATATTAATGATAGAAATATCATAACATAATAATAATAATTTTTAATAATAAGAAGAACGAAGAAGAAGAAGAACGAAGAAGAAGAAGAAGTAGAAGAAGAAGAGGAAGAAGAAGAAATTATTTATAACAGAAATAATGATAGTAATAATAATAATAAAAGATTTTTTATAACAGTAATACCACCCACTGATAATAATAATAATAATAATAATATTATTATTATTATTATTATTATTATTATAACAGCAAAATTAATAATAATGATAATAATAATAATAATAGAAATTTTCACTACAGCAATACCACCCATAATAATATTAATAATAATAATATTAGCCCTCATAACAGCATCTCCATCCGCAACGCTAATAAAGTGGTCAATAACGACAAAGATGAAAAAAAAAAGCCAAAGAAAGAGAAAGCAATCAAGCAAGAGTCGATTCAGTAAGCCGATTGCGACATTCAATATCAGCACAGGAAGTCTCTCATAAGAAGATCATTTCTCTCTCTCTCTCTCTCTCTCTCTCTCTCTCTCTGCTATGTGTGTGTGTGTGTGTGTGTGTGTGTGTGTGGAAATATGACCAATATGATGGAAGGTTCTTCGTGATTAATATTATATACATACATACATACATACATACATACATACATACATACATACGTATATGTATATATATATGTGTGTGTGTGTATGTGTTCCTGATAAAAAAAACTAAGTAAAATATAACGTCACACCTGACAAGTCAATCTCCCCTACACTTTTTACTTTCTTCTGTATTCCATATTCAAAAAAAAAGCGGACAAACAAATCCTTGGTAAATCCTTTGAAATGCCGCAAAGAAATCGCCCCCCCCCCCCCACCCCCCTTAATGACTCCCACTCCAGAAATGTAATCCAAACTTGAATCTCCTTTTGGATGGGGATTTTTTTTTTTTTTTTTTTTTTTTTTTTTTTTTTTTTTTTTTTTTTTTTTTTTTTTTTTTTATTTTTTTTTTTTTTTTTCTTTTTTTTTTTTTTTTTTTTTTTTTTTTTTTTTTTTTTTTTTTTTTTTTTTACTTTCCTCTCTGGATCCCCTATTTTTGTCCTGGCTGTTCCAGCCCCTACTGTACACAAAAGAAGGGGAAAAATGGAAAAAAGTGGAAGGGGAAGTTTCGTCTTTTTTCCCCGTCATCTTCAAAACATCTTTTGTGGAAAATATGAAGCTTGTGGTTGTGGTGAAGTGTTATGAGTTATATAGCTTTGGTTGTTTCACTTTTTTTATTGTACAACTTAAATTCTTTACGTCTGTTGTTATGAACAACAGATAATACGAAATCATTTTAATTCGTTGGGAAGCCATTTTTAGTCCAAAAATTAAAAATTGAGGGGCGGGGGCCAATTTAATAATCCGGTTTCAACCGATTTGCCCAACAAAATATTAGCATCTTATTTTAAATAATATTCGCCTTTAAAAAAAAAAAACAATAAAAACCAAAAAAATATATGTTGTCTTCATTGGGAAGCCATTTTAGTGCCAAAAATAGAAAAAGGGGGCGATGCCCCCCCTGAGAAGTAGCTACCATCAACCCAGTGACCCAAGAGAATACGGAAAATCTTTGGTTGGTTGGAAGTACAGATTTGGCAACATTGCATGGAACTGGCAACGCTGCCCTGAGTTGTTAGGATAAGGCGACTATATACCTTTTTCGCCGAGGATGAATTAGCCCATTTGAAGACTGAAAGAAGCAGATGATGGGGGGAGGGGGGTTGGTTTTCGGGGGGTAGGGAGCTGATTTTGAGAAGGAAATGGATGCGATTAGAGAGAGAGAGAGAGAGAGAGAGAGAGAGGGCGAGAGACAAACATAGACAGAGAAAGAGAGAGAGAACGAGTGAGAGAGAGAGAGAGAGAGAGCAGGAGTCAGAGAGATAGAAACAGAAAGAGAGAGAGAGAGGGTGAGAGACAAACAGAGACCGAGAAACGGCGATAGAAAGAGCGAAACAGAGAGAGAGAGAGGGGGGGGGGCAGGAGTCAGAGAGCTAGAAACAGAAAGAGAGAGGAAGATTAAGAGAGAGAGAGAGAGAGAGAGAGAGGAGAGAGAGAGCCATTTTGCAGCATTCATCAAAGCACAATCGAGATAAGCACGAACATCGACCCGGGGTGGGATCTTGACAAGCGTCAAATAGAATTTCCAATACAATTTACGCCATTGCCAGATCACGTTCAACTATTCGATAATGAAGGCGGGTGTGTGTGTGTGTATGTGTGTGTGTGTGCGCGCGCGCCTGAGATCGCATTCTCAGAATGACAGTCTCACTTCCGGCTCAGGGGCAAGGCACATTTTCATATTTACAAGCAATTTCCTACTTGCAAGCAATGTTACGTTACGTGTACAGATCATTCTCGGTCTCCGCTTTGCGTCTGTATTTTTTCAACTCAGGTCGTCCTCTAAGAAATAAAATTTTTGAAACATTTACAGAGAAAATACTAACGTGAAACATTTATAGATGAAAATACTTGAAGGAAAAAATACTCGCTTCAAACATTTCAGTCATTTACAGAAAAAAGTATCTGAAACATTTACTTGAAAAAAATACTTCTGATTTGAGGTTGTTTTGCTAGACGACACTGGAGAGTTATATTTCTGAAATTAATAATTATATTACTGACTCGTTAATCCACAAGAAAAATACTCTCGTTAATCTACTAGAAAATTTCTCGTTAACCCACAAGAAAAAAAAAATTTAACCCACCAGGAATATATTCTTGTTAACCACAAGAAAAAATTATCGTTAGCCCACAAGAAAAATTCTCGTTAACCACAAGAGAAAATCTCGTTCACCCACAAGAAAAAAAATCTTGTTAACCTACAAGAAAAAATTCTCATTAACCCACAAGAAAAATTCTCATTAACCCACAATAAGAAATTCCCGTTAACCCACAAGAAAAAATCTCTTTAACCCACTAGAAAAAATTCTCAATAACCTACAAGATTTAAAAGCACATTAACCCGCAAGAAAAATTCTAGTTAAAGCACAAAAAATTCTCGTTAACCCGCAAGAAAAAATTCTCGTTAACACAAGAAAAAATCTATATAACCCACAAGAAAAAATTCTCATAAACCCACAAAAATTCTCGCTAACCCACAAGAAAAAAAAATCTCATTAACCCACAAGAAAAAATCTCGCTAACCCACATGAAAAGAAATTCAGTGTGTGCTTATATCAAATTTTAATTAATAAGAAAAATCATGCCATTTTCAGAAGCGATATTGAAAAATTATGAAAAATCTGCCGCTTTCTTCAACTTTCAGAAAGGAACGCAGGTGTTACATTAATAAGTGAATATATAGTGTCGGGATAAATTAGATATTCTCTAGAAATACAACGAAAAAAAATACAAAACTCGAAACTGATCAAATGACTGATGTATTTCAAAACACAAGACTCTCCATTGGGGGAAAAAAATTCCTGTTATCATTGAAAAAAGAAATCAAATTTTAATGACATATATTTTTTGTCATTTATATAAGGCCTGTAGATACATTTTATTATCTTATTTTTACGAGACCTACAGATACCTGGTCGTCTACGTACCTGGTACGTAGTCAAGTGTGGCCTTTGTAATCAATGTCAATTACGTACGTGTATATATATAATATATATATATATATAGATATATATATATATATATATATATATATATATAGATATATATATATATATCTATATATATATATATATATATATATATATATATATATCATATCATATATCTATTATATATATATATATATATATATATATATCTATATATATATATATGGATTTATCACGTTCCAAACTTTCGTGATTCAGTGATATATATATATATATATATATATATATATATATATATATATATATATATATATATATACATATATATATTAGATATACACATATATTTATGTATGTTATGTATGTATGTATATAATATATATATATTTATATATATATTTTAATATATATATGATACACATATATGTAGGTAGTATGTGTAGGTATATATATATGATATATATATATAATATATATATAATATCGAGTATACATAAATATATCCATATATATATACACACACACACACGTATACCTTTCCTAATAAGCAGTAGTAGCGTCTCGCACAGCTAAAACGACTAATTTACCCAGATAAGAGGAGGTGACACCCTACATTAGAAGTCGTCCGTGTCTCGGAGATATGGAACTTGACGGGGGATCCATTACGAGCTCCGCTCAACAATTTCACTTAATTGGGATGCAGTAATTAGCTAAATTAGCCATTACACGCTCGAGGGTCCTTGCGCAAATGGGGGGTGGGGGGCGGGGGAAGGGGCGTGATAGGGGGAAGGAGGAGTCCTTCTGGAAACGGGGAGAGAAATCCTATGTGCAGTCGTGTGAGTTTAGGAGGTGCATCCTTCAATAAGGAGGTTCGAGAGAGGGTGGGATTATTTTAAAGGGTGGAGCGGAATTTGGAGCCGGCCGGTGGGGGAGTGAGAGGGGGTAATTTAACCTCCCACGTATCCCCACCCCCACCTTATCGACGAGGGCAGTGTGGGGTTGGTTGGTGGGGTGGGGGAGGTGATACCAGGCCTGGAGTGAAGGAAGGGCCTTTGACGAGAGACTTCGCTTAGATGATTCTGTCACGCTCAGGTTTATATATACACCTCTCTCTCTCTCTCTCTCTCTCTCTCTCTCTCTCTCTCTCTCTCTCTCTCTCTCTCTCCCCTTGATGTCATGTCGAGTAGACGCGATTTTCTTTACGGGAGAGATTTTTTTTTTCAGGGAACGCACCCCCTTGCATGGCCCTCACTTCTTGTTTACGGTTGGGTATCGAACATTTTGACATTCAGTTTACATGAGCTAAGGAGAGAGAGAGAGGGGGGGGGAGAGGGGGGAGATTTAAGACAGCTGAACAGCCTCCAGGGACATAGCGCACTCCTGGTTCCTGGTTCCTAAGCGCTCACTCCACAAACAGTTGCGGGCACACTACACTGTTGATGAGGTGCAAAGCTTTATTCCCTCAATTGTTTACTTTACTCATTACTTAGTTTAACTTTACTTTATGTTACTTCAAAATGTTTATTTTAATTCACGTCTAATATCCCTTTTTTGCAACCAAATTCTGGTCAATCTAGCAAACGTAGAATCTTCTCGATTTCTTGACGAAGAAACCAACATCACGCGATCTTCATAACAACACACTCGACCCAGATAAACGTTTGTTTCAGCAAACGCTTTCCCGATAGCTTCGGGGCCACTTGCGGTCAGGGAAAAGATGGCGATGGTCTCTTAGGTCATTTAGATCGTTTTAGACGCCTACAAGTTCTAAGAAAATGCCAAAGAGGTGGACGAAGGCCGTTCCACATAATACACATTCAACACGATTGTTTTGTTTCCCCTTCAATGGGCAAAACTCAGGAATAACTCAGAAAATCCGTCTAAGAAATGCGTAGTATTCATTTCACTTCGTTTATAACCGAGACGTGCATTCACACAGTCGAAGCAGAGGTTCGAACATGTTTGAATCAATGTTCGAAACAAGGACCTTGGTTCGAAAGGCCTCTTCCGGACTTAAGCTTCCAAAAGTTAATGTACTGACGAAGGTTCTCTGAATAGGAACATTTACAAACATGTTTGTGGTATGTTTAGAAGCAATATTTGGGCCAATGTTTATGGCAATGTTTTAGGATATGGCATGCTTTGGAAACTTCTCTCGACAGTGAAATAGAAACATTCTTAGACTTTAGTGCAGCAAAGTTAATGTAACTTTCCAAACGATGGGTTAGCCTGCAAAGGTGCGAACATTGAAACGAGCTCTGTTAGTCTTTTATGCTTTCTGCGGTCTTTTTTGGCCTTGAGTTTGACAAATCTCTTCATGATTTTGACAAATCTCTTCAGGATTTTGCCATTTTTAGTAGGCCGCTGCCATACGCCCCCATTGAAACATTCGATTCCAATCATCTGCTCTGGTACAGAAAACAGCAATGTTTTTATAACCCTATAAAGTTCCAATTCATTTGAATAACAACCATGATGAAATTCGCTAGGCCTATAATTAATCCCTCGTTTAGGCTCAGATAAACCAAACACTCCAAAAAGAGCTATACTTATACATATCACTTTCTCACTGCGGAAGAACGGTTTCGGATTAGCGATTCATGGCGGACGGACACAACAATAATATATCCTCGGATGCAATCCATTTGCTTCGGTAATTGCTTCATTTTTCTCTCTCTCTCTCTCTCTCTCTCTCTCTCTCTCTCTCTCTCTCTGACATTCCGAATCATTATTTGAAGGGACGTCAGTCACGAGATCTCAAATTAGTTTCACCAGAGAGAGAGAGAGAGAGAGAGAGAGGAGAGAGAAGAAAGAGAGAGAAGAGATTGATTTGGCGGATCCTTAATGAAATATCATCACCCCGGTGACACCCTTGATAGATGAGAAATGTTGCAAAATGTATCGTTGTTTTGAGGGGCGTCTGAACCTTATCTCAGATTACGTACCTGACTTCATCTCAGGTTAATTAGGAGTTTGTTTGCAGAACGGAGCCCAACTGTGTTTTTGGAATTTGACGAAGGGTCAGTCCTCTCTTGTGGTAGATTATTATTAAATTATTATTATCATTATTATTATTATTAGGTCAGCCCTCAAGATAATAAAAAATAGGAAGTATGAGGTGGGTTGGACAGCAAGAAAAACAGTTCCGGAAAAGGAAATGAAGTACAAGCATCTCAAAAGGTGGAACATGGAAAATTGTTCTTGGAAACATATACATACATACATACACATATATATATATTATAAATATATATATTTATATATATATATTATTATATATATATATATATATTATATATATATATATGTGTGTGTGTGTATATATATATATATATATATAATATATGTATATATATATGTATATATATATGTGTGGTTGTGTGTGTATAGTATGTTGTATAATGTATGCAAAAGTAGGGTTTGTGTGCGTGTGTATTAATATACATACATGTATATCCAAAAACATGAGAGAGAGAGAGAGAGAGAGAGAGAGAGAGAGAAGAGAGAGAGAGAGAGAGAGAGGACATTTTACACTATTTCTGCAAAAAAAAGCAAATATTCCTCCCTCGCGTTGCCTTGTCCACGAACCACGTTAAACCTTCCCAAAAAAAAAGTATAAAAAAAAAATGGTTATTTTTTGCCCCGTCGTTCATTTTTGTTTTTTTAAGAGAGGAGATAAAATGGAAAAAAAACTACTAAAACTTTCTGGAGTCTGGGAAGCTGTTCTTTGTTTTTTTTCAAAGTTTAAACTAAATTAGATTTTGGCTCGGCATAATTTTGCTAAGGGAAGGACGCATGAATTCGTGATATAAAGAAGTTTTTGAAATTTATCAAATTTATCATCTCTCTTGAATAAATTGAAAGGAGGGTTTGATCAATAGAGAACTGTGGCCTTTTTTTATGCAGAGAATTATCAGTAATTTATATATAATATATATATATATATATATATATATATATATATATATATATATATATATATATATATATATATATATATATATATATATATATATGAACAAAGTTACAGCCACGAAGGAGAATTGAAACAAACTGCAGATGCTAAGTACTATAGTAGATTCACATCAACCGCGCATTTGATGTCTAGGCCAGTCCCTTACGACGCTCCTGATTGGCTGTTGATAAGCCAATCGCAGGACTGGAAACTCTCAGTCTCTACTGAGAGTTTCCAGCCCTGTGATCGGCATATCAACAGCCAATCAGGAGTGTCGTAAGGGACTGGCCTCGACATCAAATGTGCGGTTGATGTGAATCTACTATAGTACTTTGGTCTTATTACCAAGACATGTTCACAGACGAAAGTAACTTAACATCTCCAGTGTTTCAATTTTCCTTCGGGGCTGTTAACTTTGTTCGTGTAATCATGTTTATTTTATTTCTTCGTGATTTAAAATCATACACACACACACACACACACACACACACACACACATATATATATATTATTATATATATATATATATATATTAGATATATATATATATTTGTTAGCCGAATCGATAACGTCACTGACGTCCTGATTTCTTCTCTGTCTGCTGGGCTGTTGTTCGAACCCACGAGAGGGACGAAATTATTATCAACAAAAAAATTTCCCTTCGGTTTACATATATGAAAAATATACTAATTCCGAGGTAGAGAGAATTAGATATTAAAGGACATTGTTGCTCGAATAATATACATGTATGTATGTATATATTCATGTAAAGTATATCATTGCAAGTTTGTTTCTCTGTACGTTTCTATAATCGCACTCAGGGCAATAAATCGCTGACAGTTTTGCCCGTCCTGTAGCATTGCGACGCCAGAGAGAGGCACAAAAGCCCAGAAGCATATTTTGAACCTCCCAGAGAACGCCGGAAATAATTACGTCGATGGCGGAAGTTCGTCCCATTAATCGATTTTTTTTTTTCATTTTTTTTTTCCTTTTCTGCCATTAATAATTCGTCTCCAATTCGGGAATCTAAAAGTCTTCAATTTTGAGTTTTTGTCACCCCTGGGGGGGGGGGGGGGTAAGTGGGGTTTTTGGTGGTGGGGAGGGAAGGGGGCCCTCAAAAAACGAGTCTACATATCGACGTCATATTTTTAATGCCTTTCTGCCTGCAATTTTCAATTTCGCAATTTTATTTTTTTTTATTTATTTTTTTTTACATTTTTTTTAATCATTTAAATGATTCGAAATGCCGGACCAATTTACTTGAAAAAATAATCATGTTCATTTCGGGCACGAAATGAGAATTTTTTTTTGTTTTTTTTTTTTTTTTTTTTTTTTTTTTTTTTTTTGTTTTTTTTTATTGTCGAATGGAAATTTCTATTTTGGCCAGAAATGGAATTAATCTCTATCCATTTTATCTTTTTAATCCGAAGCTGTTAATGTACATGTTGGCCCTCTAGAGGGAGAAAGGTGCTACAGCTGCGTTCTCATTAACAGGAAATGAAACGATTGCTAAGAGCGTTTTCCCAAATTCTGATCATATGTTGGCGTTAACGAGGCCCACCCTTGTTCGAATTCTCTCTCTAAAAAAAGATAAAAAAAAAAAAACGGGACATACTTTTGTGTAAATCTTGCTGCAATGTATTTAAGCAAACAAACCAACCAGCGGAACTCGAAAACCTTTCCAAAATTCGTATTTAACCTTTGACCTCATTTTGAGTAGCGAAGCGAGGTCAAATTCTTCCCGTTTTCCTCAACTACTGTGTCAAACCATCGCCACGCCAAATCTGACTCGAATGTCTGCAAAATGTGAATTATATTTTAGCAAGAAAAAAAAAATTCAAGCAGAGGTTTTAGAATCAATATTATACTCATTTTGCTATGGTTTGATAAATGATAATAATGCTTATCGCTCCATCAGTACTTTTGGAAGTCTTATTTAAAAAACGACAAACTTTTAATCATAAACCTTCAACGGGAAATGAAATGAAAATTTTTATTTATCTTTTTATTTTTTTTTTTTTTTTTTTTTTTTTTTTGCTGTAAACTTAGTGTTATCTTTTATCAAAATCGAAATGTACCGAACAATATTAAAAGGAGATTTATTCACACAGTGGAGGAAGCTACTACGATGAGTTTAAAAGAAAATAAAATGATAAAACTCAATAGACAAAAAATTGTATCGCGCTGAAACACTTTAAAAAAACACAATTTCAGTCCCAAAGAATATATACTAAACAGTCACTGGAAAGGGGAGAGCTGGTAAAAAGTCGAAGAATAAGGCGCAGAAAACTTTACAGGTTTTATTATTTATATTCTATTATTATTATTTATTATTATTTTTTTTTTTTTTTTTTTGCTCTATCACAGTCCCTCCAATTCGACTTGGTGGTATTTATAGTGTGGGGTTCCGGGTTGCATCCTGCCTCCTTAGGAGTCCATCACTTTTCTTACTATGTGTGCCGTTTCTTAGGATCACACTCTTCTGCATGAGACCTGGAGCTACTTCAGCCTCTAGTATTTTTCTAGATTCCTTTTCAGGGATCTTGGGATCGTGCCTAGTGCTCCTATGATTATGGGTACGATTTCCACTGGCATATCCCATATCCTTCTTATTTCTATTTTCAGATCTTGATACTTATCCTTTTTTCCCTCTCTTTCTCTTCAACTCTGGTGTCCCATGGTATTGCGACATCATGAGTGATACTTTCTTCTTGACTTTGTCAGTCAACGTCACGTCTGGTCCTATTTGCACGTATCACCCTATCCGTTCTGATACCATAGTCCCAGAGGATCTTTGCCTGATCGTTTTCTATCACTCCCTCAGGTTGGTGCTCGTACCCCACTTATTACTGCAAGGTAGCTGATGTTTCTTGCACAGGCTCCAGTGGAGGGGGCTTTTGCCACTGAATCATGCTCTTATTATTATTATTATTATTATTATTATTATTATTATTATTATTATTATTATTATTATTATTATTATTATTATTATTCAGATGGTATAAACCCTTATTATTATTATTATTATTATTATTATTATTTTATTATTATTATTATTATTATTATTATTATTCATTCAGAGGGTGAAAACCCTTATATATGACAACACGCCCACGGGGCCCACCCCCAGACTCAAAATCTAAACTTCCAAAAGACATGACAGAAGATGACAGGAAATGCCGGAAAGAAGAGTCAATCGCAAACAGAAAAAGAAGAAGGAGGAGAAGAGGAAGAAGAAGAAGAAGACACAGACCCACCTGAGAAGACTCTAAAGTAGATTTACGGCGTATAAGTGAAATTTATAAGTGGTCCGGCTTGGCTTTTCAGGTGTGGCAGTAAGAGAATCTGGGTCGACCTAATGGCCGAGATTTATCGCCTCTTATACAAACGGAATCGAATCCTTTTTTTTACCCCCAGAATCAGACGCTCGGGGAAATTTATTATTTCCACGGAAGCGAGATTTATGGGCACCCCCTTTTTTTTCCCATTCCCACCCCTAAGCATCCCCCTTACCCCTCCTCCCTCCCTCCTCAAAATCCCCCTCTCTCTATCTCTCTCTCTCTCCCTACCTCCTAAACCAATAACAGCTGCATTTATTCCCAGGATTCTAGACATAGAAGCTTAGCAGGTCTCTACTGAGCACATCAGGGAACGAGCATGACAGTTACTAAAAGCTGAACGTAAGCATATAATTACCTACTCAGGTGCCCTCTCCACCAACGTAGGACCTGGGGGCTGAAGCAATGGTTGTTGCTGGTGTCTCAGGAGGTGGACTGAGAGCTTTGAGTGTCTAAAGCAACAATATCCAATGGAATCTCAAAGGATAAGATGGGTTTGTCAGTATAGCTTGAAGTCTCGGAGAATCTAAGCAGAACTTTAAGAGAGAATAAATAGAAGAGTATAAAATGAATTTGTAGAAACAATGTTAAGTATAATAATAGTTTTATTATTTTTCTTTTGGTCTATCACAGTCCTCTAATTCGACTGGGTGCTATTTTTAGTGTAGGGTCCCGGGTTGCATCCTGCCTCCTTAGGAGTCCATCACTTTTCTTACTATGTGCGCCGTTTCTAGGATCACTCTTCTGCATGAGTCCTGGAGCTACTTCAGCCTCTAGTTTTTCTAGATTTCTTTTCAGGGATCTTGGGATCGTGCCTAGTGTTCCTATGATTATGGGTACAATTTCCACTGGCATATCCCATATCCTTCTTATTTCTATTTTCAGGTCTTGATACTTATCCATTTTTTTCCCTTTCTTTCTCTACAACTCTGGTATTATTATTATTATTATTATTATTATTATTATTATTATTATTATTATTATTATTATTATTATTATTATTATTATTATTATTATTCAAAGGATAAACCCACTCCATATGGAACAAGCCTTCAGGATCCATTGACTTGAGATTCAGACTTCCAAAGAATATGGTGTTCATTAGAAAGAAGTAACAAAAGCTAATAATAATAATAATAATAATAATAATAATAATAATAATAATAATAATAATAATAATAACACTCCCACCACTATTTTTACAACAATATTTTCCAAGCCATTTTCGAAAAAAGGCTCCAATTAAATATTTCAGAACGATAGGACTCTAATCCGTACATCTGGCGACTTTAGCGAATTCAAGGATGGAAATTCATTCGCTTTTTTTTTCCTATCAATCAGTTTCAGTCATTAATCAGCTTTTAGAAGAATAAAACTTTTATTTTCTCCAAAAAAGCCAAAAAAACGTACCACCTTTTATTGCTGGCGAATATATCGCTATTCGGCCAGAACGAAATGGCAAGAATTGAAATGAAATTTTTGGATTTTTTTTTTTACTTGTTTCTATTCTCTCTTTTGAGGGGGATTGACAGATACGGACAGGAATTGACAGAATTTGACAGGTACAGTCAGGAATTGACGGACACAATTTGACAGATACAGACAGGAATTGACAGAATTTGACAGGTACAGTCAGTAATTGGCGGAGACAATTTGACAGATACAGACAGGAATTGACAGAATTTGACAGGTACAGTCAGGAATTGGCGGACACAATTTGACAGATACAGACAGGAATTAACAGAATTTGCCAGGTACAGTCAGGAATAGACGGACACAATTTGACATATACAGACAGGAATTGACTGATACAGACTTATTATGACGGATTTAGTAGACAGAATTTGACAGATATAGACAGGAATTGACAGATAGACACAATTTGACAGATACAGACAGGAATTGACAGATAGACACAATTTGACAGATACAGACAGATTATGACAGATATAGACAGAATTTGACAGATACATGCAGGAATTGACAAAAGCAACTAGGAATTGACAGTTACAGACAGATTTTGACTGATACATGCAAATTTGTCAGATACAGATAAGAATTGACAGGTACAGGCAAGAATTAACATACAGACAAGGACTGAAGTATATGGACTACATATATATGGACAGGATTTGACAGATTCAGACAGGACTTGACAGATACTGACAGGAATTGACAGATACAGACAGATGTTGACTGATACGACATGCAGATACAGACAGACATTGACAATTGTAGACAGGAATTGACAGGAACAGACAAAATTTTAACAGATACAGACAAGAATTGACAAATTCAGACAGGAATTTACAGATACAGACAGAATTTTACAGCTACAGACAGGAATTGACAAATACAGACAGGAATTGACAGCTTCAGACAGAGAGGTAATAGACGATTAATGAGTTATAGATAACAAATGATGGGATGTAAACATGCAGAAAAAAAAATATTTGATAAAACTGACGATTGATTCAAATTGGCCTCAAAAATAATAAAACGTCATATTCTGGCTAAAGAAGAGTTTTGACAAGAAAAAGAAGGAGGAGGAGGAGGAGGAGGAGGAGGAGGAGGAGGAGAAAAGGGAATTTAAAGAACACACTGTCTGCGGTCGCTTTTGGATAAAGTGGCAGAAAATGGTGGTCTAGCGTCTCATCAAAGATAATCCGAGTTAAATTGCTTTCCACTAAGGTAAAGGTATGGCTCCCCTGAGGGAATTGTGCCCTAAATCCTTCCCGGCATCAATATTCTGGTCGATTTGCGCCGGGCGGAGAGAGAGAGAGAGAGAGAGAGAGAGAGAGGAAAAGACCTCGGGAACTTGAGGCGAAGGAAAAATATGACTGGAGATAAATCGAGACTTCGACAGATTCAGAGGAATTACTGATGTCATTTTAAGCAGTTTCGCTCTACACAAAGAGCTTGTTTAGATTCTAAATAGATGAAATACAGAGTCTGCAACACATGCCCACGTCAAGTGCAACGTGGATTGATATCATTCGGGAGCAACTTCATCACGACTGAAATGCACAGGTGAAAATGTATACAGGCGATATCGCAACAGTTATAGTGAATCCACCCTGGTTCTCTGTAGCTGCCTGGTGATGGAAAACCCAACAGAATGTCCTTTGCGAAATGGAAGCGAGATATCTCTCGGATTCGAGAGTCTGTAGTCTAGCATCTTTGTTCCCCTATGGGGGGTGGGGGAATAGTGCCGTCAGTGGACCTCATGCGGTGCACTGTAGGCATTACTTAAGGTTCTTTGCAGTGTGCCTTCGTCCCCTAGCTGCAACCACTTTCGTTCCTTTTACTGTACCTCCTTTCATATTCTCTTACTTCCATCTTACTGTCCACCCTCTCCTAACACTTGAGATTCATAATGCAACTGATTTGAGGTTTTCCTCCTGTTACACCTTTCAAACCTGTTTACTGGCAATTTCCATTTCAGCGCTGAATGACCTCATAGGTCCCAGCGCTTGGCCTTTGGCCTAATTTCTATATTCAGCTCAACTCAGCTCGCGTCATTGTTGATTTCGTCATGGCTCTGAGATACAATATATCTTCATCATAGAATTTCATGAAACTCAGATAAGTGTCTATTTGAGGGGCCACTCCTGCTATAGTAGATTCAGATCAACCGTGCATTCGATGTCTAGGCCAGTCTTTTACTACGCTCCTGATTGGCTGTTGACAAACCAGTCACAGGGCTGGAAACACTCAGTCTCTCTCGAGCGTTCACATAGGTAGGATGTATGTTCCACCTCTCCTGAAAGACGTATCCCTCAGGAGAAGTGGAACATAGATCCCACCCGTGTGAACTCTCGAGAGAGGGACTGAGAGTTTCCAGCCCTGTGACTGGTTTATCAAGAGCCAATCAGGAGCGTCGCCAGGGACTGGCCTAGACATCAAATGCACGGTTGATGTGAATCTACTATAGCAATAACGTAAAAGGTGTAATCCATCTTGTCCCTTTTCCCTATGGCCCTTAATAGCATGTAGGTAAAAGTGACACGCTCTGGGGAATATGTCTTCAAAGGAGCCGTTTTATTCGATGGGGAATTTGGACTGCCATTACTTTAGAAGTAGGCGGTATCGCCACGCGTGTAGGGTGACAAGAGAGAGAGAGACCTTACAGACCTTACCTTACAGACCTTACAGTTCGTTCGGGTTGCCCCAGGTCCCTCAGTGTGAGGCACCTCTAATGTCTACCAGAGAGTTGCTAGTACATCTTCCGGTATATTTTGCATCTTCCAATCTTGGATGGTCTGGGATGCAGTTTAGATATTTGTCGAGCTTATTCTTAAACACATCTACGCTCACTCCTGATATATTCCTCAGATGAGCTGGCAACGCATTGAATAGACGCTGCATTATCGATGCTGGTGCGTAGTGGATTAATGTCCTGTGTGCTTTCCTTATTTTTCCTGGTATTGTTTTGGGCACTATTAATCTACCTCTGCTTGCTCTTTCTGATATTTTTAGTTCCATGATGTTTTCTGTTATTCCTTCTATCTGTTTCCATGCTTGAATTATCATGTAGCGTTCTCTTCTCCTTTCTAGACTATATAATTTTAATGATTGTAGTCTTTCCCAGTAGTCAAGGTCCTTAACTTCTTCTATTCTAGCTGTAAAGGACCTTTGTACACTCTCTATTTGTGCAATATCCTTTTGATAGTGTGGGTACCATATCATATTGCAATATTCAAGTGGACTACGAACATATGTTTTATAAAGCATAATCATGTGTTCAGCTTTTCTTGTTTTGAAGTGCCGTAACAACATTCCCATTTTTGCTTTACATTTTGCCAAAAGAATTGCTATTTTATCATTGCATAACATGTTCCTATTCATCATCACACCAAGGTCTTTAACTGCTTCCTTATTTGTGATTGTCTCATTATTAGGTCCCCTATATGCATATAGCTTTCCTTCTCTGTCTCCCATAAATTTATTGATCAAATTTATCAGAGTTAAATACCATCCTATTTTCCTCTGCCCAATCATATACTTTGTTAAGGTCTCTTTGTAGAGCGTTCCTATCTTCATCACAAGTAATTTTCTCTACTTATTCTTGTGTCATCAGCGAAACAAATACTCACAATACCGAATCCTTAACATTACTGTCTATGTCTTCAATCATAATAACAAACAGTATTGCAGCTAACACCGTACCTTGTGGCACACCGGATATTACCTTGGTTTCATCCGATTTCTCATCGTTTGCAATAACTATCTGTTTTTCTGTTGTGTAAAAATTCTTTTAACCATCTTCCTATTTTATCTACGATATTGTGTTTTTCTAATTTTCTTTGCTAATATATTATGGTCTACTTTGTCAAAGCTTTTGCAAAGTCTAGATAAACCACATCTGTTTCATTTCCGCTTTTCATATTTTTGAATATGTTCTCACGGTGGACTAACAGTTTGGGTTTGTGTACTTTTCCGGGTACGAAACCGTGTTGTCCTTTATTAAACAAATTATTTTTATTAAATGTTTCACTAATATTTTTCTTCATTACCCTTTCATACACTTTCATAATATGTGATGTTAGACTCACAGGCCTATAATTACTTGCCTCAAGTCTTGATCCACTTTTGAAAGTAGGGGTGATATATGCTAATTTGTGCTCATCATAAATCTTGCCTGTATCTACACTTTGTCTTAATAATATTGCAAGTGGCTTTGCGATAGAATGAACTACTTTCTTTAACAAAATAGCAGGGATTCCATCAGGCCCTGCAGCAGCTCCATTTTTAATTTCATTAATTGCCTGCACAATATCAGCTTCATTAATTTCTATGTCAGCTAAATATTCACTATTTTCGTCCCTTACTTCTATATCATTATCTTCATTATCTATTCTAGGGGTGAATTCTCTCTTATATCGTTCTGCCAGTATGTTTGCAAATTTCCTTTTTTTCATTCGTTAATCTCCCTTCAATTCTCAGAGGGCCTATTTCTATTCTTCTTTTATTCATCTTCTTCGCATAATGAGTATAATAGTTTGGGGTTTTGCTTGATATTTAATAGGGTTTTTTCTTCCAATTCCCGTTTTTCATTTTTCTTTTTGATTGTATAATCTTTTGTTCTGCATTTTCTATCTTACTTTTTAGTTCTATAACTTTCCATGCATTTTTTTCTTTGCAAGACCTTTTTTTTATTTTTTCCACTTTCTGATTTTCTGGAACAAGATCCTTCTGTCTCTTGGTATGCATGAATGATGTTTACTTTTCTTCTTCGGTATATATTTATCCACTATTTTCTCTAATATTTTATATAATATCTCCGTATTTACCCTTATGTCATCGCTTACGAAAAATGTTATCCCAATCTTTGTTTAATTCTTCATTTATTTCTGACCATTTTATATTTTTACTGTAGAAGTTGTATTTTCCATATCCTTCCCACTTTTTCATTTCTTGCTTATCTCTGTTTTCACTTGCTTTGGAATGAACTGTTAATTCTATGACATTATGGTCTGAAATACTCGCATTATAAACTATTATTTCTTTAACATAATTCATCTCGTTCACAATACTAGGTCTAAAGTATTTTCCTTTCTTGTTGGCAGGTGATTTATTTGTTGAATGTTGTATTCTAGTAGCATATCTAATAGCTTTTCGAATTGCCTCTTATCTTCTGCACTACTATTACTCTCTTTTTTATATGTATAAGTACAATCCACAATCCTCCTATTCGTTCTTTCCATTCTCACGAAAGGAAAGTTGAAGTCACCAGATAGGAGAATAGTCCAGTCCTTGTGATTTCTACATATACCATCCAATTTTTCAATTATTAAGTCAAACTCTTTAGTATTAGGAGGTCTATATATTACTATGTTCATTAATTTTTCAGATTCAAATTCTACCGCTATTAGTTCACATTCTGAGTTACTATATTTCTCATATATTTTTCCTTGTTTTTTGTCTTTCCCATATATTGCGGTTCCCCCTTGATTCCTATTTTTCTATCTGATCTATAAGTTTTGGAACCCTTTTATTTGATCATCATTCCCAGTCTCTTGGGAATACCAGGTTTCACTTATATTCATTATAACCGATTTTCTTTTTTTTTTTCAATTTAGGGTTAGTTCTTCTAAGTACTCTATTTTTCTTTTTGAGTTACTCGTAACTAAACCCTGCGCATTCATCACTATGATGGTTTGCGTGTTTTCTCCTTCATTTAATATTGGTAGTAATAAGGATTTTCCCATGTCTCTTTCCTGTTCTGGTATGTTGTTCTTTTTTTCATTTCCAGAAATTCTGACATTAAAAAATCCAACTTTTCCTATAATATTGATCTTTCTTCATCATAATTATTCATTTTGTGTCTGAATCTGCAATTTTCTCCGTTTCTGCAATATCCTCTTGCATAATAAATACGTTTTATTATCCCTTGAGTAGAATTTTGGAGCTGATGCATTGAAAATTGTTTTTTGCTGACATTCTCTGCATATCTCATTGGTGGTTTTGCTTTTCTCTTTTACCTGATATTCTTGATTTCTCTCTTTATTTGTTTCTTTCTTATTTTGGATTTTATTACTTGGTTGGTTATTTATTTGATTATGATTCATGGCTACAGGGTGCATATATTGCATTTTTTGTCGAACTTACATCCTTTTCCTTCTTTTAGGTTTTTTGCATATGTTTGGATGCAGATCTCTGCAATCATCCCCATAATCCATCTAGGTATGCACATTTAGCCATATATTTCATAGTTGTGACATACCTTAGGATGTTTGTAGTAACATCTTTCTCCAAATCTGCAATTGCCTCTTTTCAAAGGTTGCAGATTTTGTCTTTCTTGTCTATTTTTTCCTCTTTCCCGTCATTGTGTAGATCTGGTAGAGCCTCTTCGGGATTTGCTTTTCTGTTGCCATATCGTAATTTATTTCTTCGTAGGTATGCTGCTTTATTGCCTCATATGTAGTATCAATGAGTATATCTGCATCCATACTTTTATCTTGTTCTTTGTTTTCCTTATTTTTTTCTGTCATTTCATTTTTGTTTACTTCTCTTCCGTTGTCCTCTTCTTCTTCTTCTTCTTCTTCTTCTCTTCCTCTTCTTCTTCATCCTCAACTATTTGTACATTCAAGCTTGATTTAATAACATTGTCTATCCATGATAGACATGTTGAACAAAAAATTCTTGTATCTTTTCTCATATCTTGTATTACCTCAGCAACCATGTGGATGGGTCGGAATGTTGCATGCAGCACATTTTCTGATTAGGTTTTGTGGATTGACTATGCTATACCAAACCTTACACAGTTTGCATGCTTTTGGCATTCTTTTTCCTAATGCGTCAATTAGGATATTCACAAGATTCACCTTATTCATTTTCTTTGTCGGAATATGTTGGTTTATGTATATTTTCTTTATGAGTCTCTTGACCACTTGGATTTTATTTGGAACTTCTTCAATTATTTTCAAGATGTTTTCATTAGATTTGTTCCAGTTTGAAGGATTATATCCTTCTAATATATCTATGAATGCTTTTGTATCTTTTTGGTTAGGACTGTTGCTGATTTCATAGATGACAAATGCCAGTTCCCTTCCTGCTACCTCATCGTATTGCGAATCTGCTAAACACGCTAAATTACGCCATCTCTTCCCGCAGTTGGAACTTACTGCCATCTTGTTCTGATTACAGTATTACTTGATAAACTAACTTAGAGACGCTTTTATCCTACTATTTTCACACTAATCTTATCACCGATAGTTCACGAACACTTCTAGATATTTCTCAAATTCTAGTTGTATGTTAACTTGTGATATCTGTTGATTAATCTGATTTCACGCGGGAACGTCTCACCAACCAAGATGGAGAGAGAGAGAGAGAGAGAAGAGAGAGAGAGAGAGAGAGAGAGAGGAGCAGCAGCAGCAGCACGAAGGTAGAGGTAGCATTCAGATAGTGTCTGAAAATGATGGAGAGAGAGAGAGAGAGAGAGAGAGAGAGAGAGAGAGAGAGCAGCAGCAGCAGCAGCAGCAGCAGCAGCAGCAGCAGCAGCACGAAGGTTGACAATAGCATTCAGATATTGTCTGATAATAATGGACAGAGAGAGAGAGAGAGGAGAGAGAGAGAGAGAGAGAGAGAGAGAGAGAGGTAATTGTTTCTATAAATTACCTCTCTCTATCTCTCTATCTCTCTCTCTCTCTCTCTCTCTCTCCAACCAGACGCCTCTCTAGGTAATGCCCACAAGAATCCTAACTCCATGCCCCCCCCAACCCCCCCAACAAAAGACCCTTGGCGTTTTCCTTTTCCTTAACATGACATTCCACAAGCATTGCATTTCACTACATTCCATTACTCTTTTTCTTTTTTGCTGAATTTAAAAGCTCAAATGAAGCACGGGACGCTTCGTTTCCATTTGGCTATTCCAATTCCCAGTATGAATATGCAGCATACAAAAAAAAAAAAAAAAACAAAAAAAAAAAAAAAAAAAAAAAAAAAAAAAAAAAAAAAAGCGATCCGAACTCGTCCAACAGCTGACTGGATTTGCCTCCATGAGCTCTGGTGAAATCAGTTTTGTATATGGCTGTGAATTTAAAGAGCCGGGCTGTGCTATTAGTCTTTCCGTTAGAGGCAGAGAGAGAGAGAGAGAGAGAGAGAGAGAGAGAGAGAGAGAGAGAGAGAGAGACATTTCGTCAAATCAAAGAGCCTTTTGCGACCCGTTCATTTGCTAGCTAGCCTAATGTTAGCACGATGAAATGGGCGTAAAATAGGCCTAAACAGCCCCAGTATTGAAATAGGCTTAAATGGTAACAGTATTGAAGTAGGCAAAAAATAGGTTTAAATGGCCCCAGTATTGAAATAAGCACAAAATAGGTTTAAATGGCCCCAGTATAGCAGTAGGCATAAAATAGATTTAAATGGCCCCAGTTTTGAAATAGTCATAAAATAGGTTTAAATGGCCCCAGTATTGAAATAGGCATAAAATAGGTTTAAATGGTTCCAGTATTGAAATAGGCATAAAATAGGTTTAAATGGGCCCAGCATTGAAGTAGGCATAAAATAGGTTTAAATGGCCTCAGTATTGAAGTAGGCATAAATTAGGTGTTAATGGCCCCAGTACTGAAATAGGCTTAAAATAGGTTTAGATGGCCCCAGTATTGAAATAGGTATTAAATAGGTTTAAATGGCCTCATTATTGAAATAGGCATAAAATACGTCAAAATTACCCCAGTACTGAAATAGGCATAAGATAGGTTTAAATGGCCCAAGTATTGAAATAGGTATAAAATAGGTTTAAATGGCCCAAGTATTGAAATATGCTTAAAATAGGCTTAAATGACCCTGGTATTGAAATAGGCATAAAATAGGTTTAAATGGTTCGAGTATTGAAATAGGCATAAAACAGGTTTAAATGGCCCCAG
Organism: Macrobrachium nipponense; assembly: GCF_015104395.2. NCBI lineage: Eukaryota > Metazoa > Arthropoda > Malacostraca > Decapoda > Palaemonidae > Macrobrachium > Macrobrachium nipponense. Next base: position 9,523,257 of record NC_061102.1, read on the forward strand.
TATTGAAATAGGCATAAAATAGGTTTAAATGGCCCCAGTATTGAAGTAGGCATAAAATAGGTTTAAATGGTCCCAGTATTGAAATAGGCATAAAATAGATTTAAATGGCCCCAGTATTAAAGTAAGCATAAAATAGGTTTAAATGGCCCCAGTATTGAAATATGCATAAGATGGGCTTTAATGGCCTGGGCATAAAATAGGTGTAAATGGCCCCAGTATAGAAATAGACATAAAATATGTTTAAATGGCCCCAGTATTGAAGTAAGCATTAAATGGGTTTAAATGGCCCTAAAAGCCACAGACGCGTGCTCGCAAAAAAAGTTATCACTTCCTCGTATTTGGACTAAAACAATGCAATAGCATCGTAAGATACAATGCTGGTGGTGACTGTCCGAGAGAAAACGGCTTCTATGGTCAGTCTTGATAAGCATCGGAATACCTTGTAGTGGCGGTGGTGCCGCTTGGAGAGTCCATCCACCACACTATGCATGCCCTCTCTTCAAATATAATCCGAGAAAAATTAGGTAAAAGGCGTGTGTATGTGTGAGTGTGTGTGTGTGTGTGTGTGTGTGTGTGTGTGTGGTATCTCTCCTGGCGAATTGCTTATAAATCCCACGGGGCATTAATATTCTGGTCGATTGGCTACGGACGCAGAGAGGGAACAAGAAGAAGAAGAAGAAGAAGAGGAAAAGGTGTAAACAAAGTGCCGGATTAGAGGATGGACCTTCAGCAGCGCCGAGCGAGGAAGAGCCGGGTGGGGGTAGAGATGCCGGATGAGAGTGGAGGACGGACCTCCAGCGCCCACGGAGAGAGGTGGTCCTCCGGAATTCTGAAAAGATTGGGATGGAGACGAAGAAAAAAGAGAGGGTTAGAAGAAGATAGGTTTATCAGTCGATTTTCCTGCCGAAGGTCTGGTTTCCCCGCCCTCGAAATTTTGGGCGGGTGCTCTGCTGGCGGATGTTTTCGCGGTGAGAAGTGGGTGCGTGGGTGTGGACGAGATTGTGCGCGCGCAATGTTCGATGGCGACATCGTACCATTGATATAGTTACGTCGATCTTAAGATATGAATTTGAACGTGAAACGTGGAGTAATAAATAAGAGATGAAAGTTCATCGAAATTAACGGGAAATATAGGAAGTGTGATAATCAGTAATAATGAGATAAGAGATGCTGTAGAACATCACTGAAAACATCTAAAATTAAATGCGATTTGTAAAAGAAAAGGTAAATATATAAGGCATAAATTAATGATAAGGACAACAGTTATATTTCAAGGTGACTGAAGAATAAGAGACGACAGGAAATAGTGATAAACTAGAAAATAAACATAGAGGAATATTGACAACTGTAATGTAAATATGACAGAATATTTACCATGAAGAAGTAGGAAATCAAAAAGTGAAAAAAAAATCTTTAAAATAAACTGAAATCGACTACCATGCATTAAACTATATATAATAAATACATACTTACATACGTATATATATATATATATATATATATATATATATATATATATTCTTTTTAATATTTGGTGGTCGAGTTTTCAGTTTATTTTATGATTTTTTTCTACTTTTTTATTTGCTAGCTCTTTATGGTTAATATTCTGTTATATTTACTTTACAGTTGTTAATAATCATCTCTCTCTCTCTCTCTCTCTCTCTCTCTCCCTCTCTCTCTCATCTCCTCTCTCTCTCTCTCTATATATATATATATATATATATATATATATATATATATATATATATATATATATATATATATATGTGTGCAATTCGGCTTACAGTACATAGATTCCAGTCCCAATCCCATTCCGAAATTTTGTCTGGCCATTTTTCCATTTTTCCCCTCCTTTTTTTTTTCATATCAAATTTTCACATGATGTTTTGAATCGAGTTTCGTCCAGCGAGAGGGAACACTATAGGACATCCATC
>NC_061102.1:9532690-9540190 GCF_015104395.2 Macrobrachium nipponense
AATAACGCCTCAACGTCCCACTAGAAGAGACTTAGGAGCAGCGGAAGGAGACTTCTTCGAGACTTCGAGACAAAAAAAAAATAAATAATTTTTTTTTAATTTCCGAATAACACACACTTTTCTCTCTCTCTCTCTCTCTCTCTCTCTCTCTCAAGAGACAGCAGCAGCATCAGAAGGCAGCAGGCTCACAGGCGATAGTGAATTCAAAAGGTGTCAACATCAAGGAATTCAATTTTTGTCTGAAGCTGACTTGGGGATTCCTCATGCGCGCATGACGTGAATTTCAGACCCATTCTCCCCCCCCTTACCCCTCCCCCCACCACCTCTCCCCCTCTCCCCTCCCCGCGCACACACACACACACACACACACACACACACGCAAATATCCCGACTCAGTAACCAGATGCCGAATTCCCTATCAATTTTCCCAAAGACGTCAAAACCCTGCGTTGCAAGATTGTCGGCAGCAGCCCCGAATAAAAAAAGGTGACAAGGAAGGTTTCAGAGAGAGAGAGAGAGAGAGGGAGAGAGAGAGAGAGAGAGAGAGGCTGATCATTCGTTAATATGATTCATAATAGAACACCAGAAAATGTTCCTTTATTAATTTGTTTCCCTCTTTCAGAAATCGAAGTCTGGACCTTCAGGTTGTGAGCCATATGTCCTTAATCAGATGGATTAGGAGTCACACACACACACACACACACATCTCCACCATCAGAGTGACATTCACTTGAAACTCGCAAGAGCAGAATAACTAAAACCCGCGAGAACTTAAACACAAATATTCTAGGCAACCGTGAATAAAAAAAAAACGGGGGTTTCATTATACTTCAGCGAGACACTGAGGAAAAACCCAAAAAAAAAAAACACACACACATACACACGCAAGAGGGGGCGGGGTGGTGTGGGTGGGGGAACGATCGTTCAGAAAATGAAGACCTACCCCCCCCCCCCCCCACTCCCGCCAGTCGGCACCAATGCCTTCGTTAAGCATGCTAGGTAATTTGCCCTACCATTTAATACACAATGACGACAGTTTTATCGACGGCCATTTACATCGCAAATAACCCCGTTTTCCTCTCTCCCTTCCCCCCTCCCTCCCTCCCTCCCTCCCAACAGCGCCATCTGGCAACCTAGTGGGTATTAGCCTACTTCGGCTGCATTATGTGAAGTCTCCAACGCTGTTGGAAAACAGATAGGAAACCGCTAAGAAGAAGCAAGATGAAGATAAAGCAACGAAAAGGGGGATAAAGATAAAGGAAAGGTGAAGAAGATAGGGGAATGAAAAGGGGGATAAAGATAGAGGAAAGATGAAGAGACTAGGGGAATGAAAAGGGGGATAAAGATAGAGGAAAGGTGAAGAAGGTAGAGCAATGAAAAAGGGGATAAAGATGGAGGAAAGTTGAAGAAGATAGAGCAACGAAAAGGGGGATAAAGATAGAGAATGAAAACAAGTGAAAGAGGAGAAAGATGACGACAGAAGCTTCATGAAGAGGACAGGTGTGGAAAGGTGACAAACGAGCCAAGTCTTGAAGACGTAGGAATTCATAAGATAAGACAAGGGAATGGTAAGGCAAGACGGAGAAATGAAGACAGCGGGAATAATGGGGGGCGGGTGGGTGGGGGGGGGGGGGGACTCGAAAGGCAAAAAGACTACAATACCGCCAATCTCATTTGCAACGGGGAAACGTCAAAATAGTAAATAAAAACATTGTCTAATTTATGCGCTGTTCCGAAACTTCATTCATCATTCGAAAGGTCAAAAATACTTCGTGATTAATTGCTGTGCATGGCTGAATTTGGATACAGAGAGAGAGAGAGAGAGAGAGAGAGAGAGAGAGTCTTTCTCCTGAAACTGATACAAGTGACCAACGGGAAACAAAACGGGAATGCAAGCGAACGTACGTTTTCAAAATGCCAGGCTCTTCATAAAAACAAAATCCCCTAAAAAGAAAAAGAAAAAAAAAGGGAAATATCCTTTTAAGCCACCCCCATCCCTTGTATCCAACTTGTCCCTCCTCCACCTCACCCCATCCCTTGTACCCACTAACAACCCTCCCTCTCCTACCTACCCACCTACAGTACCTCTCCATAAACTGAAAAAAAAGGCAAAAACTGAATAGAACAAAATATGTTGCGAATCTTTTGACATTTTGCTGGACAGAGATGGAATTTCTCGTTGTAAATTAAAACTGAGGCTTTAGAGCATTAGTAACTACACAGGGGATGTAATATACATACACACACATTCACATACACACTCACACACACGCGTACACGCACACAAAAAGTCTGCCCCGTTCTCTTTGAACATATTTCGTTTTTTGGTATGAGAACCTGAAATATGGAAAATGTATGTATAATATATATAATATATATATATATATATGTGTGTGTGTGTGTGTGTGTATGTATATATGTATGTATACATGTATGTATATATGCATGTATATATATATATATATAATATATATATATATATATATATATATATATATATATATATATATTATATGTTTACAGATGTAGTATATATGTACATGCATGCATACATAATATGTATCTTTCATCTGCTGTGTGAATAATGCATTTAGAAGTAGGCAATTTTCTCTCTGTCAGCATTTATAAAAGAATAAAGTTATTCCTTTTCTTCGTAATTTTAATTAATCATAATAATAACAAAGGGTAATATTAATTATTATTCTTATTGTTTACAGAATTAGTACAGAACTTTTTCGAAGAGGCACTGAAATTTCTCTTATTTTCCTTGCTGGGTAAGTAGAGATGGGTGTAGGGGGTGGGTATGGGTGTAGTGTGTTGGTAGTTTGTGGGGTGGGTGGGTGTGGGCGTGGAGGCCATTCGCCCATACATAACCTGATGTTGACTTTGTAGACGTATCCTAGACAGATACCGTAGACTTAGCGCCCCTCAAAACCGCTACAATTACTGTGATATCTTTTTCATCGCTTAGTTTGTAGCGGTTTCGACGACGCTCAAATGTAGCGGCTTTTATCGCTCTCTTCTCCTCCTCCTCCTCTTCTTCTTCTTCTTCTTCTTCTTCTTCCTCCAATCGAATCAGAGGAGACATAACGTAAACAAGACATGTGAACTTTTATCCTCTTCCTATTCTTCTTCTTCTGCTTCGTCCTCCAATCAAATCAGAGGTCACATCATAGACAAAACGTATCAGCGGACTGTTTGAGTCTGTCGCCATTTTTTTGAGGACGAGGTCGAAGATGGAGTGAGATTGTGAGCTGGGCAGAAATTTTTAGGAGCCCGGTGACTGTTGTGTGTACACGCCTGCGGTTTCCTATTTATGTGACAGCAAGCCATTTCCCGGGTGGGCAGTTCCCAACGTACTTTGGGGGAAGAAGAAGAAGAAAAAGAGAAAAAGAGAGAGAGAGAGAGAGAGAGAGAGAGAGAGAGAGAGAGAGAGATAAGCAAGCCGGAATATTTTTGCCAGGTATCTTTGTTTATGGGTTGCTGGTATGAGAGAGCGAGAGAGAGAGAGACAAGGAGTTACAAGGATTAGGATGTCTCAAAGACTTGTTAGTCCATCCGAGGAGATACTTGCATTCACTGTATCCTAATGATTTTGTCTTGCTTTCTAGAGAGAGAGAGAGAGAGAGAGAGAGAGAGAGAGAGAGAGAGAGAGAGAGAGAGAGAGAGAGAGGGGTATCACGCATAGAAATCTTTAGAGGAAACTGAAAAACGAAAGAGGGGGATATTACTTTTGCGTTGGCCGTTGTTGTTATAATAATAATAATAATAATAATAATAATAATTGTCGGGAATTTTTTCGACTTTTATTATATGATTCGTGCCCGGATGTTCTGGGCAGATGACAAGGCCTTGAGGAGGCGCGCACTCTAAAACTCTTAGGGTGAGATACAATAAAATTTGGTCAACATAACAGTTTTATTACGAAAAATAAACATTTAAATACATTAACAGAACACCGAAACTAAAGTTCCTAGCAGAATTCCACAGTACACGCAGTGTCGTACTGCTTTTACCAATTTAATACAAATACTTGAAAATTCTCATGGCCTTTGTATGTTGCAGCACATAGGATCTTTGATGTCACGTGCTTGTAAAGCACTAAGTCCACAACTGGACGAAAAATCTGCACAATACGAGACCCATTGACTCAATGTCACAACAAATAACTTTCTTGCACTGGCAGCTTTCTTTTGCTGCTATAGAGTCCCTCATCGCAGGGATGGCACATATATACGTGGATAAAGTTAACTTACTGTTAAGACGGAATTCGACCTAGCATGGCGACGGCTGGGAGTCGGAGAATTGAGAGACACACAAATTTTTACGGTACTTACACGGATCAGGTTCTGGGCAGGAATGACGCGTTACTTCGCCCTTCTTCAAAGGAAACTTACGCTTTCCCGCGTGAACTACAGAATCCTTGTAATTCAGGCGGGAATCATCGATTATTTCGACATTACGTATATTACTTAATCTATTTTATTCTTGAATGTGAAATATGACTGTTACGTTATTATTTAAGATTAATGAATTAACTTAAAGTTCTGGCTGAAGGCCGTAATCTGCAAATTCTTTAATGACTATGGAGTCCTTGGCTCCAAATCTATACATAGATAATTTATCTCTTACTAGTGATCAGCGAATTATATTTATTAACGAAAATTCATAGCGTCTTCTTTTCTATGAGACGCCCTCCTTCCCCGCCATGCATTTAGGAATTGCGTCATAAACTGTCGTGTATTGGACAGCTTTCTGTTCAATGAATCGCCCGCGAGATCCCTCAGTCTTGCCCCAATTTAAAGCAAACATTGTGAAGTTAAATGGCGGGGATTTCGAATGATCAGTTCGAAATTCACGACAATAATAATAATAATAATAATAATAATAATAATAATAATAATAATAATAACAATAATAATAAATATGAGACGAAAGCAGAAAAACGTATACATTGGGGGTCCGCCAACCTCCGTCAACGTTGAGGAACTTAAATCCACGGAACATTGGCTGTGATGGCGCATATAGCGTTCCTTCTTGCAAAAATCTGATCTTTAATGGTTAGTGACGAGGACGAGTTTTGGTCCAAATTCTGTTGAAATTCGTACGTTAGCTTTTGCACAATTTTATTAAATAGCAAAAAAAATATATATATATCACGGTAAAAGAACTCCCTCCTTTTGTGTTGGCGACGAATAATGCTTAAAATCATAATTTAACAAAAAGAAAAACAAAAAAAGGATTCATTAGTAACAGACAAATACATCAAAGTGTAGTCACCGCCTCTTTTGTGAAGGCACAAACAACTCTTACTATAGTAGATTCACATCAACCGTGCATCTGATGTCTAGGCCCGTCCCTTGCGACACTCCTGATTGGCTGTTGATAAGTCAGTCACAGGGCTGGAAACTCTCAGTCTCTCGAGAGAGAGTTCACATAGGCAGGATGTATGTTCCACCTCTCCTAAGGGATACTTTTGACAGACGTCTCCCTCAGGAGCGGTGGAACATACATCCTACCCATGTGAACTCTTCAAGAGAGGCTGAGAGTTTCCAGCCCTGTGACTGGCTTATCAACAGCCAATCAGGAGCGTCGTAAGGGACGGGCCTAGACATCAGATGCACTGTTGATGTGAATCTACTATAGAAGTATATCATAATTCAAATAATAGCTCAAACCAAAACCAAAGGTCTTTATTTTCTCCATTGGATAAGCGGACAAAAATCTGGCTCATCTTTTGCGGAAGCGACAAATAATGGTTCATATATAATTAAATAAAAGCTTTAGAAATACCTATTTATTCTCTCCGATGGATATACGGACAAAAATTTCGCCCACCCTCTACCCTCTGCTGAAGTGACAATTAATGGTTCAGTTATAGTTAAATAAAAGCTTAAAAAAAAAAACTTCGCTCCACTAGATACACGAACAAAAATCTTGCCCACCTTTTGCTAAGTGACAAATATCGGTCCAATTATAATTAAATAAAAGCTAAAAAAAAAAAATAGACACTATTCACTCTACTAGATACGCATCCACAAACAAAAACAAAAGTCTCGCGTTACGCGAATCACCTGAAACGTTTGCTTACCTGTAAACGGAGCTCTTTTATTACGGGACAATTAGAAACTTTCCTAAATTCCCCTGGGCTAATAAGAAGTTTCCGGAGTAATTGAATCCTCCCGCGTCGAGAACTCCCGGGTAAAGATTGGGCACCTCGTGGGATTCATCCGTGAAAGATACTACCTGGGTGGGGGAGGGGAGGGGAGGGGAATTGATCCCCTTGTGGGGGGAGGGGTTAGTAGGGATTTTTAGGCAGAAATAAAAGGATGAAGAGCTGAAACGAGAGCAATACTCGTTTCAGTGGTAGTGTTCTCTTTCTTATGACACACGCAAAAACACACACACACATTATATATAGTATATACATATATATATATATATATATATATATATATATATATATATATATATATATATATATATATATATATATGTATATCTATATATATATATATATATATATATATATATATATATATATATATATATATATATATATATATATATATATATATATATATATATATATATATATATATATATATATATATATATATATATATCTATATATATATATATATATATATATATATTATATATATATATATATATATATATATATATATATAGATATATATATATATATATATATATATATATATATATGATACAGTAGTACCTCGAGATACGAAAGGCTCAACTTACAAAAAATCCAAACTACGAGAGCCAATGCAAAAAATTTTACTGCTCTACATACGAAAAGTTTTCAAGATACGAAAGGTTTCTGAAAGTCCGAGATTCGCCCGATAACAATTTTGAAACTCGCGCCGCACGCCGCCATCTTAGTGCTAGTAGACTCACCACCATCCTCCTGCTCCCCCATTGGTTCCTGATGCTAGCCAAGCCATGAGATCCTTCTCTCTGATTGGACAGCATCCCTCCCATCATGCATCTTCTATACGTACGCGCTGGCATCCCTTAGCTCGGCCACTCCGCACCCAAAACTTTACCGCAATCGGCATTCGTTCGCTCCAACGATTTCGTTTAGTAACGTAAATTCGTTAGTGATTTCGTTGCAGTACATATTATCGTGTTGTGCGAAGACTGTATTATTACGTATTTGTGTAACTTTACGTAAATTAACGTAGTCATGGGTCCCAAGAAAGTTGAAATTCACGGAAAGAAGCGCATGCTGTCTCTGGAGACAAAGATGGAGATCATAAAGAAGTACGAAGCTGGTATGCGATTGTGTGTGATCGCAAAGGAATACGGCCGTAATCCGTCGACAATAGGCACCATCCTTAAACAGAAGGATGCCATCAAAGCAACTACACCATCGAAGGGCATCACTATTTTGTCCAGCAAGAGAGCATGTGCACGACGAGATGGAACGGCTGCTCCTCATCTGGATAAAAGACAAAGAAATCGCTGGCGATA
>NC_061102.1:9545190-9546899 GCF_015104395.2 Macrobrachium nipponense
AAAGAATCACGTAACACCCAGACCCAAAAATGTTCTCTCAAGTTCTGACATTTAAACAACCCACAAAATCAGCAAAAATCTCTAACTTTTACCAGCAAAAACCCCTTTACTGCTCAATAATTAATTACAATGAGACTTAATGTCAAACTCCCATTTACGTAAACAGCAACCCCAGAAAAATCACATCTCCCGGTAAAATCAAATCTCCCGTCCAAAAAAGAAATGCTACTTAAGCTCAATCCCCAAATTATATCTCTCATAGGAAAAGGAAGAAAAACAATAAAAAAAAAAGGATAATCACAAGTAGATTTCCCCAATCACAAAACACATAATACATGTATAATATGCATAACTCCCGCGTTTTCCCCAAGAAATGCTCCATGTAAAGCCCCGGAATTTGCCAGAAAGCAAACTCTCACACATGCGCTTTCGTGAAATGCTATAGCCAACATTTCCAGATATTGCAAAAATTCTGATCTATCACCATCAGAGGAAAAGAAACAGCACAACGCTCATCACATCGCTTGTCAGCAGAAAAATCGACTGCGGACGCATGCTCTAACATCAGCATAAGAATTGTCTAGTCAGACACATAAGTTTGGAAACTCATGATTCTCTAGAAAAAAAAATCTAACTGACACATTTCACAGAATTAACTCCAGGATATGACTAATGTGTTCAAAAATTTGTCTCGAAGACTCATTCTCTCAACATGACTTTACCCAAATTCTATTTCTCCAAGAATAATACACTTGTGAACATAAAAAATGCACACACATCTCCAAATGACTCTTAATGAAGTAATGACACTCGCCTCTAAATAGTCACGAAATCAAAAAAGAGAACCACAGAAATCTTCTCTTGGCTCAAGAAAAACTCCATAACCACAAAAAAAAAAAGAGAGTCACCCGCCCAAGATTAATTCCAACTCCATTATGAGACACCATATTAATAATAACACCACTCCGGTTATAAAAATATTTCCTCCATTTGGTTAATAACCAACCCCTTATTATTATCTTATTTCTCCGAGCCACATGTCAGTAAAAAAAAAAGACACCACTCCAGGAATAGAGAATAATCACCTCTATTTCGGCAAATACAAAATATTTACCTCTATTTCCCCAATAACTCCATGTGGAACAAAACAAGGCTCCAAAAATATATATCTCCAAAAAAATGTGCACTCAAGGCAACTAACTCACATACTCACAAATATTGCCCCATAATCTCCAAATATGTGTCTCCATTTGCAACAAAGATGGCTGCAAAATAATTGAACTAAACATAGCTCATACCACATTGGCAAATATAAAAAATGGCCAAAATATATCTCCCATATATTATATTTCAAAATGTAACTCCAAAATAATATATACCTCCAATTATAACTCCAAAATAATATATCTCAATTATAACTCCAATTCTCCAGAGAAAAACTCAATGTTATAGTCAAAAACTATAAAAACTCTCTCCGTTTAGCACAACTGCTAAAAAAGGGCAAAAACTCGGCAAATAAAAACTGTCTAGAAAATTCTAGAAAAAATCACCAATGTGCCACAACTCATCATAACAGAACTCCAAGTTCAAAGTGTCTAGGCCAAGACTTCTCCATATGCACTACGACATAGGCCACTAGAAAACTTAACCAAGTTTTCCTATCTCTCACAAAGTTGTCACAAATACGACAAGGTATTGTGCAAGAAAAC
>NC_061102.1:9547399-9557399 GCF_015104395.2 Macrobrachium nipponense
TAATTCTATATTCTACCTATCTCCACCGTGACTTTGATTACAGAGTATGATTGTTTTTTATTGGGTTTATTTTCAATTTCTAATCCTTTATTCAATATTTACATTTCCTCATTACATATATTCACACACACACACATATATGGAGAGAGAGAGAGAGAGAGAGAGAGAGAGAGAGAGAGAGAGAGGAGAGAGAGAAGAGAGAGAGAGAGAGAGAGAGCGAGAGAGAGGCTTACCAACCAGTCTAAACTTAAAATGTAAAACGGCAATTCATTCCCCTTTTTCCAAAAGACCAACCCATAACGAGATTGTCGCAATCACAGAAGACAAGACAACTAGATAACCCCAGAGTCTATTTATCCTGATCCTTATCCTATAACAATTGTGTAATCCTACTTTCGTCTCTCATATCCTCTGGACGAGGCTGGTCCTTGTGGAGGCATTAATCCTTGAAATTTATCCTTTCCGTAGACAACTATTGAAATCATGAAAAACCATCCTAAATTTATATAATCCTCGCTTATTGAGTCTGTATTAAAACAAGGCGTGATCCTACCTCCAGCTTACTCCGGACGTGTGCTAAAATCTACGGTCAAATAGAACTTTGTTTCGCCTACGAAAATTAAAATAAAGACGCTGTATTTTATTAGAAATATTTTTTCTGTACTGCTTAACATGCACATTATTTATTTTTTACATTTCCATTTTAATCAATAAATCATAAATATCTTATTCTAAAATTCCTGTATCTTGAACTCAACGCGAAACACCTTTTTTTAGAACTTTTTTAGGCTTTTCCACAGGGCTTTCCTTCCCTCCCCCGCCCCCGCCACAACAACAACAATAACAACAACAAAGCAGTTTGTAGGCTAACTCCCCGAGTAAGCGATAAACATAAACAATACCTCTTCGAAGGCTAATCCATAAAACCTACTATACGGTCTATCATCCGTGAAAAAAAGTACAACATCAAGAACGGATTAGGATGACATTAACTCTCCCGCGGCCAATCCATAAAAGCCACCGGGTCCATTTACATTCCCCCCCCCCCCACCACACAGAAATGTCCCCACTTGCATAACCTCTCTCTAAAACGCGCAGCCGATGTCGCTTTTTTTTTTTTTTTTTTTTTTTTATTTTTTTTTTTTTTTTTTTTATCCTCCTCCGCGAACGCGAATGGCTTATTGTGATTGCCAGCGACGGTTAAGAGGGGAAGTTTATTGAAAATGCAAGAGCTTCCTCGCGTGCTGGGCGCCCTTAAAATCAGCTCCTTTTTTACTTTTTTCGCCCCCCCCCCCACCCCCCTTACCCTACTCATCCCCTCTTCCACCTCGAGACCGCCGAGAGTGGAGCGAGCGTGACCCATTACACGGTGAACGAGAGGATTGTAGGTAGCGCCGTGAAAGCGGGCTCTTTCAGGGGCATAATTGAAGACGTTTACCTATGGAATACTCATGGGATATCGCCCTTTTATGGCTTCGATGCATATTTTCACGTGGGAGGGGTTGGGGGAATGGATAGGAGGGCGAATGGAAGGGCGGGCCATTTGCGAAGAGTATGGGGACGTAAGAATATTTCATTTTTTTTTGTTATTCACTCGTACATCGATGGCATTTTACAGAAAAGGGCCTCTTGGACGCGGATTTCATGATTCCTATAATCATATATATTGATTTTCCACTACACGCTGTTAAATATTGCAAGTAGATGTGCTTCTACACATCGATTTATTAATAACGACGCCCCTAAATGCCGTCATGTTGTTACATTCTTGAGAGCGAAGCAATAGAAGCGTCTATTTATATTTAATGAAGTTACCCTCCTAAACAAGGCCTGTTATCCCGTTTTCTATACGCACAATTCGGCTGTCAGAGTAGCAGGGTATAAAATTATTGATACGTTCTGCGGAAAGATGGCGCCTTAGCTCACCCCGACGCCCCTGGAAAAACTTGAATTCCTCAAAAAACTGGCTAATGGATTGACCTGCAATCATTTCGGCCCGATAACACCTGCAGCGCCGGCGACAGGCGGCCACGAAGACCCGTAATCTGGTTTGACAACGAACGTAATTTGTTCCTCAGCAATAAAGGTTTTATGGCCGAAGGCGGCGCACCTGAGGACATCTCTCTCTTCTTTATCTTTTTTTTATTTCTCGTTATCTCTCTTCCTTCTTCCTCTTCTTCTTCTTCTTCCAGCATCCAAACCTCCTTCGTCTTCAGCAATGATCGTCTGTCCTCAAGGCGTTTGCGGAGCTGAAATCCTCATATGATTTTCTTGACGTGGCCTCGTTTGGAAAGGTGAACGCCAGGAAAAGGCAGATGCAGCTGGCATATAGGCCCCTGGTACAGAAATGAGGCAGGACTAAGGTTTAGCAAGACCTTACCCTGTCAATACATGCAGAATGTACTTTCACAAGACGTTTAGTCATTGGGTTTACGTAATGTATACATGGACCAAACTCACAGAGAATAAAATCTGATATTTCTTCTTCCTCGTCTTCTTCTTCTTCTTCTTCTTCTTCTTCTGGTCGCTGCTACAGAAGAGTTCTAAATGAGCCTTACTAAATACCCCTCTCTCTCTCTCTCTCTCTCTCTCTCTCTCTCTCTCTCTGTTTTCAGAACTCACAAGAAACTCCGTCTTAAACTTTGATGAGCTCTGAGAAAATCTCCCGCTCCGGGGGGAGGGGGGAGGGAGGGGGGCGAAGGGGTTGTGGTGACTCTCCGGTACATGACAATAATATTGCGATGTGGCTTGGGTGCCGCGAACACCGGAGACTTTCGCAAGATGAAGAAGTAAACAGAGCTGGATTTAGGTGGTGGTTCTCAGCTGTCATAGGCCTATATTCAGTCACGTGCAGACAATAAGAAAGCTACTCTTAGTAGCACGAGTCTTGAAATGGATAAAAGACATTCATGGTTATGTAATTGTACAAGTACAGTTGGAGATGAAACTCTACAGAGAGCTTTAGAGTATTTGTACAGGTCTCTGAAAAGGATAACTGTACAGATTATCGAAAACTATCTGCAGAGTTTTGAGAAGCTGTACACTTCTCCTTTTCAGAGAATTTTAAATATCCTCGAGAGCTCTCTGTAGACTTTTGAGAAGCTGTACAATTCTCCTTCTCATAGAATTTTAAAGATTCTCGAGAGCTCTCTGTAAAGTTTTGAGAATTTGTACAATTCACCTTCTCAGAGAATTGTGCAGGTTCTGGATAGCTTTCTGTATAGTTTTGAGAATCTGTACAATTCTCCTTTTCAGCGAATTTTAAAGTTTCTCGAGAGCTTTCTGTAGTTTCCAAAACCTATATAATTCTCCTTCTCAGAGAACTGAACACATTCTCGGAAGCTCTTTTGTAAAGTTCTAACCTTCAATATATTTGTACAGCTACATATCTCTGGCTTTCTTTTCCCGATGCTTAATCAGTCGTGTAAGACAATCTCCACATTTACTGGATAGTGATAGATCTGCTTCGTTTATTTTTTGACCTCAAAGTCTGGTCGAGTTTACTAATAACCAAAACAATGCTCTTTTTCTCCTTCTTCTTCTTCTTTCAAATCCTGGCAAGGAAACCGAGTCAACACCAACACGAGATTCTCACCCTCTCACGTCACTGTTTGCTAATCTTGCGTAAATCATGCAGCTAAAACAGACATATTTTTTTTATTCTCTCTCCTGCGAATTTGTAACACCTGAATGGGTAAATGGAAATCATTTTTCCGGCCTGGAATGACTCCCATTTACAGCCATTTTTACTAGGCTAGGACTCGTTAATTGTAAGTGGCTAATTCATTTTGGGAATTTAGGCGAGAGACGGTTCTCCCCTGCGTAGTTTTCGGCGCTAGACTTAGAGGCTCGGTGTATACGGATATAATACATTTTCACTACGGGTGACTATTAGCAGAGATAATGAGAGAACATTCTCTTCAATTATGTGGCCCAAATTGACTATTATTTCTATATATACGCTCTGTTCGTTTAAGTCGGCGGAATATTTCAGCGGTGGAATTAGCACGAAATGGTCACAAAATTAATATTACGGCACAGGCAAAAATTATTCTTTAACAGCAAAGTTCAACCTCTGACCCTTGACCCCAACCTTACTATTGCACCTCTCTCTCTCTCCCTCTCTCTCTCTCTCTCTCTCTCTCTCTCTCTCAATCATCACACCACACCCATACCTTCAATATATAAATCTTCCTTTGGTCGTGGTAGCTAAGTGGTACTACCTTGAATTCTCAAAATGGTGGTCCCAAGTTCCAATCTCACTCATGGCTTGATAGATTTCACTGGCAACACGACCTTACCCTCTCTGTGAGAGAGGAAAGATCTTACCTACTAAGTTATCAGCAGCCAATGCCTGGTTACACCTGGTCCTAGCATGGGTGGAGAATTGGTTTGGAGATTGTATAATGTCTCATCAAACGAAATGTACGGATATTGCATTTCTGAACTACCACTTGGTGAGAAATACAAAGTACACTTGATTTAAATAAGTTACCATACACTGTCTAAACCAACTCCCAACCCACGTTAAGACCAGGGGGAACCAGGCACTGGCAGCTGATAATAAAGCAGGCAGACATTTTCTCTTATAAGTAGACTGAAAGATCGTTTTTCCAGTGAAATATATATCCCTCTGAACGCATATCTTACAGGCAGCATATAAATAAGCCTGAATAATTCAGATATTTGGTAGCAAAGAGGTCATTCATACTCTTTAAAAAAAATACTACCTGCACCTCTGAAAACAACTACACGAACGTCACTATGGCTGGTTGAAAAAAAAAAAGCCATCAACTAGATGACCATCAAGTCGATTCAATAACACGATGAGGTACATTCCTTTTTATTTTTCAGCAGTCGGGTATTTCAAGCGAGTTAAAAAAAACACTGGGCAAATGTGTGTGTATGAGTGTGTGTGTGTGTGTGTATTTTCTCTTGTTGTATAATTAACTCCCATTGTTATCTTGTCGAAACTCGTTAGCTGTAATTGGTTAATTCATTTTAGCACTGACGGGGAGGGAATTTCGGCCTGTATTTCATCGTTTCAATATTGAACCTGTAGGCTCTGTTATGATCGAGCTAAACAACGCCGGATTCGAGCCAATTTTTTCCCTATGTCTTTATTGCTACCGCGATGATATTAATAAATGGGTTATGAGGTATTTATTCATTTAAGCTCTCGGACATTGAAATTTAATTTGGCAAATTGAACAGAAATTCATAAACTGATTAAAATTAAGCCTGTCGTTATATGTAGCTTTTTGTCGTTCATTCTGACCAGGTAAAGTAACAGGAAAAAATGATTGCCTTACTGGGTAACAGTTTAGACACCTTGATCAATTTGCATTAGAAGGGGGAAAGTTCTCAAAAAACTCCTAATTTTGAGAATCTAACAGATTATTGTGTTTTTGTCCAGTTGGCAACAGTTTTTGAATGAGTGACAAAAAACATAGATTATATGATGATTTGAAATGTGATTGATTTGGTACACAAATGTGGTATATAACTGAGTTTCAATTGCTCCTGTCTCTCTCGCGCTTATTCTGTCTCTGTCTCTCAGTCATTCCATGCTAATATGTACTTCTACTAATGTTATTCCTACCCCACACACCCCCCCCCCACCCCTCTCTCTCAGTTACTCCATGCTAATATGCAATGACTTCTACTGATAATGTATTCTCTCTCTCTCTCTCTCTCTCTCTCTCTCTCTCTCTCTCTCTCTCTCTCAGTTACTCCAAGCTAATATGCACTGACTTCCATTGATAATGTATTCTCTCTCTCTCTCTCTCTCTCTCTCTCTCTCTCATTCTGTCACTATCTCTCAGTTGCTTTATGCTTATTTCTCTCTAAACCTTACCCCTCCTGAATTTGTAATCTCTCTCTCTCTCTCTCTCTCTCTCTCTCTCTCTCTCTCTCTCTCTCTCTCTCCAGCAAGTATCTTCGCTTATCACTCGACACATCCCAAAATATTACTTCACCCAGTGCAATTGCAAATGGGATTCTACTTATCACATGTTAAACACTCATTAAGGATTAAGGGAGTCCTGCGTCCTATTAAAGTGCCGGTTACTATCAGTATCCTATGGGTATCCCAAGCTGATACGAGAAAGAGCAGGAAGATGAGATTATTCCTGAGTTCTCACCTTTGTAGGATATTATTATTATCATTAATATTATTGTTTCGGTCTATCACAGTCATCCTATTTGACTGGGTGTTTTTATAGCGTGGGGTTCCGGGTTGCATCCTGCCTCCTTAGGAGTCCATCACTTTTCTCACTATGTGCCCTGTTTCTAGTAGCACACTCTTCTGCACGAGTCCTGGAGCTACTTCGGCATCTAGTGTTTCTAGCTTCCTTTTCAGGGATCTTGGGATCGTGCCTAGTATCCCTATGATTATGGGTGCAATTTCCATTGGCATACCCCATATCCTTCTTATTTCTATTTTCAGGTCTTGATACTTATCCATTTTTTCTCTCTTCCTTTCTCATTTATTCTGGTGTCCCATGGTATCATTATTATATTACAAGGTAAGATATTATTATTATTATTATTATTATTATTGGAAAGAAACTGATAAGGTTATTACTATTATTATTACAGGCCACGCTACAACCATCGTTAGGAAATCTGCCTTGTACTGGAAACTGTACGTTTGGCTACAACCCACAACAGTCAACTCACGACCAGGTGCATACTTTACTACTCAGTCCATCGTGGGCACAACGAAGTCGATCCCTGGCCTCTTCCAGGGGCAACAAGGACTCTAACCACTGAACCACGAGGTCCGAACTTGTTTAATATATACATTAAATTGATCGTGTAATAATAATAATAATAATAATAATAATAATAATAATAATAATAATAATAATTTCTATAATATGCTTATGTAACGGAAATTCTCGGCAATAAATGAATTATATTACAAACTGGAATTTTCATCAATAAATGTCTCTCGAAAAATGGACCAATTAAAGCTATTTTCCAGTCATGAGAGAGAGAGAGAGAGAGAGAGAGAGAGAGAGAGAGAGAGAGAGAGAATACATGAACAGAAAGGGTAAGAGAGTTATTAGCCTGGAGTACCTGAGAGAGAGAGAAAGAGAGAGAGAGAGAGAGATTATGGAAGCTCACTTTTAAATAAACAATACCCCCAAGAGAGAGAGATAGAGGAGAGAGAGAGAGAGAGAGAGAGAGAGAGAGAGAGAGAGAGAGAGAGATTTTGCCATATGATGAGCACATCCTTTAGGCTTCTCCGATCATGGATCAATAGATCCTTCTTGGAAGCCCGACCGACCAAGATGAGGCCACCAAGAGGCCTCCATCAGCCCTCAGGATACATAAAAGCCTCTCGCGAGATACATAAAAGCCATTTCAGGATTCGTAGGAACTCCTGAGTGAAAGCCTTTGTTGGGATACATGTAGACTTTCTCAAGAAACATAAGACTTTTTGGGATACGTGAAAGGGTTGAGAATAAAGACTTTTAAGGATACATGAAGCCTTTTCCAGGATACGTAAGCGCAAAAAAGCTTCTTCTCCGTTTGCTTTTTAATTGGATTCGAAGGCTTGAAGAAAACCAAAAGGAAATTTATCAGTTGAAAAGAACCTGTGCAGCTACTAAATTTGCTACTAAAAAGTTATTGTAGTTACTATATTTACTACTAAAAAGTTATTATAGCTACTAAATTTACAACTGGAAAAGTTATTGTAGCTATTAAATTTGCTTCGAAAAAGTTATTGTAGCTACTTAATTTGCTACTAAAAAGTTATTGTAGCTACTAAATTTGATACTGGAAATGTTATTGTAGCTAATAAATTAACAGGTATAAAAGAGATATTGTAGCTACTAAATATGCTACTAAAGAAGTTACTCTAATCACTATTTACTACGACAGAAGAGCTATTGTAGCTACTAAATTTACCAGTGGAAAATTATTGTAGCTACTGAATTTACCATTGGAAAATTATTGTAGCTACTAAAGAAAATTATTGTAGCTACTAGATTTACCACTGGAAAATTATTGTAGCTACTAAATTCACCACTGGAAAATTATTGTAGCTACTAAAGAAAATTATTGTAGCTACTAAATTTACCACTGGAAAATTATTGTAGCTACTGAATTTACCACTGGAAAATTATTGTAGCTACTAAATTTACCACTGGAAAATTATTGTAGCTACTAAATTTACCACTGGAAAATTATTGTAGCTACTGAATATACCACTGGAAAATTATTGTAGCTACTAAATTTACTACTGGAAAATTATTGTAGCTACTAAATTTACCACTGGAAAATTATTGTAGCTACTAAATTTACCACTGGAAAATTATTGTAGCTACTAAATTTACCACTGGAAAAGTGACTGCACCTACTAAATTTATCACTGGGAAATTATTGTAGCTACTGAATTTACCACTGGAAAAGTTACTGTAGCTACTAAATCAACTAATGAATAAGTTATTGTAGTTATCAATTTTCTACTGAATGATATATTATTCAAAACACTAAATCTCCTACCCGGTAATAAGGTATAGTAGCTATTATTTTCTACTGAAAAAAATTACTGTAGCTACTAAATGTTTTCCTATATCATAAATTACTACAATATAACATTTCCAAAGTGACGTTTCCCGTTTTCTATGAACTTCCTCTCTCCTTTAACCTTTCTTTTCCAGACTTTGTAAGTCTTCTATCAAAGATAAGTCTTCTATCTCCCTCCAGACTCTTTATCTTTTCTTCTTCCTCTTCTCTCCTCGATGTTCATAGGAAATCGCCCAGAATATTAATGCCCCAAGGGGATTTATAGGCAATCCCTTTGAGAATTCCACACCCTTTACCTACGAGGAAGAAGCCATTTTTCTTGGATTACCGTTGAACAGACGCCGAGGCGCAATTCGTGAGTTTTTTGTTTTTCATTTAAGGGGACTTTGGGCGTTATCTCTCCCCGCGCTTAGGGAAATGGTCTCTCTTGGTATCAGAAAGGTGGTTTACGATCGCGTCTTTTCTTTAAAAATTGCTGTTTGGATGGGGGATTTTTAACACTATGATATTTAAGAAGAGAAACATTGATTATCATACACCTGTTTTCTTCGTTGTATCTGCGATAAGAATTACTTGAATTGTTTTCAAAGTAATGAGTTTTTAATGCCTATGTTTAGGTCAATATTTTTTACTCAGTATTCCAGACACATTTTTATGTAATGTATTGATTAAGTCTTAAGTATCATATTCAGTGATATATCAACAAATATACATTAGCTTTTCATTATTTTAAAGATTACGAAATGCTTCGTCTTTCGTTATTATTTTTCATATAATTAATATGTCTATATCTTACGTAAACACCAAGACTTCATGCTGTTCCTTACGTAAAACCAAAGATATTTTCTACTTCTTACATAAACAGAAAGAGACTTCGTCCTACTTCTTACGTAAGCAGAAAAAGACTTTGTTCTACTTCTTACGTAAACAGAAAGAGACTTCGTTCTAGTTCTTACGTAAACAGAAAAAAGACTTAGTTCTACTTCTTACGTAAACACAAAGAGTCTTCGTTCTACTTACGTAAAAAAAAAATTCATCCTACTTCTTACATAAACACAAAGAGACTTCACCCTACCTCTACTTCTTACGCAAACAGAAAGAGACTTCATCCTACTTCTTACGTAAACACATAGAGACTGCACCCTACCTCTACTTCTTACGTAAACAGAAAGAGACTTCATCCTACTTCTTACATAAACACAAAGAGACTTCACCCTACCTCTACTTCTTACGCAAACAGAAAGAGACTTCATCCTACTTCTTACATAAACACAAAGAGACTTCACCCTACCTCTACTTCTTACATAAACAGAAAGAGACTTCATCCTACTTCTTACATAAACACAAAGAGACTTCACCCTACCTCTTACTCTTACCGCACAGAAAGAAAGACTTCATCCTACTTCTTACATAAACACAAAGAGACTTCACCCTACCTCTACTTCTTACGTAAACAGAA
>NC_061102.1:9567399-9592348 GCF_015104395.2 Macrobrachium nipponense
CATTGCTTGTGTTGTAAGTTTATGTGCAAATAAATAAATAAATAAATAAATAATATACTTATTATAGATATATATACACACACACACACACACACACACACACACACACACACATATATATATATATATATATATATATATATATATATATATATATATATATATATATATATTGATGCTTAAAATCACAGTCAGTATATACACGTGACTTCATTAAATAAGCGAATACCACAGGAAATGATAGGCAGAAATCCAAGCATTTTCGTCTTTACTAAGACATTGTCAAAGAACGAGTGTCTTAGTAAAGACAAAAGCGCTTGGATTTCTGCCTATCATTTTCCTGTGGTATTCGCTTATAATATATACTATATATTATAGTATATATTATAAAATAAAAATTCCCAACCGTTGGAGACGATTAAGAGAGTAACTCACACCCTTGGGAAATCCAACCCTTTTGCATTTACCTACCCAAATACCTTAGCCAAATCCCTGATTAACGTCCAACAAAAGACATCGCCCAAAGACTCTGGGGTATATGAGATCCCATGCCAGGACTGTGACCAATCTTACATCGGATTTACAGGTAAATCACTTCCCAGAGATTAATACAACACAAAACGGTCAGTTAGGTATGGACAACAGAACTCGGCTATTTTCAGCCATATAAATGAACATAACCATAGAATAAACTGGAATATGTCACGTGTAATTTATAGCAGCAACCTGCCGGTACAAGAGTCAAATGATGGAATCGGCCTTAATAAAAGAGAAGCAGGTAATGAACATCTCAAAAGGGAATTGGACATCGGACATCGTCGACGCAGTGTTCATCAACCAACGCTTAAGAAGATTAAAGGAAGATTATCAGCGGGGGTGACCAAAATTGGCTTACTTGTGGACGAATCTCTTGGTATAAATACCACCTTTTCTGTAAACTTTTCTCATTCATATACCTGAAGAGAGAGACAGCAGTCTCTGAAATATAGTACTTTTTCTCTCTACATTTTGGTGTTTTTATGGGCTCCTTTTATTATATATATATATATATATATATATATATATATATATATATATATATATATATATATATGCATACGTATGGAGAATTTACTGGTCATTTCTACCAGATTTCATATGTAGTTGTAGTAGCCCCAATGCCCTCTTAACTTCTCTAATTCCTTTTTCGCATATTTGGGTACGCTTGTCACTATAAAGCCTTAAGATCCAAGTGCAAGAAATACGAAGACATGCCGTGACGTCGTGATTATGGTAGCCTGGGTCCATTTCCCGCTAACGGACATCATAGTTTCTTCAATTTCTTGGACTTGGATCTCAAGCTTTGTAGTGAAAAGCTTATCCAAAAAAAGCGCAAAGAATTTGGAAGTTAAGTAAGAGGTCATTAGGGCAATGACAATTACACCACACACAGACACACAGACACAGACACACACACACACACACACACACACACACACACACACATATATATATATATATATATATATATATATATATATATATATATATATATATATGTGTGTGTGTGTGTATGTATATCTAATCTCTTAAGTAAAATGAAAGGAATTTCTTGCTGTGGCTTAATACGATTTCTAACTTTAAAATTCATGTGTTATACTTAACATTAAACCAATGTATATGTATATGATATATGGCATACCATCGCGCACACACAGACACACACACCCGCGCGCGCGTGAGCAAAGAAGAACAATTAGCCCCTCCTCCTAAAAAGAGTATCACAGCCTGACAAGAGGAAACACTGAGGACCTCTTCCTGACACCTTTCCTCTGACCCCCTTCCCCACTACCTCATTCATGAGCTCAATCCCCTCCCATAGCCTCTTTCAGCCTCATCCACCCTCAAGCCAAAGCTTGGTGGTGGGGGGGGGGTGTGTTGGGGGGGGTGTTCGGGGGGGGGGGGGGGGGGGGGGGGGGGGGGTGTTGTGGTAGGAAACTCCTAATTAATCCTGATGGCTCTGGCCTGGATTGTGTCTCCCGAAACCGACGGGACTAATCCTTTTCTTTGATTAGATTTCGAGAGACGGGGGCCTTTTGTAGATTCACCCTTGTAGTTCCAGCTCATATTATACACACACAAGGACACGCACACACACACACACACACACATATATATTATATATATATATATATATATGTATGTATGTATAAAGAGAATTTTTTTTACCTATCCCAAGGAAACCAAGTTTCGAGTTATTTCAAGAGAGAGAGAGAGAGAGAGAGAGAGAGAGAGAGAGAGAGAGAGAGAGAGAGAGAGAGTGCTTCCCTTATTTGTGCTACCTAGGAACAAAGCAGATTGATTTCACTGCCGTAAATGGACGTTACGACAGTTTCACTTAAAGTTATCTGTAAGTTCAAACGATTTCTTTAAACTTTCGGTATTAAATATATGATTAAGAATAATATTAGAATACATATATTTGTATAAAAGGTTAGATAAGTAACTAACTTCTCGTACAGTGTTCACTGACGTTAAATAACGATCGCATTTTGTTCTGTTACTAAATTCTCCCAGCAGATTTTTTTTTGCCTCGAGAAACACGCTGCGTAGAACAACATTTTTGTTTTGTTTTTGGTTTTTCCTCTTCGAAATAAATTGCCTAACGGGGCCTCCATAAATAGTAAACTGAATCCAGCGAACTGCAGCGTAAACTTCCGTCTCTAACGCGGCAGAAGTAGTTCCGTCTCTAACTTTAATGAAGTTCGGGCGAACTTCCGACAAAACTATCAGATGTATGACATATGAGCTTGTAATATTGTAGCGTCCGTGAACATTCGCACTATTTTTTTTAGAGAGAGAAGAAAAAAAGCCGAAATTAAATTCAGTAGTGGTTCTCATTTATTCTGGCACGTAATTTCCGTGGCAAGCTTAGTTGCATGGTGCACGCTTCGTGCCTGATACCTTCGGTGTTTTCCTAGATAGTGACCCCCAAGGGTTTACGTGTGTGGTTATCTAGGACTAATATCTCTAGGGGATCATTATCTTTATGATATTTTCAGTCTTTGGCTGCAAATCGTTATGTTAATCATCCACCCTCAAGTCATCAAACATACCAGATTGGTGAATTGTTTACGTATTCTATTTTGTTTTGACTGACAACAAACCTCTCGGCTTTAGTCGCATGACTGAATGTTGTTGAAAGTGTTAACTCTTCGTTATTAAGAGCAAGATGGTTGTCGTACTGTAAATATTCTTTGAGTCTTCGTTCGTTAAGAGCAAGATGGTGTCGTACTGTAAATATTCTTTTGAGTCTTTGTTTATTAAGAGCAAGATGGTGTCGTGCTGTAAATATTCTTTTGAGTCTTCGTTATTAAGAGCAAGATGGTGTCGTACTGTAAATATTCTTTTGAGTCTTCGTTATTAAGAGCAAGATGGTGTCGTACTGTAAATATTCTTTTGAGTCTTCGTTATTAAGAGCAAGAAGGGGGTGTTCGTTACTGTAAATATTCTTTTGAGTCTTTGTTATTAAAAGCAATGATGGGGTGTCGTACTGTAAATATTATTTTGAGTCTTCGTTATTGGGAGCAAGATTGGTGTCGCACTGTAAATATTCTTTAATTTAAAGATGAAAACGCTACTTACGAGCAGATTACCCCAATACCTTTCAGTTAGAACTTTCGTATAACCTGGTATGTTTACATAGCCTTCAAGTGCAAGCAGTGTTCCTTTGAACTTGTTTCAATGGCTTATAAGCTTTTAGCTGGCAAGTGTGTGTTGCTGCTAAGCGCTGTCGATAATCCTAGCGCTGATGAAGAAGACTGAGGTAGGAGTTGATCTCTCTCAATACCAATCTCATCGCTGTTCAGTGTCATACTCAGTGATCCTACACAGTACACCTTTTTATATTTTTTTCCTATAGCCTCCCGTAGACTTACTATGAACTCTATTTTTACATCGTTGCAACATTGACCAATGAAAGGATTTAGGTCAAGAATGTGTACTAAGAGAGATTTCATTTTGTTACGAGGCATTTGCATGAGGCTGTTTATCCTGCTTGCAAAAGTATCAACAAATCTATAAATGTAACTCGGCTAACTTGTTTTATTTATGCTCTATCACAACAGAGCATAAATAAAACAAGTTTTATTTATTTTTTAAGTTTTTCACAAAACTGTGAAAAACTGTGTACAATTGAAAAGTGCAGAGCATTAATAAATCTTTATATGTAAAACAGAATAGTAACCCCCACAAAAAAAACAAACTGTGAAAAACTGTGTACAATTGAAAAGTACAGAACATAAATAAATCTACAAATGTAATTCTGTTACCTGGTTTTATTTATTCATTCCAGTCACGACAGAATGGCATCCCCAAAAATCAAATACAGAAGAAAGTATAAAGAACATAAAACGTCCAAAACTGAGAGAATAAAAAAATAAAGTTTTCTAAAACTCAGAGCAGTTTAAGGCATCTGGGTCAAAGATCCAATTAACAGTTTTTTTAGAGCCGTAACACGACTGATCTACATTTTTCCATCTTTCATTTTGCCTTTTAAGTTTCGAAATATGACAAAAAAACTATGATGATGTCGGTAGTAAAAGCTTTTTTTTTATGATTATCCTGGAGGCCATAAACTTATTTTTACACGTCCACACCGACACACAAACAGACGCCCACACAAACAGGACTCACACACTGCAGAGATACTTCTTTTTTGTACGTGGAAAATCTTATCTAACTGGAAGGCGAAGCGGGATTAGATTCACCCCGCGACTCGCTCTTCACTTGTTTATAGGGAGGATCCAGACGCCAAAAGGAGCATTTGGAACCTCCCTCATTTTTCCCTTATACTCAACAGACGCACGAAAGCAAAATGAAAACAAAACAAGTAAAAAAATGCGCCGAAGTTTCTCCTGTGCAATCGAGTTTTCAGTTAAACGTGCAATTCTGTATAAAACCATCAGCTTTGATCGGCAGCACTTCATTGGATTCCCAGATGCGGTAGAGTGAGAGTGCGTCCCACGCCTCCAGAAAGCGTTGCCAGGGGCATGATCCATGGCTAACTTTAACTTTAAATAAGATTAAAAAGTACTGAGGCTAGAGGGCTGTAATTTGGGATGCTTCATGATAGGAGGGTGGACGATCAACATACCAATTTGCAGCCCTCTAGCTCAGTAATTTTTTCAGATCTGAGGGCGGACGGAAGGACGGACGGACAAACCTGCAAATAGTTTTCCTTACAGAGAACTAAACGAAGGAAAGAGTTGAAACAGCCAAATCAGAGTGAAGCAACGTCACTCCCTCATTTAATATTCGCGGGTCATTTTTTCTTAGGCCGATGTATTTTTACCTTGGCTGTCTCCGTCGTTGCTTCCGTTCTAAATGATATTACAGCTCGGAGGTTTTTTTTTAAAAAAAGAAAGAAACCTTCCAGGTCAGAGATGAAAAGAAGAAGAAGAAGAAGAAGAAGAAGAAGAAGAAGAAGAGGAAGGAGGAGAAGAATCTTTGCCAGATATACGATAACTTTGGGTATACGAAGACTCCAGGTATCAAGTTTCCAGGAGAAGGAAACAAACAAGGAATCAAGGAATTGAGGAAATAAGGAAACAAAGGAATCAAGGAATCGAGGAAATAAGGAACAAGGAATCAAGGAATCGAGGAAATAAGGAAACAAGGAATCAAGGAATCGAGGAAATAAGGAAACAAGGAACCAAGGAATCGAGGAAATAAGGAAACAAGGAATCAAGGAATCGAGGAAATAAGGAAACAAAGAATCAAGAAATCGAGGAAATAAGGAAACAAGGAAATCAATGGAATCGATGAATAAGGAAACAAGGAATCAAGGAATCGAGGAAATAAGGAAACAAGGAATCAAAATAAAAAGGAATAAAAGAAAAAGAATCAAGGAAACAAGGAATCACGGTCTAACAAGAATCAAGCAAAAAGGAAACAAGGAATCAAGAAAAAACGAATCGAGGAATCAATGACTCAATAAAGAATATCAAGGAAACAAGGAATCAAGGAAATAAGGAAACAAGGAATCAAGGAATCAAGGAATCGAGGAAATAAGGAAACAAAGAATCAAGAAATCGAGGAAATAAGGAAACAAGGAATCAAGGAATCGAGGGAAATAGGAAAACAAAGGAATCAAGGAATCGAGGAAATAAAGGAAACAGGAATCAAAATAAAAAGGAATAAAAGAAAAAAAGAATCAAGGAAAACAAGGAATACGGAAACAAGGAACCAAGAACAAGCAAAAAGGAAACAAGGAATCAAGAAAAAACGAATCGAGGAATCAATGACTCAATAAAGAATATCAAGGAAACAAGGAATCAAGGAAATAAAGAATCAAGGAATGAGGTAAAAAAGGAATTGAGGAAATAAAGAATCAAGAAAATAAAGAGAAAGAATCAAGGAATAAAAAAGGAATTAAGGAAACTAGGAATTGAAAGGGATATTTCAGTTTACTTTGAAATAAAACGATCTTGAAATAGCTAGGATGATTCGTAATTGCTTCGTTTTGGTAAAGAAGGTCATGACTCGAAATTATTATTATCATTATTATTATATTATTATTATTATTATTATTATTATTATTTTTTTTTTTTGCTCTATCACAGTCCTCCAATTCGACTGGGTGGTATTTATAGTTTTGGGGTTCCGGGTTGCATCCTGCCTCCTTAGGAGTCCTCACTTTTTCTTACTATGTGCTCCGTTTCTAGGATCACACTCTTCTGCATGAGTCTGGAGCTACTTCAGCCTCTAGTTTTTCTAGATTCCTTTTCAGGGATCTTGGGATCGTGCCTAGTGCTCCTATGATTATGGGTACAATTTCCACTGGCATATCCCATATCCTTCTTATTTTCTATTTTAAGATCTTGATACTTATCCATTTTTTTTTCCCTCTCTTTCTCTTCAACTCTGGTGTCCCATGGTATTGCGACATCAATGTGATACTTTCTTCTTGACTTTGTCAATCAACGTCACGTCTGGTCTATTTGGCACGTATTACCTACTATCTGTTCTGATACCATAGTCCCAGAGGATCTTTGCCTGGTCGTTTTCTATCACTCCCTCAGGTTGGTGCTCGTACCACTTATTACTGCAAAGTAGCTGGTGTTTCTTTGCACAGGCTCCAGTGGAGGGCTTTTGCCACTGAATCATGCCTCTTTTTGTACTGGTTCTGTGCAGTGTCGGGCATTCGTTTGCTATGTGGTTTATGGTTTCATTTTTCGTATTGCACTTCCTACATATGGGAGAGATGTTATTTCCATCAATCGTTCTTTGAACATATCTGATTCTTAGGGCCTGATCTTGTGCCGCTGTTATCATTCCTTCAGTTTCCTTCTTTAGCATTATTATTATTATTATTATTATTATTATTATTATTAGTTATTATTTTTATTAAAATCTTAAAAGTAATGGCTACTTCAGCAGCATTACACTTGTAGAGATTCCTCTCTATTTTCCGAATAGCAGCTTTTTCCGGAAAAAGCCGCTATTCGGAAATAGAGAAGAATCTCTACAAGTGTAATGCTGCTGAAGTAGCCATTACTTTTAATAAAGTATGCCTGAGAGAGGGTCTGCTTCTAAGTATTATTATTATTATTATTATTATTATTTTTTTTTTTTTTTTTTTTTTTTTGCTTTGGCTTTATCACAGTCCTCCAATTCGACTGGGTGGTATTTATAGAGTGGGGTTCCGGGTTGCATCCTGCCTCCTTAGGAGTCCATCACTCTTCTTACTATGTGTGCCGTTTCTAGGATCACACTCTTCTGCATGAGTCCTGGAGCTACTTCAGCCTCTAGTTTTTCTAGATTCCTTTTCAGGGATCTTGGGATCGTGCCTAGTGCTCCTATGATTATGGGTACGATTTCCACTGGCATATCCCATATCCTTCTTATTTTCTATTTTCAGATCTTGATACTTATCCAATTTTTCCCTCTCTTTCTCTTCAACTCTGGTGTCCCGATGGTATTGCGACATCAATGAGTGATACTTTCTTCTTGACCTTGTCAATCAACGTCACGTCTGGTCTGTTTGCACGTATCACCCTATCCGTTCTGATACCATAGTCCCAGAGGATCTTTGCCTGATCGTTTTCTATCACTCCTTCAGGTTGGTGCTCGTACCACTTATTACTGCAAGGTAGCTGATGTTTCTTGCACATGGCTCCAGTGGAGGGCTTTTGCCACTGAATCATGCCTCTTTTTGTACTGGTTCTGTGCAAGTGCCGGGCATTCACTTGCTATGTGGTTTATGGTTTCACTTTTCGTATTGCACTTCCTACATATGGGAGAGATGTTATTTCCGTCTATCGTACTTTGGACATATCTGGTTCTTAGGGCCTGATCTTGTGCCGCTGTTATCATTCCTTCAGTTTCCTTCTTAGCTCTCCCCTCTGTAACCATTGCCAATTGTCATCGCTGGCTAGTTCTTTAGTCTGTCTCATGTATTGTCCGTGCATTGGTTTGTTGTGCCAGTCTCTGTTCTTTCTGTCCTTTGTCCCTCTGTATATTTTCTGGGTCTTCGTCTGCTTTTATTAGTCCTTCTTCCATGCACTCTTTAGCCACTCGTCTTCACTGGTTTTCAGATATTGCCCCAGTGCTCTGTTTTCAATGTTGACGCAGTCCTCTATACTTAGTAGTCCTCTCCCTCCTTCCTTTCGTGTTATGTATAGGGTCTGTCCGTATTTGCTCTTGGGTGTAGTGCTTTGTGTATTGTCATATGTTTCCTGGTTTTCTGATCTATGCTGCGGAGTTCTGCCTTCGTCCATTCCACTATTCCTGCGCTGTATCTGATTACTGGCACTGCCCATGTGTTATGGCTTTTATCATATTTCCGGCGTTGAGTTTTGACTTGAGTATCGCCTTGAGTCTCTGCATATCTTCTTTCCTGATCGTGTCCTTCATCTCTTGGTGTTTTATTTTTCCTCCTTCCATTATTCCCCAGGTATTGTATCCTGTCTCATCTATGTGTTTGATGTTGCTCCCATCTGGTAGCTTTATCCCTTCAGTTCTCGTTACTTTGCCTTTTTTTTTATGTTGACTAAGGCGCATTTTTCTATTCCAAACTCCATCCTGATGTCCCCAGATACAATCCTTACAGTCTGGATTAGGGTATCTATTTCCTTGATGCTCTTACCATACAGCTTGATGTCGTCCATGAACATCAGATGGTTGATTCTGTTGCCTCTTTTCTTGAGTTGGTACCCGGCATCCATCTTCTGTAGTACTTTTGTCATGGGAATCATGGCTACTACGAAGAGTAGTGGGGACAGTGAGTCGCCCTGGAAGATCCCCTCTCCTGATATTAACCTCTGCTAGTCTTATTCCAGAGCTTGTAAGTATTGTATTCCAGTTTTGCGCATTGTATTTTTTGAGGAAGCTGATGGTATTTTTTTTTTTTTTTTTTTTTGGGGTTTTCCTCTGCCCCATATATTTTCAGGCATTCTATTAGCCATGTGTGTGGTATCATGTCGAAGGCTTTTTTGTTTCTTATAGTCTATCCATGCCATGCTTAGGTTGGTTTCCTTCTCCTACTGTTCTTCATTACCATTTGTCTATCAGGAGCTGGTCTTTTGTGCCCCTGCCACTTCCTTCTGCAGCCTTTCTGTTGGTGGGGGATTTGGTGTTTTGTCTCCTCTAGGTAGTTTTTGTATAGCCTTTCACTGATGATACCTGTTAGTAACTTCCACATTATTGGTAGGCAGGTGATAGGGCCTGTAGTACTGGCTATATTTCCCTTACTCTTGTCTTTTTGTACTAAGGATGTTCTTCCTGTGGTCATCCATTTGGGTGCTTGGTGATTTGAGATACAATGCTGGAGTTGTTCTGCTATTCGTGGGTGTAGGCCTTGAAGTTTTTTGAGCCAGTACCATGGACTTCATCGGGACCTGGGGCTTTCCAGTTTGGCTTGTTTTCTTTAGTTGGTGTCTGACTGTGTCTGTCGTGATCTCTGTGAATCTTTGTTTTATTCTCCCTGTTTCTTCTTCCTTGACTTCCTGGAGCCATGTTGCATGTTTGTTGTGTGAGTACCGGATTGCTCCATATGTTTTCCCAGAGTCTCTTACTTGGTTCGGCTTCAGGAATTTCTGGGTGGTTGTCTCCCTCTTAGTTGGCTGTATAGTCTTTTTCTGGTTGGTTCCGAATAGTTTGTTCTGTTGGTATCCCTTATTCCTGTTCATGTTACCGTTGGATCTTATGTGCTTTGGCCTTAAGCCTCTGTTTTACATCTTCTATTGTGTTGTTTTTAATCCCCTCTCTTGTACTTTGTATTTCTCGTTGAGTTCCTTCCCTTGTTTTCTTGCTTTTAGCCTTTTTTCTGCCATCTCTTTCAGTTTACTCAAGTCAGATCTCATCACCATGATTTGCTTTTGGCCAGGCGCCTTTTCCAAGGAGGTTGCTGTTTTGGTTTCTGTTGGGTTGGTTGTGCTGGTGGTGTTGGTGTTCGAATTCCCATCAGTTCTGCTACTAATCTTGCTCCTGCATATGTCAAGTTATTTGTTTCTGTGATACTGGTGGTGTGTATTATGCCCATTATTTCATTGACCTCACTTGTTTTCTGCCTTAATTTCTTGGTGTTGTAGGCTTTCATGGAGGGGATCTTGTTCTCTCTGTATCTGGCTCCATCCATTGTCTAATCTTTTCTACCCATTCCGTCCTCTCTGTTACTTCGTCGGTGTTTCTTCGTGTGTCGTTGTTTTGATACCTCATCCTCCCTGTCGTATTCTGTGGCATCGTCTCTCAGTTCGTCTTCGTGTAATTCGTTGTCGTGTGACATTTCCCTTTCCAGTTCTTCTCTTCTGTTGGGGAGAGCCAGTTCTTTTTCTTTATGTTCCTTACTTGGTCTGCCAGCCTCTGCTCTGTTTGGGGGGTGTTATTCCTCTCATTCCAGATGTTGACCAATCTTCTTCTATATCCTCTCTCGTCGGGTTGCTTCTGATGTAGCATCTCCATATTTCCTTATTTTCTTCTCTTGTCCATTTCTTCCTTTTTGCCTCTGTAGCTCCAATCTCAGGCTGTTGATTATTGTCGTTGTGGTGATCAGTTGCTGGATGACGACCTCCAAGTACCTGACCGTCTTCCCCTTCAATTGGGTTGAATACCTGGTTGCCGGACGAAGCTCCTCTGTTGCCAGAGGTTCCATTTACGTCGTTGTCGTTTAATCCTTCATTTCTTTCCATCATTGCTGAGTTTTTGCTATTTAACCCATAGCTGGACCCTACCCCATCAGGGATAGGTACTCATTTACAGCTGAGTAGACTGAGGAAATTATGGTAAAGATCCTTTCCCAAGGAATCAACGCCGAGGAGAGCGGTCACCCATCCAACGACTGACCAGAGCCAATGTTGCTTAACTTGACTTAAGTCTATTGACGACCTAACCCACTCCTCCACGGCGCCATTATTATTATTATTATTATTATTATTATTATTATTATTATTATTATTATTATTATTATTCAGGAGACCAAACAGACATTTTTGTTTTGAGAACCACTAATCAAAGCCTCAGTATTCTGTACCTTTTAAATAATAAGGCCCTTTTACCAAGTCAGCAGAAGGGACGTTTTCTTGAAGCTGACTAACTGTCAGTTTCGTATTTTCTTGCCCGAGAAATTTAAAACTCGAGAATGATATATGAGACAGGTCGATCTCTCTCTCTCTCTCTCTCTCTCTCTCTCTCTCTCTCTCTCTCTCTCTTTCTTTCTTTCTTTCTTTCGGGTAGTCTCTGCTAATATTTCTTACGCCTTCTGAACATTGTATTACTCTCTCTCTCTCTCTCTCTCTCTCTCTCTCTCTCTCTCTCTCTCTCAGTTACTCTATATTGAATATCTCTTAGCTCTACTGAACGTACTCTCTCTCTCTCTCTCTCTCTCTCTCTCTCTCTCTCAGATACTCCTGATTAATATCTCTCTTACCCCTAAAGAGCATGTATTCTCTCTCTCTCTCTCTCTCTCTTCTCTCTCTCTCTCTCTCTCTCTCTCTCTCTCAGATACTCTGTATTAATATCTCTCTTACCCCATTCTGAACATGTATTCTCTCTCTCTCACTCTCTTCCCTGGGAAGATATCTTAAAAGGATCGGCAGCGTATGCTTTTGCCAGCATCTGATATTTCTTTCACCCTTTTAACTTTTCTCTGTTTTTTGTTTTTTTCTTAATCTTTGGGGAAGCACCACCATAACTACTGAATCTCCCCCCACTCCACCTAATGCCCCCTTCCCCCAACGAAAAAAAGGAAAAAGAAAATGAAAATGTAAAACCCGCAAACCCAGCAATCTTTCAGGGAGGGAAATGAAAAAATGGCTTATCAACTACACAGGAAATGAGACTTCCGCAAAACCTTAGAAGAGTTGTTTGAAAAAAAAGAAGGATCATTGCGACGCCATGTACTACTTCAGGCTCTGAAAGGGAAAGCAGATGATACTCTTTATTTCAGCGATTAAAAACCTGCATAAAACGAGAGAGAAACTACCTTTATCTCGCTGTGTTTCGTAGATTCTTCTGAGACGAAGAGAAACATTACAAAAATGCTCGAAACACGCACGATTCGTGTGATGTTTCTCGAATAGGAGACGAAGTTAAACAGCTTCTTTGATGACAATGTTGTGATAATCCCATTGCCCTCTTAACTCCTCGATTTCATAAAAAATTGTAGTACCACAATGCCCTCCTAACATCACGATTTCTTAACAATGTTTTGGATACGCTTTGGATAAACGTGTTAAAAAAAAGGTGAAGGAATATACAGGTAAGTAACTGTAACGGAGGAATGCATTAACTTGAAGGACAGAACAGAACAGAACTGATTGCATCCCTCACCCAAAGGGTTGCCAGATGGTTTTCCTAGTCACGGCTGGAATACTTGCCAGAGATGGCTATAGAATTTGGTTAGGTATCTTAACAAATGGACAGAAAATGGTTATCTTTTGACGATAAACGTGCAATGCATTTTATGCTATTTATTTAGATACAATGCATTAATGATAAATACGAGTTACCCAAACGGCACCTAATGCTTGGCTTTTTGTTTGCCAAATACAAATGATCCACACAGCTTTGGAGAGATCACATCATGCATCTCCTGGTTTCTCCTGGTGTGTCTCTCGGCAATAATCCGATGAATTCGTGAGGAGATGCTCAGCCAAACGAACGAACGAACACACACACACACACACAACAAGCACACACAGGCTCCGACACACGCTCCGCTGAATCTCGGCGTCTCAGCATTGGTTCATATGCATTATCATGCAAATTCCTTTTCCTGAATATTAATGCTTTGTACAAGAGACAGTTAGACAGTTTCTAGTCGTGGTGTTGAGCTGCTTCATAGTACCTGTTGTGGTGAGTGTTAGCAAGGTTCACGATAGTACTCTGAAGACATTCAGAGTGGTAATTATTCACAAAGTTGAACCCCCTCTCATTCAGAAATTTAATTACGAACTTAAGTCGCCTCTTAATTCTAGGACGTACTAGATGAGTTCATTAAACTACCGGGGTCTATGTTTCCTATACCAGATGTCAAAAACAGTCGACGGAATATCTTTGATGAAAAAACAGATAAAAAATAATTAAGTTTCTAATTCGAGACAAAACAATGGGTTATCATACAAAGGTAAAGGAGCTTCAGTACCCATTTTGCCAAGCCATAAGGATTGTCGTGGTTCACCTTCACACAAGAAGTCTTTATCAGACTGCCCAATATTCTCTCTCTCTCTCTCTCTCTCTCTCTCTCCTCAAACCTGTATCACGAGCTGAAACAAAGAAACCTTACCCTGAGGACAAAAAAAGTATTACACGGGAAAGCCGATCTCGCCACCACATTCAAGAGAGAGAGAGAGAGAGAGAGAGAGAGAGAGAGAGAGAGAGAGGCTTCAGTTAATACCTTTTTAATTGTCCCCCCACCCCCACCCCCGTCGGCATTAAGTTGTTTTCGTTAATACCTAATAGTGTCGTCGTCACGACGAGTAGGAGATGACCTTTGGAAATTGACGCTAATTTGCTGGATTAACCAGAACCCGGAATTAACTAGATTATAAGCTTTTGAGACCTAATTGGGAGCCGTTATTTTTTTTTTTTTTTTGATGAGGTTGAAATGGCTTGTGGATAAGGTGTTATCAAGTGATCGTCATACTATTCTAGACTTACTTCTTTCCTAAATGAGCACCATATTCTTTGAAAGCTTGAATTTCAAGTCAGTGGCTCCTGTGAGCTTAGCTTGTTCCATATGGATAGGATTCATCTTCTGAATATAATAATGATAATAATAATAATAATAATAATAATAATAATAATAATAATGATAATAATAATAATAATAATAATAAATAATAATAATAATAATAATAATAATAATAATAATATTGTTTTTTCTATTTTCCTTACAATTCGCTTCTCAGGCTCAGCGATGTTTCTGAGTAACTGGCCAATATTCATATTGGGAATTTTCAAAAAATTTTAAATGCTGAAGGAATCTTTTATTAGAACAGGATTTCAGGTCCAGGTCAAGTAGGGGTCGTCGTCAGGTGCCGGTTATTTATTCCGTATGCGTAGTTTCAGTTTCGGGCCGGGGTCGTCTTTGGTTTAAGGGCTGGTATTGGTGCTAATAATAATAATAATAATAATAATAATAATAATAATAATAATAATAACAATACCATGGGACACCAGAGTCGAAGAGAAAGAAACGGAAAAAATGGATAAGTATCAAGACCTGAAAATAGAAATAAGAAGAATATGGGATATGCCAGTGGAAATCGTACCCATAATCATAGGAGCAACTAGGCACGATCCCAAGATCCCTGAAAAGGAATCTAGAAAAACTAGACGCTGAAGTAGCTCCAGGACTCATGCAGAAGAGTGTGATCCTAGAAACGGCGCACATACTAAGAAAAGTGATGGACTCCTAAGGAGCAGGATGCAACCCGGAACCCCACACTATAAATACCACCCAGTCGAATTAGGGATTGTGATAGACAAAAAATAATAATAGTGGAGAAAACAAATCCACAGTTTATGTAAATGTACATTATTTAACTTTAAAAACTTTAAGGATAGCTTTCGGGAAATCTGTCGAACAGATTCCCGAAAGCTATCCTTAAAGTTTTAAATTTAAACATAAAAGTACATTTATATAAGACTGTGGATTTGTTTCTTCATTAGAAGACTCGTGCTACCATGAGGATCTTTTAATAATATATAATAATAAATAATACTGATGGATTAGAGATATATCAGCTGTGCATAAAGTGTGTGAATGATAATTACATGTACTTTTGCATTATATTTTAGCACAGTTTTTGGATTACATTTCTCTACTAAAACCCTTCTCATACTCAGAAGATTATTAAAAAATATATTTCGGCCCTTGGTGTATCAGTGGGTGACGTTCGTTCTGTCATTTTCTAGGAAGCTGGAATTCGAAAACTGGCCAAGGAATTTAATTTTGGAAGAGAAAAACAGTTTGGTAGGCACACCCCATACCACAACCACATTTGTTTCCTTCTATGGCTTAAATTCTGGGAAAGAAAACAAGAGGGCTTTGGTGGCAACAAAAAAAAGGGGGAAAAAACCTAGCTTGTTCTTCTGCGGCTTTAATTTTATTAAACAAAACAGAGAAGTTTGGTAGGCACTCTCCCTCCTATCCCCCCCAACCCCCCCCCCCCCCACCCCCCAAAAAAAAAAAAAAGAAAAAAATGCCCAGCAACGGTTTTATTTAATTTTGTGAAACAAAACAGAGAAGTTTGGTGGCACTCCCCCACCACGTCCCACTCCCCCTAAAATTTTTTTTCCCAGCAACGGTTTTAATTTTGTAAAACAAAAACAGGTACACACACACACACACACACACACACACACACACACCACACTTCCAAATCTTCCTACGGTTTTAATTTTGGAAAAGGAAACAAGAGGTTTAGTGGCCACCAAAAAAAAAAAAAAAAAAAAAAAACTTCCTATTTCAAACTTCTACGGAATTTAATTTCCTACCCTTACTTATTCATTATCGTTGTCGTTACTCGCCCATTCTCATTAAACAAATCTCTCCCATAGCAATCAAATTCTAGCAAACAAGTGTATTATGATCTGAACATCTGGCCAAACAAACTATCTCGTCTAGACACCGCCTTGGCAAACACCGAATGCCTGTAGGCGCGAAAAAATACCTTAGTAACTCTAAACAAATAACTTCAGAAAACACTTGGTTGGATAAACTAAGAGTGCACCTCCGTCTAGGCAAACGAAGGCTGAGCTCACAACAAAGATTTTCCAGTTGGCAATCAGATCTCGGCAAACAGAGATTTCTAGTAGGCTGGAAACATCTCGGTAAACAGACGCTTTATCACATTCTAGAGTTAGGTAAGAGGGGAATCTGTGTGTACGGCAGCAGTTCTGGGAAGATGAAGTGATAAATTAATGTCTCTCCGTCTCGGCATAATGCTGTACGAGCCGAGGAGGCTATGAAATTTTAACCACTCCGGTGCTGCTCCAGCATACGTCGTTGCCAGACGCAGGATTATGGGTAAATTTAAACCTTGGATTAAATAAAAGCTACTGAGGCTAGAGGGCTGCGATTTGGTATGTTTGTTGATTGGTGGGTGGGTGATCAACATACCATTTTGCAGCCCTCTAGACTTGGCAGGTTTAAGGGCGGACAGAAAAAGTTCGGAAGGACAGACAACCATCTCCGTAGTTTTCGTTGCATAAAAACTAAAAACTCTCGGTACTGCACAGCGTTACGTAACGCAACCAGTCAAAGGGAATACAAAGTGGAATACAAAGTGCAACATGAATAATTAAAAGCAAAAAAAGACAAAAAAGGAAAAAGTCGTAGTCTAGACGGCATTACAAGTTAATCTAGTATGTTTACACGCATTTCTAGCATCACTGAAAGGAAAACAAATGATTTAATCTAATAAATGATTTTACAATGATCTCAGACTTCTTTCATAGGTAAACACCATTAATTTATTATCAGATATTCCAAGGTCCATTTAAACTCCTGGGAGGAAGAAGGACATATAGACGCAGCTGGTGAACGTTATATAACGCCTCTGTTGACTTGAACAGCGAAAGTCATAAAAGAAGCAGAGAGCTAGAAACCTGTTCACGCAGATGAATATAGTTTTTTTTATTTGCTTTGTTTTCTTAAGATGAGTTTTAGAAATAAAATTGTATTCGTCGGAATAAGTTTGATTGATCACGAATAATATATATATATATATATATATATATAGATATATATTATAATATATACATATATATACACACACACACACAACACATATATATATATATATATATATATATATATATATAATATATATATATATATACATTATTTATGTACAAATACAAAAAAAATAAATATTTATATATATATATATATATATATATATATATATATTATATATATATATATAGTATATATATGATTTATATTCATATATAGTATATATATATATACATTATTTATGTACTAATAAAAAATTATATTATAGATATATATATATATATATAAATGATATATTATATATATATACACACATATATATATACATTTTATATATATATATGTATGTATGTATGTATAAAGAACAACATAACTCAATGAACATTACAAAGAACCATTCATCTCAACAAACTCCTTCCGTCCTCTACGTCTCCAAATACTCTGAAAAAAAAAAAAAGTTCTCCAACATGTACCAGTCTCGTATTACTTGTCACAGACCTCCAGCACCGATCCTTTGTCATTCTTCGTTCGTGGAGCAATGCATAAATAACTCCTATTCACCCGAATCCCAAGTTCTGCGCCACAATGGCGTATTGTCCGGTGTAAATAAACCGGCCCCCCTCCCTCCCCAATTCATTATGTAGTCTCGGGTGGGTTTAATCACCTGTACAAATGAACGAAATACAGAGATGTTTACGAGGCCAGTTCCCTCAGGTGACCTCAGGTAACCTTCCGTCTGCCTCCGTCGCCGAGTTTGTGTAAACAAAGGTAATGAATATATCGAGCATTTTAACCTCGATGCTTCTTCTTGTGTTGTGTTAAGAGGAATTTACTTATTCTAAACTTTTTGTTTATTTGCACTGTTTTTTATTTTTTTAGTTGTCTATTTGCTTGTGATGACATTGTATAAATTCTACAACCACAAATGCATGTTATCTATATATTCGTGTGTTCGTGTGTGTTTATACAATGTCATATACAATATATATATGTATATACATACATATATGTATATATATACAATACATAAATATACATATATATTTTATATACATACTTACATACATACAGACATAAAATTAACAATTCAAATATACATCTCCCTCACTGAACGAGGAAGCGAACGATGAGAGAGAGAGAGAGAGAGAGAGAGAGAGATAACGAATAAGCAAATGGGAACAGCGGCGGTGTCTAATTCCATTTCGTCTCTCTTAATCACTTGAATTTTCATTCTGAACCCGAAGTCTATTTCACGAACCATTTAATCTCATCTGTACGGCGTGAACATTTAATTTTCTTTTCAGTCTCCCCAATCCCAACCCCAACCCACCCTTCACCCCCCCACCTCAACCCCACTTCACCCCCCCCCCCACCCCCGTGACCCTAGAAAGTTCTCTTGGGCGAAAACAAAATCCAGATTTAGTGAGAACACGTCTTGAGAGGGTCGGGATATGCCCTTGTCGCTCTCAAGGAGTTATAACCCTAATACGTCTAATTATCCGAGGCATAGGAATACATATGCCCTCGCCCGTAGGGGGAAGGACCTGGGGATTTTGGTTATTTTTTTCTTTTTTAGATGGGAAGGAAACTGGCAGGGTTTCTCTTCGTGATCTTTGGTATATTTCATTATTCGGTTCATTTATTCTTACTTTATGACTAGTTCATGCATTGATTTATACTTTTTATCGGTTTCATACATTGATTTGAACTTCTTTACTAGTTCATACATTCATTTTAACAGTTTCATACATAGATTTATACTTTTTAACAGTTTCATACATTGATTTATACTTTTTAACAGTTAATTCCACTGATTTAAACTTTTGAACCTGCAGTTCATACATTCATTTATACTTTTTAATCATCTCATTAATTTTCTAACTAGTTCATACATACATTTATTTATACTTTTTAACTAGTTAATACATTAATTCATACTTTTTAATTAGTTCATACATCTATTTATACTTTTTAACTAGTTATTAAATTTTTCCCTAGTTTTCTTTAACTAGTTCATACATTTATTTATACTTTTTAACTAGTTCAACATTCATTCAATACTTTTCAACTAATTCCATACATTTAATTTATTGCCTTTTTAATTTTTAACTTAGTTTCACACCATCACACACACTTTTTAACTAGATCATAACACGTAGCACCGTTTTTCATTCCTGAACTTGTTGGCAATATTCACTTATATTCACTCCTGAATACAAGTGCAATAAAAATTATATTAGTATTTATATGCCCCCAATCGGGATACTTATTCAAGGAAACTTAAATCTATATAAAGTATATTTATGGCGATCTTGGCACACCACCTATTCCACAGATGATCAGTGTCGGAGGCTAATTCACAATGAGAAAAAATCGTAGATGATATTAGATTCTATACGAATAAGCACACCATGAAAAGCCTGCTACGGCAATATTCAGAAGTTTAGATACTACAGGGGAGAACATTTTCCTATTTCCCAGAAGACGTGACATGTAAAAGGGTTGACAAATTCACCGGAAAACTCGTCTGAACATTATTCGGTAAGTGACATTGCCAGCGTATGAATTACGGTGTAATACCATTTGACTTTCAAGGAAGTGAAAGGGCGGGGGAGGGGGAAGGGGGAGGGGGGAAGGGGAAGGGGAGGGGATCTCAACCCAGCTCTTTTCGACTGCGAGAAGTTCTATTGAATTGAACAGAATGTTGAGCTTAAAGATGTTGAAAACATCCGACACATTTCAAAAACTTGGTGAAAATATGTCAACGACACGTCGGTAACTTATCCATACATGTCAGGTCATTACCTGTTACGTCACTTCCGCGTTACGTCATTTCCTTTTTACGTCACTCGCGAGTTACGTCATTTCCTTGTTCCCTCACTTCCACGTTACGTCATTTCCTTATCCTTATTTCACTTCTGCATTACGTCATTTCCTTGTTACGTCACTTTCACGTTGCGTCATTTCCTTGCTACGTCATTCCTCATTTCACTTTCGCGTTACGTCTTTATTTCCTAGTTACGTCCGTCCTCCTCACGTTACGTCACTTCCACGTTTAACGTTCATTTCCTTGTTAAGTCACTTCCGCGTTGCGTCATTTCGTTATTACGTCACTTCTACATTGCGTCATTTCCTTGTTTCTGGTTACGTCACTTCCTCGTTACGTCATTTCCTTGTTACGTCACTTATTCGTTACGCCATTTCCTTGTTACGTCACTTCCTCGTTACTTCATATCCTTGTTACTTCATATCCTTGTTACGTCCTTTGTTACGTAAATTCATGTCCTCCTTACGTCCATCCTTGTCATGCACCTTCCGTTCGCCGTCCTGTTACGTTACGTCTCAAGCTGGAACTTCCACCTCCATCTCAGGATTATCAATAATGCAAACACAATCCTCTCTCATGACTCAGTCCTGGAATTTCCGCTGGAATTTTCACGGGAATTTTCACTGGAATTTTCAACTTTCTAGACAGTTTCTGGAATTACTTTTCCACTGGAATTTTGATTGAAATTTTCACTGGAATTTCCATGGGAATTTTCAATGGAATTTTCAGCTTTCTAGGCTGTTTCTGGAATTCATTTTCCACTGAATGTTAACTGGAATTTCCACTGGAAACTTCAACCTTCCAGAGAGCTCCTGGAATTAATTTTCTCTCTGTTTCCTTGCTTATATTTGGATTCCCCAAAACCTCAGCAGTAGTCTCTTTACGTACCTGCTGTTAGTCGACCGTTGTGGGGCATACCTGAGGAAGAGCGAGAGAGAGAGAGAGAGAGAGAGAGAAAGAGAGAGAAGAGAGAAGAGAGGCGGTGGGGGAAACCACACCATACATGATATTCATGATACCTTAATTTGGTCAAATGTAATGCACACTTTCAAGCTTAGAGACTAAGATCACTCATCATCTCAATTCTTATGTGACATACTCTTCACTCGTTCGTCAGTTTATCACTCTCATTTCCATTTCTTCTACTTCTTCTTCTTCTTCTTCTTCCCTGCACTGCATCCACTCACCATTTTCTCATTTCCTGTTTTCTCCTCATCTGCTCATCTCCTCACCTTCCCAAGGCGGCTGTCTCCGACGGTCTCATTTGTAACAGTTTTTCATAACCAAGTCTGTCTCACTCTTTCTCACTCCCCCCCCCCCCCCCAACCTCCATCTCCTCCTCCTCTTCTCCCTCTTTCTTCCCCCTTCCCTAACCAACTTTCTTCCCTCCCCCCTGACACTTTCTCGAAAGAAACCTTCGTTTTTTCGTTTCATCTTCCGAAATAAAATATCCTGAGAATCGCATGCCCGCTAAAAGGTGTTCAGTAATTCTTCTTAAAGGTTTATAATGTAGTGGGTAACGCTAGACTCTTTTTTTTTGTTTTTTTTTTTTTTTTTTTTTTTCCCACAGTTTTTTCTTTCCCTTTTGGACTTCTTTTTCTGGCCGTTCCATGATGGATGTCAGTCTGGACTGCAATATGCAGTAGCTGGGTCTCGGAGAGAGTCTTTTGACGATCCCGATTATTCTTTAACGGGCTGAGCCAGCCTGCAAGGCTAGACAAATCCAATTGTACCGGGTTTATTGACTAAAGATTATATTCTCTTTATTAGCAGCAGTCTTGGATATTCTAAGTACAAAGGAAGGAATCTACTGATGCCTAGAATCTCGTTTATTACCGTTCGATTGATGCAAACATACCAGTAACCGATCACAAACATTTAGATCATAGAATTTTGCATATTATCAGAAAACAAAATTTAATTTATATGATTTTGTTTTGCATCGTGCTTATTATTTTTTTCACCACGTTTTTTTATACTTTCTTGGTTCATTATTCAACTGCCTCGAAGGTCTTAAAATAAATCCAATCAAAAGTGTTTATCAAATTTGAATTCATTCATTATAAAGGAACATTATGGCGAGCTTTTTAACAAAATTAAACCCCAGAAGGAAATCGAGAAGGCAATGCATAGCCAAGGCTTTCGTGTACACTCGGCACACATCACTCAAGGGAAATGAATGTCTAAACTCGATGATGCGTAGGTTAAATATACACGAAAAAATACTATGCACTTATTCGTTTGCTTGCTGTTGTCTGCTAGTCAAGTTAACCTATAACTGATGTAATGTGAAGGTGTACATATATATACCACATGGATTTCCAAGAACTTTGCCTTATGAAGGCTCAGCTCTTTCATCTGTCAAAGCTCCTGGACGAGTGGATCAAGATCTGATAAAAGTTCTCCTTGAGGACTAAGTCCTCTCTGCTTTTCCCGGAAGTGAGGAGAAATGAAAAGAGCATAAAAATGCCGGAGGAAAGCAAGGCAGAGTCGGAAAAATACTTTTAAAAGCACGAGAAAGGGAAATACAAAGCTTAAGGAAAAGGTAGGGAAATATAAAGTTTAAGGACAAGAAGGGGAAAGTAATAAAGTTTAAGGGCAAGGGGAAAATATAAAGTTTAAGGACAAGAAGGGGGAAAATATAAAGTTTAAGGACAAGAAGGGGAAAGTAGTTTAAGGGACAAGAAGGAGAAAATATAAAAAGTTTTAAGGACAAGAAGGG
Organism: Macrobrachium nipponense; assembly: GCF_015104395.2. Lineage (NCBI taxonomy): Eukaryota > Metazoa > Arthropoda > Malacostraca > Decapoda > Palaemonidae > Macrobrachium > Macrobrachium nipponense. The sequence goes on from NC_061102.1 coordinate 9,590,170, forward strand.
GAAAATATTTAAAGTATAAGGACAAGAAGGGGAAAATATAAAGTTAAGGACAAGAAGGAGAAAATAAAGTTGAAGGACAAGAAAGAAGAAAATATGAAGTTTAAGGACCAAGAAGGATATAAAGTATAAGGACAAGACGGGAAAATATAAAGTTGAAGGACAAGAAGATTAAAAATAAAGTTTAAGGACAAAGGAAGGGGAAAAATATAAAGTTTAAGGACAAGAAAGGGGAAAAATAAATTAAAGGTTAACAAGAAGGAGAAAATATAAAGATAAGGCAAGACGGAGAAAATATAAAGTATAAGGGACAAGAAGGAGAAAATATAAAGTTTAAGGACAAGAAGGAAGGAAAATATTAAAGTAAGGACAAGACGGAGAAAATATGAAGTATAACGGACAAGAAGGGAGAAAAACATAAAGTTTAAGGACAAAGACGGAGAAAAATTATAAAGGGTTGAAGGGACAAGAAGGAGAAAATATGGAAGTTTAAAGGATCAAGGAAGGGGAAAATATAAAGTTTAAGGACAAGGGGGAAAGTGGAAAATAAATAAGTTTGAAGGACAAGAAGGGGAAAAGAAAAATAAAAGTTAAAAGGACAAGAAGGAGAAAAATATAAAGTTTAAGACAAGAAGGGGAAAATATAAAGTATAAGGACAACAAGAAGGGAAAAATATTAAAGTTTAAAAAGGACAAGAAGGGGAAAATAAACAAAAGTTTAAGGACAAGAAGGAGAAAAAATAAAGTTTAAAGGACAAGAAGGAAAATTTAATAAAGGTTTAAGGACAAGAAGGAGAGAAAGTTTAAGGACAGACGGAGAAAGAGAAAAGAAAAATAAAGTTTGAAGGAACAAGAAGGAAGGGAAAAGAAAAATATGAAAGTTTGTAAGGACAAGAAGGGGGCGAAAATAATAAAGTTTAAGGACAAGAAGGGGAAAATTATAAAGGTGAAGGACAAAGAAGGGGAAAAGAAAAATAAAGTTTAAAGACAAGAAGGAGAAAATTTTAAATAAAGGTTTAAGGACAAGAAGGGGAAAAAATATAAAGGTAATAAGGAAAACAAGAAGGAAAATATAAAATTGAAGTTACAAGAAGGGGAAATACAAAGTTAAGGACAAGAAAAGGAGAAAAAATAAAGTTGAAGGGACAAGAAAGGGGAAAATTTAATAAAGGTTTTAAGGGACAAGAAGGAGAAAAATAAAGTAAGGACAAGAAGGGGAGAAAATATAAAGTTGAAGGACAAGAAGGAGAAAATATGAAGTTTAAGGACAAGAAGGGGAGGGAAAAAATTAAAGTTTAAGGACAAGAAGGGGAAAATAAAAGTTTAAGGACAAGAAGGGGAAAATATAAAGTTTTAAGGAAAAGTAGGAGGAAAAATAAAGTTTAAGGACAAGAAGGAAAAAAAATAAAGTTGAAGGACAAGAAGGAGAAAATATAAAGTTTAAGGGACAAGAAGGAGAAAATATAAAGTTTAAGGCAAGAAGGGGAAAAATAAAGGTTAAGGACAAGAAGGGAGAAAAATATAAAGTTTTAAGGACAAGAAGGAGAAAGAAATATAAAGTTTAAGGAACAAGAAGGAGAAAATATAAAGTTTAAGGACAAGAAGGAGAAAATTTATGAAAGTTTAAGGACAAGCAGGAGAAAAGAAAGTATGAAGTTAAGGACGAAGAAGGAGGAAAAATATGAAGTTTAAGGCACCAAAGAAAGGAGGAAAATATAAAGTATAAGGACAAGACGGAGAAAAGAAAATATTTAAAGGATAAGGACAAGAAGGAGAACATATAAATTGTTGGAACAAGGAAGGGTAAAATATAAAGTTTCAAGGGCAAGGAAGTTGAAAATAATAAAGTTTGAAGGACAAGAAGGAGAAAATATAAATAAAGTTAAATAAAGGACAAGAAGGTGGTGAAAATTATTAAAGTTGTAAAGGACAAGAAGGAGAAAATAAATGAGTTAAAGGACCCCAAGAAAGGGTTTGAAATATAGGTTTAGGGCTCAAAAGAAAAGGGTAAAATAATAGAAGTTTGAAGGAAAATAAGAAGGGAAAATATAAAGTTTCAATAACAAGGAAGGGTAAATATAACGTTTAAGAACAAAGGGGAAAAGAAAATAAGTTTAAAGGACAAGAAGGGGAAAATATAATAAGGTTTTAAGGAAAAGAAGAGGGGAAAATATAAAGAAGT
>NC_061102.1:9592848-9637717 GCF_015104395.2 Macrobrachium nipponense
GTGGCTTTGCGATAGAATGAACTACTTTCTTTAACAAAATAGCAGGAATTCCATCAGGCCCTGCAGCAGCTCCATTTTTAATTTCATTAATAGCCTGCACAATATCAGCTTCATTAATATCTATGTCAGCTAAATATTCACTATTTTCATCCCTTACTTCTATATCATTATCTTCATTATCTATTCTAGGGTGAATTCTCTATATCGTTCTGCCAGTTATGTTGCAAATTTCCTTTTTTTCATTCGTTAATCTCCCTTCAATTCTTAGAGGGCCTATTTCTATTCTTCTTTTATTCATCTTCTTCGCATATGAGTATAATAGTTTGGGGATTTTGCTTGATATTTAATAGGGTTTTTTTCTTCCAAGTCCCGTTTTTTCATTTTCTTTTGATTGTATAATCTTTTGTTCTCTTTTTCTATCTTACTTTTTAGTTCTATAACTTCCATGCATTTTTTTTTTTGCTAGACCTTTTTCCACTTTCTGATTTTCTGGAACAGAATCCTTCTGTCTCTTGGTATGCATGACTGATGTTTACTTTCTTCTTCGGTATATATTTATCCACTATTTTCTCTAATATTGTGTATAATATCTCCGTATTTACCTTTATGTCATCACTTACGAAATATTATCCCAATCTTTGTTTAATTCTTCATTTATTCTGACCATTTTTATATTTTTTACTGTAGAAGTTGTATTTTTTCCATATCCTTCCCCACTTTTTCATTTCTTGCTTATCTCTGTTTTCACTTGCTTTGGAATGGACTGTTAATTCTATGACATTATGGTCTGAAATACTCGCATTATAAACTATTATTTCTTTAAACATAATTCATCTCGTTCACAAATACTAGGTCTAAAGTATTTTCCTTTCTTGTTGGCAGGTGATTTATTTGTTGAATGTTGTATTCTAGTAGCATATCTAATAGCTTTTCGAATTGCCTCTTACCTTCTGCACTACTATTACTCTCTTTTTTATATGTATAAGTACATCCACAATCTCCTATTCGTTCTTTCCAGTCTACGAAAGGAAAGTTGAAGTCTCCAGATAGGAGAATAGTCCAGTCCTTGTGATTTCTACATATATCATCCAATTTTTTCTATTATTAAGAAATCAAACTCTTTAGTTATTAGGAGGTCTATATATTACTATGTTCATTAATTTTTCAGATTCAAATTCTACCGCTATTAGTTCACATTCTGAGTTACTATATTTCTCATATATTTTTCCCTTGTTTTTGTCTTTCCCATATATTGCGGTTCCCCCTTGATTCCTATTTTTTCTATCTGATCTATAAGTTTGGAACCCTTTTATTTGATCATCATTCCCAGTCTCTTGGGAATACCAGGTTTCACTTATATTCATTATATCTATTTTCTTTTCAATTTGGGTTAGTTCTTCTAAGTACTCTATTTTTCTTTTTGAGTTACTCGTAACTAAACCCCTGCGCATTCATCACTATGATGGTTTTGCGTTGTTTTGTGTTTCTCCTTCATTTAATATGGTATAATAAGGATTTTCCCATGTCTCTTTCCTGTTCTGGTATGTTTGTTCTTTTTTTCATTTCCAGAAATTCTGACATTAAAAAATCCAACTTTTTCCATAATATTTGTTCTTCCTTCATCATAATTATTCATTTTGTGTCTGAATCTGCAATTTTCTCCATTCTCGCAATATCCCCTTGCATAATAAAACACATTTATTATCTCTTGAGTAGAATCTTGGAGCTGAGCATTGAAATTTTTTGCTGGCACCTCTGCATATCTCGTTGATGGCTTGCTTTTTTCTTTTACCTGATATTCTTCATTCCTCTCTTTATTTGTTTCTTTCTTATTTTGGATTTTATTGCTTGATTGGTTATTTATTTGATTATTTTTCATGGCTACAGGGTGCATATATTTACATTTTTTGTCGAACTTACATCCTTTTCCTTCTTTTAGGTTTTTGCATATTTTTGGATGTAGATCTCTGCAATCATCCTCATATCCATCTAAGTATGCACATTTACCATATATTTTCATAGTTGTAACATACCTTAGGATGTTTGTAGTAACATTTTTCCTCCATATCTGCAATTCCCTCTTTTCAAAAGGTTGCAGACTTTGTCTTTTTTGTATATTTTTTGTTTCCTCTTTCCCGTCATTGTGTAGATCTGGGTAGAGCCTCTTCGGCATTTTCTTTTGTGCTGTCATATCGTAATTTATTTCTTCGTAGGTATGCTGCTTTATAGCCTCATATGTAGTATCAATGAGTATCTCTGCATCCATACTTTTATCTTGTTCTTTGTTTCCTTATCTTTTTCTGTCATTTCAGTTTTGTTTACTTCTCTTACGCCTCTTCTTCTTCTTCTTCTTCTTCTTCTTCCTCTTCTTTCTCTTCTTCCACCCTCAACTATTTGTACATTCAATCTTGATTTAATAACATTGTCTATCCATGGTAGACATGTTGAGCAAAAAATTCTTGTGTCTTTTCTCATATCTTGCATTACCTCAGCACACTGTGGATGGGTCGGAATGTTGCATGCAGCACATTTTCTGATTAGGTTTTGTGGATTAACTATGCTATACCACACCTTACACAGTTTACATGCTTTTGGCATTCTTTTTCCTAATGCATCAATTAGGATATTCACAAGGTTCACTTTATTCATTTTCTTTGTCGGAATATGTTGGTTTATGTATATTTTCTTTATGAGTCTCTTGACCACTTGGAGAGAGAGAGAGAGAGAGAGAGAGAGAGAGAGAGAGAGAGAGAGAGAAAACTTTCAGACCTTACAGCTCGTTCGGGCTGCCCCAGGTCCCTCAGTGTGAGGCACCTCTATTGTCTACCAGAGAATTGCTAATGCATATTCCGGTATGTTTTGCATCTTCCAATCCTGGATGGTCTGGGATGCAGCTTGGATATTTGTCGAGCTTATTCTTAAACACATCTACGCTCACTCCGGATATGTTCCTCAGATGTGCTGGCAACGCATTGAATAGACGCTGCATTATCGATGCTGGTGCGTAGTGGATTAATGTCCTGTGTGCTTTCCTTAGTTTTCCTGGTATAGTTTTGGGCACTATTAATCTACCTCTGCTGGCTCTTTCTGATATTTTTAGCTCCACGATGTTTTCGATAATTCCTTCTATCTGTTTCCATGCCTGTATTATCATGTAGTGTTTTATTCCCCTTTCTGGACAGAGAGAGAGAGAGAGAGAGAGAGAGAGAGAGAGAGAGAGAGAGAGAGAGAGAGAGAGAGCTACTGGCCTTTCCACTTTCAAAATTCTCAACAAAGGTGAAAAATGATTGTTATCATTTAAGACGACGAACCCCTAATTCGTACAGAACAAACCCACGGGGCCAATAACTCGAAACGTAAGGTTCCAACGCATATTATTATTATTATTATTATTATTATTATTATTATTATTATTATTATTATTATTATTATTATTTCAGAGGATGAACTCTATCTTCATATATAACTAGCTTGCACTGGGCAGTGTCTTGAAATTCAAGGTTCCAAAGAATATGGCGTTTAATTGTCAGAAATAACGGAAGATAACAGGAAATAGAGAAAGAAGAGAAGTAGTACATAATAACAAGGCGAATTGTGTTCGGGTCGTAATCTATTACATCTTCGCTTAAACCTGACATGATCTAAATATACAAAATCTACGAGAATAAGAGCGATGAATGTTTGCTCTAATGCCTGACCGAAAATATCCATTGCATAAAATTGCCTTGAAGTCTAAGTGAGTAAACAGTCGACGATTATCCGGCAGTGACAATTGCTTGCTTGCTCGCAGGGTTGCAATGCAAAAGGCGATTCACGGCAATGACCGCTGCTAGAAAATGGACGATAATTTTGGCAACGGGCGACAAATGCCACTCAGTTATTAGACCTTCCCCAAAAAGGACTGCAATTCGAAACAATGGCGAAAATGGCTGCAATTTGGCCAAAATCGTTCAGGAGGTTGCTGTATCAGCTGCGAGTGCAATCCTATCCTAGTTTTTTTAATGTAGGATGGAACTGTAGGCAAATTAAATTGGAAATAGGAATAGCGACCATGAAAGTTAGAGACGACTGAGAGAGAGAGAGAGAGAGAGAGAGAGAGAGAGAGAGAGAGAGAGAGAGAGAGAGAGCCCTGTTTCGACTTATATCAAGAAAACTATATATTTTAGAAATCTGAGAGAGAGAGAGAAAGAACATTTTTTTTTGTATTTATCCCCAGACCACCATTTTAATTGATTCCAAGATACTGAGAGGAGAGAGAGGAGAGAGAGAGAGAGAGAGAGAGAGAGAGAGAGAGAGAGAGAGAGAGAAATGCATTACAATTTTTGCAGTGTACATTTACTGACTAATAATAATAATAATAATAATAATAATAATAATAATAATAAAATAATAATAATAATAATAATAATAATAACAATAATGAAACATCTTCCAATACATCCCTCATTATGTGGAAGCCATAAATCCCAATGACTGGAATTCATCTGGAATCCGAGATTCCCATTCCTGTTATTCCCGAAACCGTGCCATAATTTACAACTTAATTATCGGGAGAAAGTGAATTTCAACCCTCTGTGATGGCGGGCGGTCCTCATTATAAGTATTTTTCTAAATGGATTTTCAGTTTCCTTTTGAGAGTCTGGGATATTGCAGTTTGCAACATCCTTTGCAGTACGGAAGGGAACGCTGGGTATTTCTGAATGACAAACTAGGGTCGAGTTTGGACTGCATATAAATGAAGGCTGGAATGATTTGAACAGAATGTTACAACAAGGAATTAATGCCATTGCTTGTGTTGTAAGTTTATGTGCAAATAAATAAATAAATAAATAAACAAATATACTTATTATAGATATATATATATTTATATAATAATATAATATATATTAATATATATATATAAATTATATAATTATATATATATATTATATAATATATATATATAATATTGTATGGTTTAAAATATAATGCCCACAGTAGATACACGTGACTTCATTAAATAAGCGAATACCACAGGAAAATGATAAGTAGAAATCCAAGCATTTTCGTCTTTACTAAGACATTGTCAAAGAACGAGTGTCTTAGTAAAGACAAAAGCGCTTGGATTTCTGCCTATCATTTTCCTGTGGTATTCGCTTATAAATATATATATATATATATATCATATATATATATATAGATATATATATATATGCATACGTATGGAGAATTTACTGGTCATTTCTACCAGATTCATATGTAGTTGTAGTAGCCCCAATGCCCTCTTAACTTCTCTAATCCTTTTCGCATATTTGGGTACGCTTGTCACTATAAAGCCTTAAGATCCAAGTGCAAGAAATACGAAGACATGCCGTGACGTCGTGATTATGGTAGCCTGGGTCCATTTCCCGCTAACGGACATCATAGTTTCTTCACATTTCTTGGACTTGGATCTCAAGGCTTTGTAGTGAAAAGCTTATCCAAAACAAGCGCAAAAAATTTGGAAAGTTAAGAGGGCATTAGGGCAATGACAATTCACACACACACACACACACACACACACACACACACACATATATATATATATATATATATATATATATATACATATATATATGTGTGTGTGTATGTATATCTAATTTCTTAAGTAAAATGAAGGAATTTCTTGCTGTGGCTTAATACGATTTCTAACTTTAAATTCATGCGTATACTTTACATTAAACCAATGTATATGTATATATGGATATATTCCTACCATGCGCGCACACACAGACACACACACTCGCGCGCGCGCGAGCAAAGGAGAACAATTAGCCCCCTCCCCCAAAAAAGAGTATCACAGCCTGACAAGAGGAAACACTGATGACCTCTTCCTGACACCTTTCCTCTGACCCCCTTCCCCACTACCTCATTCTATGGGCTCATTCCCCTCCCATAGCCTCTTTAACAGCCTCATCCACCCTCCAGCCAAAGCTGGTGGGGGGGTGGGGGTGGGGGGGGGGGAGTGTTGTGGGTAGGAAACTCCTAATTAATCCTGATGGCTCTGGCCTGGATTGTGTCTCCGAAACCGACGGCACTAATCCTTTTCTTTGATTAGATTCCGAGAGACGGGACCTTTTGTAGATTCACCCTTGTAGTTTCCAGCTCATATTATACACACACACGCACACGCACACACACACATATATATACATATATATACGTATGTATGTAATATACAGTATGTATATATATATATATATATATATATATATATATATATTGTATGTATGTATAAAGAGAATTTTTTTTTACCTATCCCAAGGAAAACCAAGTGTCGAGTTATTTCAAGAGAGAGAGAGAGAGAGAGAGAGAGAGAGAGAGAGAGAGAGAGAGAGAGAGAGAGGAGAGAGAGCTAGCTTCCCTTATTTGTGATACTTAGGAACAAAGCAGATGATTTCACTGCCGTAAATGGACGTTACGACAGTTTCACTTAAAGTTATCTGTAAGTTCAAACGATTTCTTTAAACTGTCGGTATTAAATATATGATTAAGAATAATATTAAAATACTTATATTTGTATAAAAGGTTGGATAAGTAACTAACTTCTCGTACAGTGTTCACTGACGTTAAATAACGATCGCATTTTGTTCTGTTACTAAATTCTCCCAGCAGACTTTTTTTTTTGCCTCGAGAAACACGCTGCGTAGAACAAAACATTTTGTTTTGTTTTTGGTTTTTCCTCTTTCGAAAACATAAATGCCCTAAACGGGGCCTCCATAAATAGTAAACTGAATCCAGCGAACTGCAGCGTAAACTTCCGTCTCTAACGCGGCAGAAGTAGTTCCGTCTCTAACTTTAATGAAGTTCGGGCGAACTTCCGACAAAACTATCAGATGTATGACATATGAGCTTGTAATATTGTAGCGTCCGTGAACATTCGCACTATTTTTTTTAGAGAGAGAAGAAAAAAAGCCGAAATTAAATTCAGTAGTGGTTCTCATTTATTCTGGCACGTAATTTCCGTGGCAAGCTTAGTTGAATGGTGCACGCTTCGTGCCTGGTATCTTCGGAGTTTTCCTAGATAGTGACCCCCAAGGGTTTTCGTGTGTGGTTATCTAGGACTAATATCTCTAGGGGATCATTATCTCTATGATATTTACAGTCTTTGGCTGCAAATCGTTATATTAATCATCAACCCTCTAGTCATCAAACATACCAAATCTGTGAATTGTTTACGTATTCTATTTTGTTTTGACTGACAACAAACCTCTCGGCTTTAGTCGCATGACTGAATGTTGTTGAAAGTGTTAACTCTTCGTTATTAAGAGCAAGATGGTGTCGTACTGTAAATATTCTTTTGAGTCTTCGTTATTAAGAGCAAGTTGGTGTCGTACTGTAAATATTCTTTTGAGTCTTCGTTATTGGGAGCAAGATGGTGTCGTACTGTAAATATTCTTTAAAGATGAAAACGCTACTTACGAGCAGATTACCCCAATACCTTTCAGTTAGAACTTTCGTATAACCCGGTATGTTTACATAGCCTTCAAGTGCAAGCAGTGTTCCTTTGAACTTGTTTCAAATGGCTTATAAAGCTTTTTATTCAGGCAGTGTGTATTGCTGCTAAGCGCTGTCGATAATCCTAGCGCTGATGAAGAAGACTGAGGTAGGAGTTGATCTCTCTCAATACCAATCTCATCGCTGTTCAGTGTCATACTCAGTGATCCTACACAGTACACCGTTTTATATTTTTTTCCTAAAGCCTCCCGTAGACTTACTATGAACTCTATTTTTACATCGTTGCAACATTGACCAATGAAAGGATTTAGGTCAAGAATGTGTACTAAGAGAGATTTCATTTTGTTACGAGGCATTTGCACGAGGCTGTTTATCCTGCTTGTAAAAGTATCAACAAATCTATAAATGTAACTCGGCTAACTTGTTTTATTTATGCTCTATCACAACAGAGCATAAATAAAACAAGTTTTATTTATTTTTTAAGTTTTTCACAAAACTGTGAAAAACTGTGTACAATTGAAAAGTGTAAAGCATTAATAAATCTTTAAATGTAAAACAGAATAGTAACCCCCCACAAAAAAACAAACTGTGAAAAACTGTGTACAATTGAAAAGTACAGAACATTAATAAATCTACAAATGTAATTCTGTTACCTGGTTTTATTTATTCATTCAAGTCACGACAGAATAGCATCCCCAAAAATCAAATACAGAAGAAAGTATAAAGAACATAAAACGTCCAAAACTGAGAGAGTAAAAAAATAAAATAAAGTTTTCTAAAACTCAGAGCAGTTTAAGGCATCTGGGTCAAAGATCCAATTAACAGTTTTTTTAGAGCCGTAACACGACTGATCTACATTTTTCCATCTTTCATTTTGCCTTTTAAGTTTCGAAATATGACAAAAAACTATGATGATGTCGGTAGTAAAATCTTTTTTTTTTTATGATAATCCTGGAGGCCATAAACTTATTTTTACACGTCCACACAGGCACACAAACACACGCCCACACAAACAGGACTCACACACTGCAGGGATACTTCTTTTTTGTACGTGGAAAATCTTATTCTAACTGGAAGGCGAAGCGGGATTAGATTCACCCCGCGACTCGCTCTTCACTTGTTTATAGGGAGGATCCAGACGCCAAAAGGAGCATTTGGAACCTCCCTCATTTTCCCTTATACTCAACAGACGCACGAAAGCAAAATGAAAACAAAACAAGTAAAAAATGCGCCGAAGTTTCTCCTGTGCAATCGAGTTTTCAGTTAAACGTGCAATTCTGTATAAAACCATCAGCTTTGATCGGCAGCACTTCATTGGATTCCCAGATGCGGTAGAGTGAGAGTGCGTCCCACGCCTCCAGAAAGCGTTGCCAGGGGCATGATCCATGGCTAACTTTAACTTTAAATAAGATTAAAAAGTACTGAGGCTAGAGGGCTGTAATTTGGGATGCTTCATGATAGGAGGGTGGACGATCAACATACCAATTTGCAGCCCTCTAGCCTCAGTAATTTTTCAGATCTGAGGGCGGACGGAAGGACGGACGGACAAAACCTGCAAAATAGTTTTCCTTTACAGAGAACTAAAACGAAGGAAAGAGTTGAAACAGCCAAATTCAGAGTGAAGCAACGTCACTCCCTCATTTAATATTCGCGGGTCATTTTTTCTTAGGCCGATGTATTTTTACCTTGGCTGTCTCCGTCGTTGCTTCCGTTCTAAATGATATTACAGCTCGGAGGTTTTTTTTTAAAAAAAGAAAGAAACCTTCCAGGTCAGAGATGAAAAGAAGAAGAAGAAGAAGAAGAAGAAGAAGAAGAAGGAGGAGAAGAATCTTTGCCAGATATACGATAACTTTGGGTATACAGAAGACTCCAGGTATCAAGTTTCCAGGAGAAGGAAACAAGGAATCAAGGAATTGAGGAAATAAGGAAACAAGGAATCAAGGAATCGAGGAAATAAGGAAACAAGGAATCAAGGAATCGAGGAAATAAGGAAACAAGGAATCAAGGAATCGAGGAAATAAGGAAACAAGGAACCAAGGAATCGAGGAAATAAGGAAACAAGGAATCAAGGAATCGAGGAAATAAGGAAACAAAGAATCAAGAAATCGAGGAAATAAGGAATCAAGGAATCGAGGAAATAAGGAAACAAGGAATCAAGGAATCGAGGAAATAAGGAAACAAGGAATCAAGGAATCGAGGAAATAAGGAAACAAGGAATCAAAATAAAAAGGAATAAAAGAAAAAGAATCAAGGAAACAAGGAATCACGGAAACAAGGAATCAATGAATCAAGCAAAAAGGAAACAAGGAATCAAGAAAAAACGAATCGAGGAATCAAGGGACTCAATAAAGAAAAAATATCAAGGAACAAGGAATCAAGGAAAAAAAAAACTAAGGAAACAAGGAATCGAGGAATAAGGAATCGAGGAAATAAGGAAACAAAGAATCAAGAAATCGAGGAATAAGGAAACAAGGAATCGGAATCAATAAGGGAAACAAGGAATCAAGGAAATCGAGGAAATAAGGAAACAAGGAATCAAAATAAAAAGGAATAAAAGAAAAAGAATCAAGGAAACAAGGAATCACGGAAACAAGGAATCAATGAATCAAGCAAAAAGGAAACAAGGAATCAAGAAAAAACGAATCGAGGAATCAATGACTCAATAAAGAATATCAAGGAAACAAGGAATCAAGGAAATAAAGAATCAAGGAATGAAGGTAAAAAGGAATTGAGGAAATAAAGAATCAAGAAAATAAAGAGAAAGGAATCAAGGAATAAAAAAGGAATTAAGGAAACTAGGAATTGAAAGGGATATTTCAGTTTACTTTGAAATAAACGATCTTTGAAATAGCTAGGATGATTCGTAATTGCTTCGTTTTGGTAAAGAAGGTCATGACTCGAAATTATTATTATCATTATTATTATTATTATTTTTTTTTTTTTTTGCTCTATCACAGTCCTCCAATTCGACTGGGTGGTATTTATAGTTTGGGGTTCCGGGTTGCATCCTGCCTCCTTAGGAGTCCATCACTTTTCTTACTATGTGCTCCGTTTCTAGGATCACACTCTTCTGCATGAGTCCTGGAGCTACTTCAGCGTCTAGTTTTTCTAGATTCCTTTTCAGGGATCTTGGGATCGTGCCTAGTGCTCCTATGATTATGGGTACAATTTCCACTGGCATATCCCATATCCTTCTTATTTCTATTTTCAGATCTTGATACTTATCCATTTTTTCCCTCTCTTTCTCTTCAACTCTGGTGTCCCATGGTATTGCGACATCAATGAGTGATACTTTCTTCTTTGTCTTTGTCAATCAACGTCACGTCTGTCCTATTTTGCACGTATTACCCTATCTGTTCTGATACCATAGTCCCAGAGGATCTTTGCCTGGTCGTTTTCTATCACTCCCTCAGGTTGGTGCTCGTACCACTTATTACTGCAAAGTAGCTGGTGTTTCTTGCACAGGCTCCAGTGGAGGGCTTTTGCCACTGAATCATGCCTCTTTTTGTACTGGTTCTGTGCAGTGTCGGGCATTCGTTTGCTATGTGGTTTATGGTTTCATTTTTCGTATTGCACTTCCTACATATGGGAGAGATGTTATTTCCATCAATCGTTCTTTGAACATATCTGGTTCTTAGGGCCTGATCTTGTGCCGCTGTTTATTCATTCCTTCAGTTTCCTTCTTTAGGCATTATTATTATTATTATTATTATTTATTATTAGTTTTTTTTTTTTTTTTTTTTTTTTTTTTTGCTCTATCACAGTCCTCCAATTCGACTGGGTGGTATTTATAGTGTGGGGTTCCGGGTTTGCATCCTGCCTCCTTAGGAGTCCATCACTTTTCTTACTATGTGTGCCGTTTCTAGGATCACACTCTTCTGCATGAGTCCTGGAGCTACTTCAGCGTCTAGTTTTTCTAGATTCGTTTTCAGGGATCTTGGGATCGTGCCTAGTGCTCCTATGATTATGGGTACGATTTCCACTGGCATATCCCATATCCTTCTTATTTCTATTTTCAGATCTTGATACTTATCCATTTTTTCCCTCTCTTTCTCTTCAACTCTGGTGTCCCATGGTATTGCGACATCAATGAGTGATACTTTCTTCTTGACTTTGTCAATCAACGTCACGTCTGGTCTATTTGCACGTATTACCCTATCTGTTCTGATACCATAGTCCCAGAGGATCTTTGCCTGGTCGTTTTCTATCACTCCCTCAGGTTGGTGCTCGTACCACTTATTACTGCAAGGTAGCTGATGTTTCTTGCACAGGCTCCAGTGGAGGGCTTTTGCCACTGAATCATGCCTCTTTTTGTACTGGTTCTGTGCAAGTGCCGGGCATTCACTTGCTATGTGGTTTATGGTTTCATTTTTCGTATTGCACTTCCTACATATGGGAGAGATGTTATTTCCGTCTATCGTACTTTGAACATATCTGGTTCTGTGGGCCTGATCTTGTGCCGCTGTTATCATTCCTTCAGTTTCCTTCTTTAGCTCTCCCCTCTGTAGCCATTGCCAATTGTCATCGCTGGCTAGTTCTTTAGTCTGTCTCATGTATTGTCCGTGCATTGGTTTGTTGTGCCAGTCCTCTGTTCTTTCTGTCTTTCTCCTGTCTCTGTAATTTTCTGGGTCTTCGTCTACTTTTATTAGTCCTTCTTCCCATGCACTCTTTAGCCACTCGTCTTCACTGGTTTTCAGATATTGCCCCAGTGCTCTGTTTTTCGATGTTGACGCAGTCCTCTATACTTAGTAGTCCTCTCCCTCCTTCCTTTCGAGTTATGTATAGTCTGTCCGTATTTGCTCTTGGGTGTAGTGCTTTGTGTATTGTCATTTGTTTCCTGGTTTTCTGATCTATGCTGCGGAGTTCTGCCTTCGTCCATTCCACTATTCCTGCGCTGTATCTGATTACTGGCACTGCCCATGTGTTTTATGGCTTTGATCATATTTCCGGCGTTGAGTTTTGACTTGAGTATCGCCTTGAGTCTCTGCATATATTCTTTCTGATCGTGTCCTTCATCTCTTGGTGTTTTATATCTCCTCCTTCCATTATTCCCAGGTATTTGTATCCTGTCTCATCTATGTGTTTGATGTTGCTCCCATCTGGTAGCTTTATCCCTTCAGTTCTCGTTACTTTGCCTTTTTGTATGTTGACTAAGGCGCATTTTTCTATTCCAAACTCCATCCTGATGTCCCCAGATACAATCCTTACAGTCTGGATTAGGGTATCTATTTCCTTGATGACTCTTACCATACAGCTTGATGTCGTCCATGAACATCAGATGGTTGATTCTGTTGCCTTTTTCTTGAGTTGGTACCCGGCATCCATCTTCTGTAGTACTTTTGTCATGGGAATCATGGCTACTACGAAGAGTAGTGGGGACAGTGAGTCGCCCTGGAAGATTCCCTCTCCTGATATTAACCTCTGCTAGTCTTATTCCAGAGCTTGTAAGTATTGTATTCCAGTTGTGCATTGTATTTTTGAGGAAGCTGATGGTATTTTCCTCTGCCCCATATATTTTCAGGCATTCTATTAGCCATATGTGTGGTATCATGTCGAAGGCTTTCTTATAGTCCTATCCATGCCATGCTTAGGTTGGTTTTCCTTCTCCTACTGTTCTTCATTACCATTTTGTCTATCAGGAGCTGGTCTTTTGTGCCCCTACACTTCCTTCTGCAGCCTTTCTGTTGGTGGGGGATGGTGTTTTTGTCTCCTCTAGGTAGTTGTATAGCTTTCACTGATGATACCTGTTAGTAACTTCCACATTATTGGTAGGCAGGTGATAGGCCTGTAGTTACTGGTTATATTTCCCTTACTCTTGTCTTTTTGTACTAAGGATGTTCTTCCTGTGGTCATCCATTTGGGTGCTTGGTGATTTGAGATACAATGTTGGAGTTGTTCTGCTATTCGTGGGTGTAGGGCCTTGAAGTTTTTGAGCCAGTATCCATGGACTTCATCGGGACCTGGGGCTTTCCAGTTTGGCATTCTTTAGTTGGTGTCTGACTGTGTCTGTCGTGATGTCTGTGAATCTTTGTTTTATTCTCCCTGTTTCTTCTTCCTTGACTTCCTGGAGCCATGTTGCATGTTTGTTGTGTGATACCGGATTGCTCCATATGTTTTCCCAGAGTCTCTTACTTGGTTCGGCTTCAGGAATTTCTGGGTGGTTGTCTTCCCCTCTTAGTTGGCTGTATAGTCTTTTCTGGTTGGTTCCGAATAGTTTGTTCTGTTGGTATCCCTTATTCCTGTTCATGTACCGTTGGATCTTGTGTGCTTTGGCCTTAAGCCTCTGTTTTACATCTTCTATTGTGTTGTTTAGTCCCCTCTCATGTACTTTGTATTTCTTGTTGAGTTCCTCCCTTGTTTTCTTGCTTCTTAGCCTTTTTTTCTGCCATCTCTTTCAGTTTACTCAAGTCAGATCTCATCACCATGATTTGCTTTTCCAGGCGTCTTTTCCAAGGAGGTTGCTGTTTTGGTTTCTGTTGGGTTGGTTGTGACGGTGGTGTTGGTGTTCGAATCCCCATCAGTTCTGCTACTAATCTTGCTCCTGCATATGTCAAGTTATTTGTTTCTGTGATACTGGTGGTGTGTATTAGGCCCATTATTTCATTGACCTCACTTGTTTTCTCCCTTAATTTCTTGGTGTTGTAGGCTTTCATGGAGGGGATCTTGTTCTCTCTGTATCTGGCTCCATCCATTGTCTAATCTTTTCTACCCATTCCGTCCTCTCTGTTACTTCGTTGGTGTTTCTTCGTGTGTCGTTGTTTGATACTTCATCCTCCCTGTCGTCTTCTGTGGCATCGTCTCTCAGTTCGTCTTCGTGTAATTCGTTGTCGTGTGACATTTCCCTTTCCAGTTCTTCTCTTTCTGTTGGGGAGAGCCAGTTCTTTTTCTTTATGTTCCTTACTTGGTCTGCCAGCCTCTGCTCTGTTTGGGGGTGTTTATTCCTCTCATTCCAGATGTTGATCAATCTTCTTCTATTATCCTCTCTCTGTCGGGTTGCTTCTGATGTAGCATCTCCATATTTCCTTATTTTCTTCTCTTGTCCATTTCTTCCTTTTTGCCTCTGTAGCTCCAATCTCAGGCTGTTGATTACTGTCGTTGTGGTGATCAGTTGCTGGATGACGACCTCCAAGTACCTGACCGTCTTCCCCTACAATTGGGTTGAATACCTGGTTGCCGGACGAGGCTCCTCTGTTTGCCAGAGGTTCCATTTACGTCGTTGTCGTTTATTCCTTCATTTCTTTCCATCATTGCTGAGTTTCGCTATTTAACCCATAGCTGGACCCTACCCCATCAGGGATAGGTACTCATTTACAGCTGAGTAGACTGAGGAAATTATGGTAAAGATCCTTTCCCAAGGAATCAACGCCGAGGAGAGCGGTCACACCCATCCAACGACTGACCAGCCCCAATGTTGCTTAACTTGACTTAAGTCTATTGACGACCTAACCAACTCCTCCACGGCGCCACTTATTATTATTATTATTATTATTATTATTATTATTATTATTATTATTATTATTATTATTATTATTATTATTATTATTATTATTATTATTATTTATTAAAAGTAATGGCTACTTCAGCAGCATTACACTTGTAGAGATTCCTCTCTATTTTCCGAATAGCGGCTTTTTCCGGAAAAAGCCGCTATTCGGAAAATAGAGAAGAATCTCTACAAGTGTAATGCTGCTGAAGTAGCCATTACTTTTAATAAAGTATGCTTGAGAGAGGGTCTGCTTCCTAAGTATTATTATTATTATTATTATTATTATTATTATTATTATTATTATTATTTATTGTTATTATTATTATTATTCAGGAGACCAAACAGACATTTTTGTTTTTGAGAACCACTAATCAAAGCCTCAGTATTCTGTACCTTTTAAATAATAAGGCCCTTTTACCAAGTCAGCAGAAGGGACGTTTTCTTGAAGCTGACTAACTGTCAGTTTCGTATTTTCTTCCCGAGAAATTTAAAACTCGAGAATGATATATGAGACAGGTCGATCTCTCTCTCTCTCTCTCTCTCTCTCTCTCTCTCTCTCTCTCTTTCTTTCTTTCTTTCGGGTAGTCTCTGCTAATATTTCTTACGCCTTCTGAACATGTATTACTCTCTCTCTCTCTCTCTCAGTTACTCTATATTGATATCTCTTAGCTCTACTGAACGTACTCTCTCTCTCTCTCTCTCTCTCTCAGATACTCTGTATTAATATCTCTCTTACCCCTAAAGAGCATGTATTCTCTCTCTCTCTCTCTCTCTCTCTCTCTCTCTCTCTCTCTCAGAGATACTCTGTATTAATATCTCTCTTACCCCTTCTGAACATGTATTCTCTCTCTCTCTCTCTCTTCCCTGGAAAGATATCTTAAAAGGATCGGCAGCGTATGCTTTTGCCAGCACCTGATATTTCTTTCACCCTTTAACTTTTCTCTGTTTTTTGTTTTTTTCTTAATCTTTGGGGAAGCACCACCACTACTACTGAATCTCCCCCCACTCCACCTAATGCCCCCTTCCCCCCAACGAAAAAAAAAAGGAAAAAGAAAATGAAAATGTAAAACCCGCAAACCCAGCAATCTTTCAGGGAGGGAAATGAAAAAATGGCTTATCAACATACACAGGAAATGAGACTTCGCAAAACCTAGAAGAGTTGTGAAAAAAAAGAAGGATCATTGCGACGCCATGTACTACTTCAGGCTCTGAAAGGGAAAGCAGATGATACTCTTTATTTCAGCGATTAAACACCTGCATAAAACGAGAGAGAAACTACTTTTATCTCGCTGTGTTTCGTAGATTCTTCTGAGACGAAGAGAAACATTACAAAAATGCTCGAAACAACGCACGATTCGTGTGATGTTTCTCGAATAGGAGACGAAGTTAAACAGCTTGATGTCAATGTTGTGATAATCCCATTGCCCTCTTAACTCCTCGATTTCATAAAAAATTGTAGTACCCACAATGCCCTCCTAACATCACGATTTCTTAACAATGTTTTGGATACACTTTGGATAAAACGTGTTAAAAAAAAGGTGAAGGAATATACAGGTAAGTAACTGTACAGGAATGCATTAACTTGAAGGACAGAACAGAACAGAACTGATTGCATCCCTCACCTTAAGGGTTGCCAGATGGTCTTCCTAGTCACGGCTGGAATACTTGCCAGAGGCGGCTATAGAATTTGGTTAGGTATCTTAACAAATGGACAGAAAATGGTTATCTTTTGACGATAAACGTGCAATGCATTTATGCTATTTATTTAGATACAATGCATTAATGATAAATACGAGTTACCCAAACGGCACCTAATGCTTGGCTTTTCGCCAAATACAAATGATCCACACAGCTTTGGAGAGATCACATCACGCATCTCCTGGTTTCGCCTGGTGTGTCTCTCGGCAATAATCCGATGAATTCGTGAGGAGATGCTCAGCCAAACGAACGAACGAACACACACACACAAACACACACACCAACAAGCACACACAGGCTCCGACACACGCTCCGCTGAATCTCGGCGTCTCAGCATTGGTTCATATGCATTATCATGCAAATTCCTTTTCCTGAATATTAATGCTTTGTACAAGAGACAGTTAGACAGTTTCTAGTCGTGGTGTTGTGACTGCTTCATAGTACCTGTTGTGGTGAGTGTTAGCAAGGTTCACGATAGTACTCTGAAGACATTCAGAGTGGTAATTATTCACAAAGTTGACCCCCTCTTCATTCAGAAATTTAATTACGAACTTAAGTCGCCTCTTAATTCTAGGACGTACTAGATGAGTTCATTAAACTACCGGGGTCTATGTTTCCTATACCTGATGACAAAACAGTCGACGGAATATCTTTGATGAAAAACAGATAAAAAATAATTAAGTTTCTAATTCGAGACAAAACAATGGGTTATCATACAAAGGTAAAGGAGCTTCAGCTACCCATTTTGCCAAGCC
Organism: Macrobrachium nipponense; assembly: GCF_015104395.2. Classification (NCBI taxonomy): domain Eukaryota; kingdom Metazoa; phylum Arthropoda; class Malacostraca; order Decapoda; family Palaemonidae; genus Macrobrachium; species Macrobrachium nipponense. Next base: position 9,610,264 of record NC_061102.1, read on the forward strand.
ATAAGGATTGTCGTGGTTCACCTTCACACAAGAAGTCTTTATCAGACTGCCCAATATTCTCTCTCTCTCTCTCTCTCTCTCTCTCTCTCTCTCTCTCCTCAAACCTGTATCACGAGCTGAAACAAAGAAACCTTACCCTGAGGACAAAAAAAGTATTACACGGGAAAGCCGATCTCGCCACCACATTCAAGAGAGAGAGAGAGAAAAGAGAGAGAGGAGAGAGAGAGAGAGAGAGAGAGGCTTCAGTTAATACCTTTTTAATTGTCCCCCCCCACCCCCACCCCCGTCGGCATTAAGTTGTTTTCGTTAATACCTAATAGTGTCGTCGTCACGACGAGTAGGAGATGACCTTTGGAAATTGACGCTAATTTGCTGGATTAACCAGAACCCGGAATTAACTAGATTATAAGCTTTGAGACCTAATTGGGAGCCGTTATTTTTTTTTTTTTTTGATGAGGTTGAAATGGCTTGTGGATAAGGTGTTATCAAGTGATCGTCATACTATTCTAGACTTACTTCTTTCCTAAATGAGCACCATATTCTTTGAAAGCTTGAATTTCAAGTCAGTGGCTCCTGTGAGCTTAGCTTGTTCCATATGGATAGGATTCATCTTCTGAATAATAATAATAATAATAATAATAATAATATAATAATAATAATAATAATAATAATAATAATAATAATAATAATAAAATAATAATAATAATAATAATATAATAATAATAATAATAATAATAATAATATTGTTTTTTCTATTTTCCTTACAATTCGCTTCTCAGGCTCAGCGATGTTTCTGAGTAACTGGCCAATATTCATATTGGGAATTTTCAAAAAATTTTAAATGCTGAAGGAATCTTTTATTAGAACAGGATTTCAGGTCCAGGTCAAGTAGGGGTCGTCGTCAGTGCCGGTATTATTCCGTATGCGTAGTTCAGTTCGGGCCGGGGTCGTCTTTGGTTTAAGGGCTGGTATTGGTGCTAATAATAATAATAATAATATAATAATAATAATAATGAATAATAATCATAATAATAAAAAAATAATAATTAATAATAATAAAATAATAATAATAATAAAAAAAATAACAATACCATGGGACACCAGAGTCGAAGAGAAAGAAAGGGAAAAAATGGATAAGTATCAAGACCTGAAAATAGAAATAAGAAGAATATGGGATATGCCAGTGGAAATCGTACCCATAATCATAGGAGCACTAGGCACGATCCCAAGATCCCTGAAAACGAATCTAGAAAAACTAGACGCTGAAGTAGCTCCAGGACTCATGCAGAAGAGTGTGATCCTAGAAACGGCGCACATACTAAGAAAAGTGATGGACTCCTAAGGAGGCAGGATGCAACCCGGAACCCCACACTATAAATACCACCCAGTCGAATTAGGGATTGTGATAGACAAAAAAATAATAATAGTGGAGAAACAAATCCACAGTTATGTAAATGTACTGTCGGCCAAAAAACTCGTGGCAGAGTTTCATAATTTTTCGTTCACCTGCCTGACGCACGATTCATGCCTTATTTATCTATTTTTCTTTTCATTAATGGAAGAAATCATGTGTAATGACGTTAAAAACAGTCACTGATATCTTTAGAACATTATGTTATGTTATTGTGTAAAACTATTTTCCATATAGCAAAATTGACGTGAACGAAACGAAGTGATAAAAAACGTCATATCACAACCATAGATATACATTAACAAATAGATAGGAGACACCTATCACTAGTAGTATCGCATAAACATAGTCCTTAAATTATCATTTCAATATTAAGTTCAAGGTAGTTGAATATTCCATTTGTTAAATTTTACAGAAAACATTGGAATCTCACAAAATGCTATCAAATTTAAAAACAAAAAGAAAAAATTAACAGCGTGAACCAGGCGACCTCACTCTATTGCTTTTGATATCATGTGCACGGGAATCTAATGTCAATGTGTCATTTATCGGTCTAAGAAACATCCCTCGATGAGCGAGAGAATTATTGCACTGCATTCGGTGCAAGTTCCTGTTGGAGAGATATCAAGAAAGCTTAATAAACCAGAAAGAACCATACATAGATGAATAAAATTGTTTAAAGAACGGCAAAATTTAGAACATGGGCCTAGAGGTGGAACACCTCGAAGCACCACATGAGAGCAAGACAATACAGTAGTGTAAATGTTGCTGAGCAGCATTCATTTGTGAACTTTGAATTCTAGTGCCTCGTCACGACATTGCTTATGACTGGTGTCTGATGAAAACTTTAGATGGAGAGGAAGAGATTTTTAAATCTATACTTGAAGTCTTTGGTAGTTGTCTAATGAATAAGTCTAATGAATAAGCAAACTTATCTTTGATGGATGAGATTCAGTTAGGCTTACTCTTTTAGTTTTGTTTTTTATCGGTGGTCAGTGAATACCACGGATAGGGAGGGAAACGGTTTCAATGCTGCATGCATTTTTTTCTTCAAAACCTAAAGAATACATTTTATTGGGAGATACTTTATTAACATCGGCCTAATCGTTCCATCACTCCTATACGCAACCTCCGCTCTCTTCTACATCTCAGGCGACTAGATCCGACTTCTCACTACGGACTCCTCGTGAAAGCACCACTAATGATAACGGTTATTTTAAAATTCCCAGCACCGACAACGGACACCTTAAAATGCAGGTTTATAAATTATTTTCTGTTCAAAGAAACTTTATCTTTCATTCCACAAAATGTGCATACACTCGTGTTACACCCTGTAGCCGTCAAAGAGCAACCCTTGATTAAAGCAGTAGGTTTTTCTTGAAAGAAAAAAAAAACATATGAAATAGACTTAAACGAGAACGTCACCTTTCATATTTCTTATCCTTTCAGCTACTTATAATATGCTTATTGTAGTAGGTCTAGTAGCTATACATGTGAAACCAATTTGAATTAATTTCTATTTAAAAGAAATGAATAGCTACAAAAAAATCAACCTAAGAAAGCTTTAAGGAAAGTAAGCCTTTCTTAATGTATTCGTCAGTTTTGACTCTCACAGCTTTCCAAGGTGTCTAAATGAAACAGGATGATATGCAAGGAATTCGATAAAAAATAAGACTGAATTATATTCGTTTGATTTTATTATGATTGATTTTTGACTTTGAATAGCTAGGTCCGAGTTAATTATGTTAAGCAATTATGAAAAGGATAAGAAGAAAGGCGAACATGGCTAATAAAACAAGAATAACGGGAATAGTCAAATCAAGCAGATTAATATATATATATATATATATATATATATATATTGTCGATTTAAATATTCATTAATATTACGTATCCGAGAGAGTATACTGCTGAAAATAGACCTAGGCAAATTATGTGGGAAAAACAGAAGTCCAATTTAGGCCCACTGAATATTATGTCATGCAAATTATTTTATTGATCAAAGGACAAAATTAGTTTAATTAAACATCGTTTTCAAAGAATGTTAACGCCTTGATGTATTATTTATCGGCTGTAGGAGACGAAAGGACAACACCCCAGTGCAGTACGATACGTTGAGTCAAGACTCGAGCGGCAGCAAAGCCAACTTCAAATCAAAATCTTCGGTATGCTGTCACGAAGTTAGTGTTGAGAATAAAATTAGAAATCGTGGACCCATCGGTATATATTTTCCTTACTTTGCAAAATAATTATCTTTAATACATTGAATAAGTCTACTCAGTTCTAATGTATTTCAAGTATAGCACCTTTGAAAGGAAATGTTATTTATTGTTAAGTAAATAATCTGGCACCTGCATATGGCAATACTTCCATAACGAACAATGAATTAAGAAACTACGCCAATTCTTCGTTGGCCGTCTGTACATTTATTTAACTTTAAAACTTTAAGGATAGCTTTCGGGAATCTGTTCGAACAGATTCCCGAAAGCTATCCTTAAAGTTTAAATTTAAATAAAAGTACATTTATATAACTGTGGATTTGTTTCTTCATTAGAAGACTCGTGCTACCATGAGGATCTTTTAATAATATATAATAATAATAATACTGATGGATTAGAGATATATCAGCTGTGCATAAAGTGTGTGAATGATAATTACATGTACTTTTGCATTATATTTTAGCACAGTTTTTGGATTACATTTCTCCACTAAAACTCTTCTCATACTCAGAAGATTATTAAAAAATATATTTCGGCCCTTGGTGTATCAGTGGGACGTTCGTTCTGTCATTTCTAGGAAGCTGGGAATTCGAAACTGGCCAAGGAATTTAATTTTGGAAGAGAAAACAGTTTGGTAGGCACACCCCTTACCACAACCACATTTGTTTCCTTCTATGGCTTAAATTCTGGGAAAGAAAACAAGAGGGCTTTGGTGGCAACAAAAAAAAGGAAAATAAAACCTAGCTTGTTCTTCTACGGCTTTAATTTTGTTAAACAAAACAGAGAAGTTTGGTAGGCACTCTCCCCCTTCTCCCCCCCCCACCCCCCCAAAAAAAATGTCCAGCAAACGGTTTTAATTTGTGAAACAAAAACAGAGAAGTTTGGGAGGCACCCCGCCCCCCCGCCCACGTCCCCCTCCCAAATTTTTTTCACAGCAACGGTTTTAATTTTGTAAAACAAAGTAGAGCAGTTTGGTAGCCACAAAAATAGCCTAGGTTTTTCTTCTAAGGTTTTAATTTTGGAAAACAAAACAGAAGTTTAGTAGACACACACACACAAATCTTCCTACAAGAGGTTTAGCGGCCACCAAAAAAAAAAAAAATACTTCCTATTTCAACTTCTACGGAATTTAATTTCCTACCCTTACTTATTCATTATCGTTGTCGTTACTCGCCCACTCACTTTAAACAAATCTCTCCCATAGCAATCAAATTCTAGCAAACAAGTGTATTATGATCTGAACATCTGGCCAAACAAACTATCTCGTCTAGACACCGCCTTGGCAAACACCGAATGCCTGTAGGCGTGAAAAAATACCTTAGTAACTCTAAACAAATAACTTCAGAAAACACTTGGTTTGGATAAACTAAGAGTGCACCTCCGTCTAGGCAAACGAAGGCTCAGCACACAACAAAGATTTTCAAGTTGGCAATCAGATCTCGGCAAACAGAGATTTCTAGTAGGCTGGAAACATCTCGGTAAACAGACGCTTTATCACATTCTAGAGTTAGGTAAGCGGGGAATCTGTTGTGATACGGCAGCAGTTCTGGGAAGATGAAGTGATAAATTAATGTCTCCCCGTCTCGGCATAATGCTGTACGAGCCGAGGAGGCTATGAAATTTTAACCACTGCCCGGTGCTGCTCCGGCATTGCTCCGGCATACGTCGTTGCCAGACGCAGGATTATTGGTAAATTTAAACCTTGGATTAAATAAAAGCTACCGAGGCTAGAGGGCTGTGATTTGGTATGTTTGATGATTGGTGGGTGGGTGATCAACACACTATTTTGCAGCCCTCTAGACTCAGCAGGTTTTAAGATCAAAGGGCGGACAGAAAAAGTTCGGACGGACAGACAACCATCTCCGAAGTTTTCGTTTGCATCAAACTAAAAACTCTCGGTACTACACAGCGTTACGTAACGCAACCAGTCAAAGGGGATACAAAGTGCAACATGAATAATTAAAAGCAAAAAAAGAAAAAGAAGGAAAGACGTAGTCTAGACGGTATTACAAGTTAATCTAGTATGTTTACACGCATTTCTAGCATCACTGAAAGGAAAACAAATGATTTAACTTAATAAATGATCTTACAATGATCTCAGACTTCTTTCATATGTGAACACCATTAATTTATTATCAGATATTCCAAGGTCCATTTAAACTCCTGGGAGGAAGAAGGACATATAGACGCAGCTGGTGAACGTTATATAACGCCTCTGTTGACTTGAACAGCGAAAGTCATAAAAGAAGCAGAGAGCTAGAAACCTGTTCACGTAGATGAATTTCGTTTTTTTTATTTGCTTTGTTTTCTTAAGATGAGTTTTAGAAATAAAATTGTATTCATCGGAATAAGTTTGATTGATCACAAATATATATATATATATATATAATATATATATATATATATACACGTATATATATATACTCATTATTTATGTCAAATACAAATATATATATATATATATATATATATATATATATTATATATATGATATTATATGTATATATAGTATATATATACATTATTTATGTACTAATAAAAACTTATATATATATATATATATATATTATCATTTTATTTATTATATATATATATATATATATATATATATATATATATATATATATATATATATATATGTATGTAGTATAAATAAAGAACAACATCACTCAATGAACATTACAAAGAACCATTCATCTCAACAAACTCCTTCCGTCCTCTACGTCTCCAAATACTCTGAAAAAAAAAAAAAGAAACGTTCTCCAACATGTACCAGTCTCGTATTACTTGTCACAGAGCCTCCAGCACCGATCCTTTGTCATTCTTCGTTCGTGGAGCAATGCATAAATAACTCCTATTCATCCGAATTCTAAGTTCTGCGCCACAATGGCGCATTGTCCGGTGTAAATAAACCGCAGCCCCTCCCTCCCCAATTCTTTTTATTGGTAGTCTCGGGTGGGTTTAATCACCTGTACAAATGAACGAAATACAGAGATGTTTACGAGACCGGTTCCCTCAGGTGACCTCAGGTAACCTTCCGTCTGCCTCCGTCGCCGAGTTTGTGTAAACAAAGGTAATGAATATATCGAGCATTTTAACTTCGATGCTTCTTCTTGTGTTGTGTTAAGAGGAATTTACTTATTCTAAACATTTTGTTTATTTGCACTGTTTTTTTTATTTTTTTAGTTGTCTATTTACTTGTGATGACATTGTATAAATTCTACAACCACAAATGCATGTTATGTATATATCCGTGTGTGCGTGTGTGTTTGTATGTATATACATACATATATCAGTATATATATATATATAGTATTATATATATATAATATATATATATATATATATATCATACTTACATACATACAGACATAAAATTAACAATTCAAATATACATCTCCCTCACTGAACGAGGAAGCGAACGAGAGAGAGAGAGAGAGAGAGAGAGAGAGAGAGAGAGAGAGATAACGAATAAAGCAACATGGGAACAGCGGCGGTGTCTAATTCCATTTCGTCTCTCTTAATCACTTGAATTTTCATTCTAAACCCGAAGTCTATTTCACGAACCATTTAATCTCATCTGTACGGCGTGAACATTTAATTTTCTTTTCAGTCTCCCCAACCCAACCCCAACTCTTCAACCCCCCCCCACCCCCACCCCACCCCAACCCCACTTCACCCCCCCCCTCCTCCTGTGACCCTAGAAAGTTCTCTTGGGCGAAAACAAAAATCCAGATTTAGTGAGAACACGTCTTGAGAGGGTCGGGATATGCCCTTTTCGCTCTCAGGGAGTTATAACCCTAATACGTCTAATGATCCGAGGCATAGGAATACATATGCCTTTGCCTTTAGGGTGAAGGACATGGGGTTTTTGGTTATTTTTTTCTTTTTTAGATGGGAAGGAAACTGGCAGGGTTTCTCTTCGTGACCTTTGGTATATTTCATTATTCGGTTCATTTATTCTTACTTTTTGACTAGTTCATGCATTGATTTATACTTTTTATCGGTTTCATACATTGATTTGAACTTCTTTACTAGTTCATACATTCATTTATACATTTTAACAGTTTCATACATTGATTTACACTTTTTAACAGTTTCATACATCAGTTACTTCCACTGATTTAAACTTTTGAACCAGTTCATACATTCATTTATACTTTTTAATCATCTCATTAATTTTCTAACTACTTCAAACATACATTTATTTATACTTTTTAACTAGTTAATACATTAATTCATACTTTTTAATTAGTTCATAAATTTATTTATACTTTTAACTAGTTATTAAATTTTTTCCTAGTTTTCTTTAACGAGTCCATACATTTATTTATACTTTTTAACTAGTTCAACATTCATTCATACTTTTCAACTAATTCATACATTTATTTATACTTTTTAACTAGTTCACAACACACACACACTTTTTAACTAGATCATACACTAGCACCGTTTTTCATTCCTGAACTGCAAGTTCACTTATATTCACTCCTGAATACAAGTGCAATAAAAATTATATTAGTATTTATATGCCCCCAATCGGGATACTTATTCAAGGAAACTTAAATCTATATAAAGTATATTTATGCGATCTTGGCACACCACCTATTCCACAGATGATCAGTGTTACGGAGCTAATTCACAATGAGAAAAAATCGTAGATATATTAGATTCTATACGAATAAGCACACCATGAAAGCCTGCTACGGCAATATTCAGAAGTTAGATACTGCAGGGGAGACATTTCCTATTCCCAGAAGACGTGACATGTAAAAGAGTTGACAAATTCACCGGGAAAACGCGTCTGAATATATTCGGTAAGTGACATTGCCAGCGAATGAATTACGGTGCTAATACCATTTGACTTTCAAGGAAGTGAAAGGGCGGGGGAGGGGGAAGGGGGAGGGAGAGGGGGAGGGGAAGGGGGAGGAGGGGATCTCAACCCAGCTCTTTTCGACTGCGAGAACGTTCTATTGAATTGAACAGAAAGTTGAGCTTAAAGATGTTGAAAACATCCCGCACACATTTCAAAAACTTGGTGAAAATATGTCAACGACACGTCGGTAACTTATCCATACATGTCAGATCATTACCTTGTTACGTCACTTCCGCGTTACGTCATTTCCTTTTTACGTCACTCCCGAGTTACGTCATTTCCTTGTTCCCTCACTTCCACGTTACGTCATTTCCTTATTTCACTTCTGCATTACGTCATTTCCTTGTTACGTCACTTTCACGTTGCGTCATTTCCTTGCTACGTCATTTCCTCATTTCACTTTCGCGTTACGTCATTTCCTAGTTACGTCACCCTCACGTTACGTCACTTCCACGTTACGTCATTTCCTTGTTAAGTCACTTCCGCGTTGCGTCATTTCGTTATTACGTCACTACCACATTGCGTCCTTTCCTTGATTTTGGTTACGTCACTTCCTCGTTACGTCATTTCCTTGTTACGTCACTTCCTCGTTACGCCATTTCCTTGTTACGTCACTTCCTCGTTACTTTATATCCTTGTTACGTCCTTTGTTACGTAAATTCATGTCCTCCTTACGTCATTTCCTCGTCATGTCACCCTCTCGTTACGCCACGTCCTCGTTACGTCTACGTCTCAAGCTGGAACTTCACCTCCATCTCAGGATTATCAATAATGCAAACACAATCTCCGCTCATGACTCAGTCCTGGAATTACCGCTGGAATTTTCACTGGAATTTTCAACTTTCTAGACAGTTTCTGGAATTACTTTTCCACTGGAATTTTAATTGAAATGTTCACTGGAATTTCCATGGGAATTTTCAATGGAATTTTCAGCTTTCTAGGCTGTTTCTGGAATTCATTTTCCACTGGAATGTTAACTGGAATTTCCACTGGAAACTTCAACCTTCTAGAGAGCTCCTGGAATTAATTTTCTCTCTGTTTCCTTTCTTATATTTGGATTCCCCAAAACCTCAGCAGTAGTCTCTTTATGTACCTGCTGTTAGTCGACCGTTGTGGGGCATACCTGAGGTTGAGAGAGAGAGAGAGAGAGAGAGAGAGAGAGAGAGAGGGTGGGGGTAACCACACCATACATGAGTATTCATGATACCTTAATTTGGTCAAAATGTATATCAACAAACCTAGAAGGCCTCGACGAGGTAATATTTAATCTCTCTCTCTCTCTCTCTCTCTCTCTCTCTCTCTCTCTCTCATGCACTCTTTAAAGCTTAGAGACTAAGATCTCTCATCATCTCAATTCTTATATGACCTACTCCTCACTCGTTCATCAGTTTAACACTCTCATTTCCATTTCTTCTACTTCTTCTTCTTCTTCTTCTTCTTCCCTGCACTGCATCCCCTCACCATTTTCTCATTTCCTGTTTTCTCCTCATCTGCTCATCTCCTCACCTTCCCAAGGCGGCTGTCTCCGACGGTCTCATTTGTAACAGTTTTCATAACCAAGTCTGTCTCACTCTTTCTCACTTCCCCCCCCCCCACCTCCATTCCTCCTCCTCCTTCTTCCCTCCTTTCTTCCCCCTTCCCTAACCAACTTCCTTCCCCTCCCCCCTGACACTTTCTCGAAAGAAACCTTCGTTTTTTCGTTTCATCTTCCGAAATAAATATCCTGAGAATCGCATGCCCGCTAAAAGTGTTCAGTAATTATTAAAGGTTTATAATGTTGTGGGACGCTAGACTTTTCTTTTTCCCCCCAGTTTCTTTTGGACTTCTTTTTCTGGCCGTTCCATGATGGATGTCAGTCTGGACTGCAATATGCAGTAGCTGGGTCTCGGAGAGAGTGCTTTTGACGATCCCGATTATTCTTTAACGGGCTGAGCCAGACTGCTAGGCTAGACAAATCCAATCATACCGGGTATATTGACTTAAGATTGTATTCTCTTTATTAGCAGCAGTCTTGGATATTCTAAGTACAAAGGAAGGAATCTACTGATGCCTAGAATCTCGTTTATTACCGTTCGATTGATGCAAACATCAGTAACCGATCACAAACATTTAGATAATAGAATTTTGCACATTATCAGAAAACAAAATTTATATGATTTTGTTTTGCATTGTGCTTATTATTTTTTTACCACGTTTTTTTCATACTTTCTTGTTTCATTATTCAACTGCCTCGAAGGTCTCAAAATAAATCCAATCAAAAGTGTTTATCAAATTTGAATTCATTCATTATAAAGGAACATATGGCGAGCTTTTAACAAAATTAAACCCCAGAAGGAAATCGAGAAGGCAATGCATAGCCAAGGCTTTCGTGTACACTCGGCACACATCATCAAGGGAAATGAATGTCTAAACTCGATGATGCGTAGGTTAAATATACACGAAAATACTATGCACTGATTCGTTTGCTTATTGTCTGCTAGTCAAGTTAACCTATAACTGAAGTAATGTGAAGGTGTACATATATATGCCGCATGGGTTTCCAAGAACTTTTGCCTTATGAAGTAACCAGCTTTCATCTGTCAAAGCTCCTGGACGAGTGGATCAAGATCTGATAAAAGTTCTCCTTGAGGACTAAGTCCTCTCTGCTTTTCCCGGAAGTGAGGAGAAATGAAGAGAGCATGAAAATGCCGGAGGAAAGCAAGATCGAGTCGGAAAATACTTTTAAAAGCACAAGAAGGGGAAAATACAAAGCTTAAGGAAAAGGTAGGGAAATATAAAGTTTAAGGGGAAGGGGAAAATATAAAGTTTAAGGACAAGAAGGAGAAAATACAAAAAGGTTTAAGGACAAGAAGGAGAAAAATAAAGTTTAAGGACAAGAAGGAGAAAATACAAATAGGTTTAAGGACAAGAAGGATAAAATATAAAGTTGAAGGACAAGAAGGAGAAAATATAAAGTATAAGGACAAGAAGGAGAAAATATAAAGTTGAAGGACAAGAAGGAGAAAATATAAAGTTGAAGGACAAGAAGGAGAAAATATAAAGTTGAAGGACAAGAAGGAGAAAATATAAAGTTGAAGGACAAGAAGCGGAAAATATAAAGTTGAAGGACAAGAAGGGGAAAATATAAAGTTGAAGGACAAGAAGGAGAAAATATAAAGTATAAGGACAAGAAGGAGAAAATATAAAGTTGAAGGACAAGAAGGAGAAAATACAAAAAGGTTTAAGGACAAGAAGGAGAAAAATAAAGTTTAAGGACAAGAAGGAGAAAATACAAATAGGTTTAAGGACAAGAAGGAGAAAATATAAAGTTGAAGGACAAGAAGGAGAAAATATAAAGTATAAGGACAAGAAGGAGAAAATATAAAGTTGAAGGACAAGAAGGAGAAAATATAAAGTATAAGGACAAGAAGGAGAAAATATAAAGTTGAAGGACAAGAAGGAGAAAATATAAAGTTGAAGGACAAGAAGAGAAAATATAAAGTTGAAGGACAAGAAGGAGAAAATATAAAGTTGAAGGACAAGAAGGAGAAAATATAAAGTGAAGGACAAGAAGGAGAAAATATAAGTTGAAGGACAAGAAGGAGAAAATATAAAGTTGAAGGACAAGAAGGAGAAAATATAAAGTATAAGGACAAGAAGGAGAAAATATAAAGTTGAAGGACAAGAAGGAGAAAATATAAAGTTGAAGGACAAGAAGGAGAAAATATAAAGTTGAAGGACAAGAAGGAGAAAATATAAAGTATAAGGACAAGAAGGAGAAAATATAAAGTATAAGGACAAGAAGAAGAAAATATAAAGTTGAAGGACAAGAAGGAGAAAATATAAAGTTGAAGGACAAGAAGGAGAAAATATAAAGTATAAGGACAAGAAGGAGAAAAATAAATAAAGTTGACAAGAAGGAGAAAATATAAAGTTGAAGGACAAGAAGAAGAAAATATAAAGTTGAAGGATAAGAAGGGGAAAATATAAAGTTGAAGGACAAGAAGGATAAAATATAAAGTTTAAGGATAAGAAGAAGAAAATATAAAGTTGAAGGATAAGAAGGAGAAAGAAAAATATAAAAGTTGAAGGACAAGAAGGAATAAAAATATAAAGTTTGAAGGACAAGAAGGAGAAAATATAAAGTAAGGACAATGAAGGAAGGATAATAAAAGTTTGAAGGACAAGAAGGATATTAGTGAAGGACAAGAATGGAGGGGAAAATAAAAGTTAAGGACAAGAAGGAAGAAAAGGATAAAGTAGAAGGACAAAAGAAGGAGAAAAATATAAAGTTGAAGGACAAGAAGGAAGAAAAATATAAAGTTAAAGTAAGGAAGAAGAAAAGAAACAAATATAGTGGGTGAAGGACAAGAAGAGAAAAAATATAAAGTTAAGGAACAAGAAGGATAAAGCAAGAAGGAGAAAATATAAGGCGAAGGACAAAGGAGATATAAAAAGTAAGGACAAGAAGGAGAAAATATAAAGTGAAGGCAAGAAGGAGAAAATATAAGTGAGGACAAGAAGGAAAATGAAGTAAAAGGGAAAGACAAGAAGGAGAAAATATAAAAGTTTAAAGGACAAGAAGGAGAAAATATAAAGTTGAAGGGACAAGAAAGGAGAAAATATAAGTTGAAGACAAGAAGGAGAAAAATATTAAAGTGAAGGGAGAAGGAGAAAATATAAAGTTGAAGGACAAGAGAAAAAATATAAAGTGAGGGGATAAGAGGAAAAAGTATAGCAAGAAGGAGAAAATATAAAGTGAAGGACAAAGAGGAAGGAAAATATAAAGTTGAAGGACAAGAAGGAGAAAATATAAAAGTTGAAGGACAAGAATAAAATAAATAAGGGAAGGACAAGAAGGATAAAATATAAAGTTGAAGGACAAGAAGGAGGAATATGTGAAGGACAAGAAGGAGAAAATATAAAGTGAGAACAAGAAGGATATATAAAAGTTGAAGGACAAGAAGAGAAAATAAAAGTTGAAGGACAAGAAGGATAAAAATAAATAAAAGGTTGAAGGACAAGAAGGAGAAAATAAAAAGTTTAATATAAAAGGAACAAGAAGGAGAAAACTATAGTTGAAGGAACAAGAAGGATATAAATAAGTATAAAGGAACAAGAAGGAGAAAATATAAAGTTTTGAAGGACAAGAAGGTAAAATATTTAAAAGTGGAAGGAAAAGGAAGAGGAAAAAATAGTTAAGGACAACGAAGGAGAAAATATAAAGTTTGGGAAGAACAAGAAGGAGAAAATATAAAGTTAAGGCAAGAAGGAGATATAAAGTTGAAGGACAAGAAGGATAAAATAAAGTGAAGGACAAGAAGGAGAATAGTATAAGGACAAGAAGGAGAATATAAAGTTGAGAACGGAGAAGAAAATATACGTTGAAGGACAAGAAGATAGAAATATAAAGTTGAAGGTGGAACAAGAAGGAGAAAATATAAAGTTGAAAGGAAAAAGAAAAAGGGAGAAAATATAAAGTTTGAAGGACAAGAACAAAATATTAAAAGTTGAGGACAAGAAGGAGAAAATATAAAGTTAAGGCCGAAGGAGAAAAATATAAAGTTTAAGGACAAGAAGGAAAGAAAAATAAAGTATAAGGACAAGAAGGTAAAATATAAAGTTGAGGGACAAGAAGGTAAAAATATAAAGTTTAAGGACAAGAAGGGATAAAATATAAAGTTGAAGGACAAGAAGGAGAAAATATAAAAGTATAAGGACAAGAAGGATAAAATATAAAGTTGAAGGACAAGAAGGATAAAATATAAAGTTTAAGGAACCAAGAAGGAGAAAAATAAAAGTATAAGGACAAGAAGGAAGAAAATATAAAGTTGAAGGACAAGAAGGAGAAAAAATATAAAGTTGAAGGACAAGAAGGAAAATAAAATAAAGTTTTAAGGGACAAGAAGGAGAAAATATAAAGTTTAAGGGACAAAGAAGGAAGAAAATATTAAAGTTGAAGGACAAGAAGGATAAAAAAAATAAAGTATAAAGGGGACTAAGAAGGGATAAAAATATAAAGTTGAAGGACAAGTAAGGAGAAAATATAAAGTATAAGAACAAGAAGATAAAATTATAAAGTTTGAAGGACAAGAAGGAGAAAATATAAGTTTAAGGACAAGAAGGAGAAAATATAAAGTATTAAGGACAAGAAGGAGGATAAAATATAAAGTTGAAGGACCAAGAAGGATAAAATAAAAGTTGGAAGGACAAGAAGGAGAAAATATAAAGTTGAGGACAAGAAGGAGAAAAATATAAAGTTGAAGGACAAGAAGGAGAAAATATAACAAAGTATTAGGTTAAAACGGTTAAAAACATTTATGATTTCTTTTGTTGATTTAAATCAGCCTTGTTTACCTTTTTGTTTACTTTTAAGTTAAATTTTTGCTGAGTATGTTTACTCTTGTGTTTGCCGTAAGTTAAGTGGCTTTACGATTGTTTCAGTGTTTTGGGCCTCCTCCTCCTTTTTTGTGTATTAGTGAACTATCGTTTTTAACGATTGTTATTCTTTTGCTTTGAGTGTTTATAAAACACTGGGGGAATGTGATGAGTGGACATGGTCGACCCGCGGTCAACGAGAGTTCGGGTCTTGACAAGCTCTCACCAGTACTGTTTCCTGTCGCAGCATATATTTGATTTGGAGGACGACTTTGGATAATTACCTTTTGACCACGCACTTGGATATTTCCCTCACGGATTTTGGAAGACGCATATATACGTCTGTTGAGTGTGTCCCTGGATCACGGCTTTTTCTCGCGCAGGTGTTGTTGTCACCTCGCGACCTTCACACTGCTGTTGAGAGTTTAGCAGACGCTCTGTCATCTGCGACGCCGTTTCTGCCCCTTTTTCCCGTCTGAGGATTTTGACGGAAAACCTGTGTCGTCGCTGTTATCCGGCACTGGGATTCTGGATTTACCTGCCGTGTCATCCTCGTCCAGCTGTTGTACGGGAGTGAGAGCTACTTGACTCGTGAGGTGGCTAGTAGGGAGTCTGTCGCCAGGTAAGACGTATTATCGTTCCTCTTGCATCGGGAAATGTGTTGACCTTCAGTACCTGGCGTACAGTATTTGCCCTTCCGTTAGCAGCTTGATGAACTGATCACGGCCCTGAGTTCAACTCCTCTTCTGGAATTTCACTTAAGGGTGAAATTATATATTTGTTTTTTGCCAATTTTTCATTTATTTTCATAAAATATATATATGTATGGTTACATGTATATTGTCATAGTTTATTGTATGTTGGTATTTAGTGGACTGAGTTCCACATTGCTTAGCTTGGTGTTATAGGTAGGAATATTAAGGTTTTCCTTGTTTTCATCTCCTACTTCTTTCTATCTTATTATTATTAGGTTATTGGTGATTTTGGCTAGCCTTATTTTGGATCCAACTTGTTATATATTAAGTATGTTTTCTCTCTTGAAATTTTCTCTTGTTTAGGGCTTAGTTTATTAGCTTTAGGTTTTCTTGTGAGTTCCCGAGAACCAGGTATTTGTTCTCTTGAACATTCTGTACAATTAAGTGTATTTTATCTCACAAGGTTGATTTAAGTCATTGTTCTAGTTTATAATAAATATTGTTAAGTTTTCTTGAGTTTCTGTTTCCGTCCTTCCTTGTCACTGAGGTACATGTACTGACTGCAATCCTTGAGAATATAAAGACCTTAAAAGAACCTGTACTGCAACCTAGGAGGTTGTAACAAAAGTATAAGGACAAGAAGGAGAAAATATAAAGTTGAAGGACAAGAAGGAGAAAATATAAAGTTGAAGGACAAGAAGGAGAAAATATAAAGTTTAAGGACAAGAAGGAGAAAATTAAAATATTAAAGTTTAAGGACAAGAAGGAGAAAATATAAAGTTGAAGGACAAGAAGGGGGATAAAAATATAAAGTTGAAGGACAAGAAGAGATAAAAATATAAAGTTGAAGGAGGCAAGAGGAGAAAATATAAAGTTGAAAGGACAAGAAGGAGAAAATATAAAGTTTAAGGACAAGAAGGAGAAAATATAAAGTATAAGGACAAGAAGGAGAAAATATAAAGTTTAAGGACAAGAAGGAGAAAATATAAAGTTGAAGGACAAGAAGGAGAAAATATAAAGTTTAAGGACAAGAAGGAGAAAATATAAAGTTTAAGGACAAGAAGGAGAAAATATAAAGTTGAAGGACAAGAAGGAGAAAATATAAAGTTTAAGGACAAGAAGGAGAAAATATAAAGTTTAAGGACAAGAAGGAGAAAATATAAAGTATAAGGACAAGAAGGAGAAAAATATAAGTTAAGGACAAGAAGGAGAAAATATAAAGTATAAGGACAAGAAGGAGAAAATATAAAGTTTAAGGACAAGAAGGAGAAAATATAAAGTTTAAGGACAAGAAGGAGAAAATATAAAGTTGAAGGACAAGAAGGAGAAAATATAAAGTTTAAGGACAAGAAGGAGAAAATATAAAGTTTAAGGACAAGAAGGAGAAAATATAAAGTATAAGGACAAGAGGAAAAAAGGGATAATAAAGTTGAAGGACAAGAAGGAGAAAAATATAAAGTTTAAAGGACAAGAAGGAGAAAAATATAAAGTTGAAGGACAGGAAGAAAGGCGAAAATATAAAGTTGAAGGACAAGAAGGAGAAAATATAAAGTTTAAGGACAAGAAGGAGAAAATATAAAGTTTAAGGACAAGAAGGAGAAAATATAAAGTTTAAGGACAAGAAGGGGAAAATATAAAGTTTAAGGACAAGAAGGAGAAAATATAAAGTTTAAGGACAAGAAGGAGAAAATATAAAGTTTAAGGACAAGAAGGAGGAAAATATAAAGTTAAGGACAAGAGGGGAAAATATAAAGTTTAAGGGCAAGAAGGAGAAAAATATAAAGTTGAAGGACAAGAAGGAGAAAATATAAAGTTAAGGACAAGAAGGAGAAAA
This sequence comes from Macrobrachium nipponense, assembly GCF_015104395.2. Lineage (NCBI taxonomy): Eukaryota > Metazoa > Arthropoda > Malacostraca > Decapoda > Palaemonidae > Macrobrachium > Macrobrachium nipponense. The sequence goes on from NC_061102.1 coordinate 9,627,656, forward strand.
ATCAAAGTTTAAAGGACAAAAAGGAGAAAATATAAAGTATAAGGACAGAAGGAGAAAATATAAAGTTGAAGGACAAGAAGAGAAAAGGAAAATATAAAGTTTTAACGGAACAAAAGAGAAAATAGGCAAGAATATAAGGACAAGAAGGAGAAAATATAAAGTTTAAAGGACAAGAAGGAGAAAATATAAGTTTAAGGACAAGAAGGGGGGAAAAAGAAAATATAAAGTTTAAGGACAAGAAGGGGGAAAATATAAAGTTTAAGGACAAGAAGGAGAAAATATAAAGTTTAAGGACAAGAAGGAGAAAATATAAAGTTTAAGGACAAGAAGGAGAAAATATAAAGTTTAAGGACAAGAAGGAGAAAATATAAAGTTTAAGGACAAGAAGGAGAAAAATATAACAAGTAAGAACAAGAAGGAGAAAATATAAAGGTTTTAAGGACAAGAAGGAGAAAATATAAAGTTTAAGGACAAGAAGGAGAAAATATGAAGTTTAAGGACAAGAAGGGAAAATATAAAGTTTAAGGACAAGAAGGAGAAAATATAAAGTTTAAGGACAAGAAGGAGAAAATATAAATTTAAGGACAAGAAGGAGAAAATATAAAGTTTAAGGACAAGAAGGGGATATGAAGTTTAAGGACAAGAAGGAGAAAATAAATAAAGTTTAAGGACAAGAAGGCGATATAAAGTTTAAGGACAAGAAGGAGAAAATATGAAGTTTAAGGACAAGAAGGAGAAAATATAGTTTAAGGACAAGAAAGGGAGAAAATATAAAGTTTTAAGGACAAGAAGGAGAAAATATGAATTTTTAAAGGACAAGAAGGAGAAAAATAATAAAGTTTAAGGACAAGAAGGGGAGAAAATATAAAGTTTAAGGAACAAGAAGGGGAAAATATAAAGTTAAGGGACAAGAAGGAGAAAATATTAAAGTTTTAAAAGGACAAGAAGGAGAAAATAATAAAGTTTAATGGACAAGAAGGAGAAAATATAAATTTAAGGACAAAGAAGGAGAAAATATAAAGATTAAAGAGGACAAGAAGGAGAAAAATATAAAGTTTAAGGACAATAAGAAGGAGAAAATATAAACGTTTAAGGACAAGAAGGAGAAAATATAAAGATTTAAGGACAAGAAGAATAAATAAAAGTTTTAAAGGACAAGAAGGAGAAAATATAAAAGTTAAGGACAAGAAGCAGAAAATATAAAGTTTAAAGACAAGAAGGAGAAAATAGTTAAGAACAGTAAGGAGAAAAATAAAGTATAAGACAAGAAGGAGGAGAAAAATATAAAGTTAAGGACAAGAAGAAAATATAAAAGGTTTAAGACAAGAAGGAGAAAATATAAAGTTTAAGGACAAGAAGGAGAAAAATATAAAGTTTAAGGACAAGAAGGGAGAAAATATAAAGTTTTTAAGTAAGGAACCAATAAAAGATTAAAGTTTAAGGACAAGAAAGGAGAAAATTAATAAAGTTTAAAAAAAAAAAAGGACAAGAAGAGGAAAATATAAAAGTTTAAGGACAAGAAGGGGGAAAAAAATATAAAGTTTTAAGGGACAAGAACAGAAAATATAAAGTTAAGACAAGTAAGGAGAAAATATAAAGGTAAGGACAAGAAGGCAGAAAATATAAAGTTTAAGGACGAAGGGGAAAGGAAAAATAGATAAAGTTTTAAAAGGACTTAAGATAAGCACGAAAATATAAAGGTTTAAGGACAAGAAGGAGAAAAATAAAAGTTTATAGGACAAGAAGGAGAAAATATAAAGTTTAAGGACAAGAAGGAGAAAAATAAAAGTAAGGACAAGAAGGGGAAAATATAAAAGTTTAAGGACAAAGAAGGAGAAAAAATATAAAGTTTAAGGACACGAAGGAGAAAATAGAAAAGATTTAAAGGACAAGAAGGATTTGAAAATATCAAAGGATTAAGGACAAGAAGGAGAAAATTATAAAGTTTAAAAAGAAAAGGATAGAAAATAAATAAGTTTGAAGGGACAAAAAGGAAGGAAAATATAAAGTAAAAAATAAAGTTTAAGGACAAGAAGGCAGAAAAGCTAAAGGTTTAAAAGGACAAGAAAGGAGAAAATATAAAGTTTTTAAAGGACAAGAAGGAGAAAAATTAAAGGTTTAAAGGAACCAAGGAAGGAAAAGAAAATATAAAGTTTAATGGACAAGTAAGGAGAAAATAAAGTTATAAGGACAAGAAGGAGAAAATATAAAGTATTAAGGACAAGAAGGAGAAAATAGAAAGTTTAAGACATAGAAGGAGAAAAATATAAAGTTTCAGGACAAGAAAGGGGCAAAACTAAAGTTTAAGGGACAAGAAGGCAAGAAAATCTTACGTTGAAGGACAAGAAGGAGAAGAAAATATAAAGTTTTAAGGGACAAAGAAGGAGAAAAAAATATAAAGTTTAAGGACAAGAAGCGAGACAATATAAAGTTTAAGACACCAAGAAGGAGAAAATAAAAGTATAAGGGACAAGAAGGGGAAAATATAACGTTTAAGGACAAGAAGGAGAAAATATAAAGTTTGAGGCAAGGAAGGAAAAGAAAATATAAAGTTTAAGGACAAGAAGGAGAAATATAAAGTTTTAAGGACAAGAAGCAGAAATATAAAGTTTAAGGACAAGAAGGAGAAAAATAGAAGTTAAGGACAGGAGCAGAAAATATAAAGTTTAAGGACAAAGAAGGGGGAAAAATAAAGTTTCAAGGACAAGAACTGGGGAAAATAAAAGTTTTAAGGACAAGAGGAGAAAAAATAAGAGTATAAGGACAAGAAGAGAAAATATCAAAGTTTAAAGCGACAAGAAGGAGAAAAAATAAATTTTTAAAGAAAGAAAGGGAAAATATAAAGTTTTAAGGACAAAGAAGGAAGAAATAAAACGTTTAAGGACAAGAAGGGAGAAAAATAAAGTATAAGGACAAGAAGGAGAAAATATAAAGATAAGACAAGAAGGAGAAAATATAAAGTATAAGACAAGAGGAGAAATTAAAGTATAAGGACAGAAGGAGAAAATATAAAGTATTAGGACAAGAAGGAGAAAATATAAAGTTTAAGGACAAGAAGGAGAAAATATAAAGTTTAAGGACAAGAAGGATGAAAATATAAAGATTAAGGACAAGAAGGATAAAATATAAAGTTTAGGACAAGAAGGGGAAAATATAAAGTTTAAGGACAAGAAGGAGAAAATATAAAGTTTAAGGACAAGGAAGCAGAAAATTAAGTTTAAGGACAAGAAGGAGAAAATATAAAGTTTAAGGACAAGAAGGAGAAAATATAAAGTTTAAGACAGAAGGAGAAAATATAAAGTTTCAAGGACAAGTAGAGAGAAAATAAAGTATAAGGACAGGAAGGAGAAATATAAAGGTATTAAGACAAAGAAGAGAAAATATAAGTTTAAGGACAAGAAAGGAGGAAAATATAAAGTTTTAAGGACAAGAAGGGGAAAATATAAAGTTTAAGGACAAGAAGGAGAAAATATAAAGTTTAAGGACAAGAAGGAGAAAATATAAAGTTTAAGGACAAGAAGGAGAAAATATAAAGTTTAAGGACAAGAAGGAGAAAAGAAAATAATAAAGTTTAAGGAACAAGAAGGGAAATGAATATAAAGTTCAATAGAAAACAAGAAGGGGAAAATACAAAGTAGAACAAGAAGGGGAAAATATAAAGTTTAAAGGACAAGAAAGGAGAAAAATATTAAAGTTTAACGGACAAGAAGGAGAAAAACAATATAAAGTTTGAAGACAAGAAGGGGAAAAGAAAAATATAAATTAAAAGTTTATGAAAAGGAAGGAAGGAAAAAATCAAAGTACGAACAAGAAGGAGAAAAATATAAGTTTAAGGACAAGAAGGGAAAAGAAAATATAAAAGTTTAAGGACAAGAAGGGGGAAAATATAAAGTTTAAGGACAAAGAAGGGAAGAAAATATAAAGTTTAAGGACAAGAAGGAGAAAATATAAAGTTTAAGAAACAAGAAGGAGAAATATAAATTAAAGGATAAGGACACGAAGGGAAAAAAATATAAAGTTTAGGACAAGAAGGAGAAAAATATAAAGGTTTAAAGGACAAGAAGGGGAAAAAATATAAAGATTAAGGCCAAGAAGGGGAAAAAAGAAAATATAAAGTTTAAGGACAAGAAGGGAGAAAATATAAAGTTTAGAAAACAAGAAGGAGAAAATAAAATTAAAGCTTAAGGAACAAGAAGGGGTAAAATAAATTTAAAGGGTATTGAAAACTAGAAGGGGAAAAATATAAAGTTTAAGGAAAGAAAGGGGCAGAATATAAAAGTTTAAGAAAACCAAGAAGGGAAAAGAAACAATAATAAAGAATTAAGGACAGAAGGGGAAAAATATAAAGTTTAAGGACAGAAGGAGCAAATATAAAGTTTAAGGACAAGAAGGAATGAATATAAAGTTTTAAGGAAAAGAAGGGAAAATATAAAAGTTTTAAGGACAAGAACGGGAAAAGAAAATATAAAAGTTTAAGGAACAAGAGGAGAAAAGATAAAGGTTTAAGGACAAGAAGGAGAAAATAAAAGTTTAAGGACAAGAAGGCAGAAAATAAAATAAAGTTAGGACAAGAAGGCAAGAAAATATCAAAGTTTAAGGAACAAGAAGTGATATAAAGTTTAAGGACAAGTAGGAAGGAAAAATCAAGTATAAGGACAAGAAGGAGAAAATATAAAGTTTTAATTAGGAACAAAGAAGGAAGAAAAATATAAAGTTTAAGGACAAGAAGGAAGAAAATATAAAGTTATTAGAAAACAAGAAGGATGAAAATAAAATAAAGAATTTAGGAACAAGAAGGAGAAAAATTATTAAAGTTTAAGGAAAGAAGGGGAAAAATATAAAGTTTAAGGACAAGAAGGAGAAAATATAAAGTTTAAGGTCAAGAAGGAGAAAATATAAAGTTTAAGTGAACAAGAAGGAGAAAATATAAGTTTAAGGACAAGAAGGAGAAAAATAAAGTTTTAAGGTCAAGAAGGAGAAAATTATAAAGTTTGGAAGGAACAAGAAGGGGAAAAGAAAATATAAAAGTTTAAGGACAAGAATAGGAAGGAAAATATAAAGTTTAAGGGAACTAAGAAGGAGAAAAATAGAAAGGGTTTAAGAACAAGAAGGGAGAAAATAATTAAAGTTTAAGGACAACGAAGGGGAAAAGAAAATAAGTTTTTAAGGACAAGAAGGAGAAACTATAAAGTTTAAGGCAAGAAGGAAAAAGAAAAATATTAACCAAGTTTAAGGAACAAGAAGGGGAAAATATAAAGAAATAAAGGAACAAGGAAGGGGAAAAATAAAGTTTAAGGACAAGAAGGAGAAAATATTAAAGTTTAAGGCCAAGAAGGAGAAAATATAAAGTTTTAAGGACAAGAAGGAGAAAATATAAGAGTTTAAGGACAAGAAGGAGAAAATATAAAGTTAAGGACAAGAAGGGGAAAATGAATAAAGTTTAAGGACAAGCAAGGGAAAATTATAAAGTTTAAGGACAGAAGCAAAAAGAAAATATAAAGTTTAAGGACAAGAAGGAGAAAATATAAGATTTAAAGGACAAGAAGGATAATAAAGTTTAAGGACAAGAACGGAAAATATAAAGTTTAAGGACAAGAAGGAGAAAATATAAAGTTTAGAAAGGAAAACGTTAGAAACTATAAATTTTGGAGAAAACAAGAAGGAGAAAATATAAAGTTTAAGGACGAAGGAGAAAAATATAAAGTTTAAGGACAAGAAGGAGAAAATATAAAGTTAAGGACAAGAGCAAGAAAAATATAAAGTTTAACGGAACAATAAGACAAGAACTATCAAAGTTTAGAAAACAAGAACGGGGAAATATAAAGTTTAAGGACAAGTAGGAGAAAAATCAAGTATAAAGAAAGGGTACACGAACGGAGAAAAGGAATTTAAAGTTTATTAAGGAACAAGAAGGATATAAAAGTTTAAGGACAAGAAGGGGAAAAGAAAAATATAAAGTTTAATTTGCAAGAAGGGAAAATGAAAAATTAAAGAATTAAGAACAAGAAGGAGAAAATATAAAAGTAGAACAAGAAGGGGAAATATAAAAGTTTAAGGACAAGAAGGGGGGAGAAAAAAAGGAAAATTAAAATAAAGTTAAGGGAAACAAACCGAAGGGGAAGAAAATATAAAAGTTTTTTTGGAAGTAAAGGAAAGGAAAGGAAAATCAATTAAATTTAAAGGAACCAAGAAGGGGGAGAAAATATAAAGTTTAAGGGACAAGCAAGGAAAAGAAAATTATAAAGTTTAAGGACAAAGAAGGGGAAAAATATAAAGTTTAAGGACAAGAAGGAGGAAAATAATAAAGTTTAAGGGACAAGAAAGGAAGGAAATTAAGTTTTAAGGAACCAAAAAAGAAGGAGGAAAATATAAAAGGTTTAAGGACAAGAAGGAGAAAATATCAAATCGTTGAAAGGAAAGAAACTAAGAAGGCGGAGAAAATAAAATAAAAAGTTTGTAAGGACAAGAAAGGAGAAAAATAAGTTGGGAAAGGAAAAGAAAAATATAAAAGAAAATTCTAAAGGTTTCAAGGATAAGGAGAAGTGAGAAAATATAAAAGTTTAAGGTTCAAGAAGGAGAAAATATAAAGTTTAAGACAAAAGAAGGGGAAAATATAAGTTTAGGAACAAGACATAAAATAATAAAGTTTAGACAAGAAGGGGAAAAGAAAATATAAAGTTTGTTTTAAAGGACAAGAAGGAGAAAAGATAGTTTAAGGAACAAGTTGTTGAAAAAGGAAGGGGTTTAAGAACAAGAAGGAGAAAATATAAAGTTTAAGGACAAGAAGGAGAAAATATAAATTTAAAGTTTAAGAAGACAAGAATGGGAGGATAAAGTTTTCTAAGAAAAGGGCGAAATAAAAAATAAAGTTTAAGAAAAGAAGGAAGGAAAATATAAAGACAAGACGGAAGAAAGAAAATAAAATATAAAGTTTAAAGGACAAGAAGGAGAAAAATTATAAAGATTAAGGGAAAGAATGAAAATATAAAAGTTTAACGGGACAAGCAAGAGGGGAAAAATATAAAGTTTTAAGGACAAGAAGGAGAAAATATAAAGTTTAGACCCAAGAAAGGAAAAAGAAAATATAAAGTTTAAGGACAAGAGAGAAAAACATAAAGTTTAAAGACAAGAAGGAGAAAAATATAAAGGTTTAAGGACAAGAAGGAGAAAAATATAAAAAGTTTTAAAGGACAAGAAGGGGAAAATATAAAGTTAAGGACAAGAAGGGAGAAAAGGAAAATAGGTAAAGTTTAAGGAACAAAGAAGGAGAAAATATAAAGTTTTTAAGACAAGAAGGAGAAAAAGAAAATATAAAGTTTAAGGACAAGAAGGGGAAAATATAAAGTTTAAGGGACAAGAAGGAGAAAATATAAAGTTTAAGGACAACTCCAAGAAGGCCAGAAAAACTATAAAGTTTAAGGACAAGAAGCAGAAAAATAGTTTAAGGTTTAAAGAAGCAAGAATATAAAAGTTTAAGGACCAAGAAGCGTGAAAATATAAAAGAAAATTTAAGGACAAGAAGGAGAAAATATGAAGTTTAAGGTCAAAGAAGGAGAAAATATAAAGCTTAAGGAAAAGAAGGAGAAAATATAAAGTTTAAGGACAAGAAGGGGAGGGAAAATATAAAGTTTAAAGGGACAAGAAGGGGATATTAAAAAAAAAAAGTTTTTTTAAAAGGGGGGGGGGGGGAAAAAGAAAAGGGTGGAGAAAATATAAAGTAATTACGGAAAGGAAGGAAGAAAAAATATAAACAAGTTTAAGGAGAAAAAGGAAGGGGAAAAATATAAAGTTTAAGGACAAGAAGGAGAAAATATTACAAAGTTTAAAAAGGACAATCCGGAGAAAATATAAAGTTTAGGACAAGAAGGAGAAATAAAATAAAGTTTAAGGACAAAGAAGGGGAAAATATAAAAGTTTAAGGACAAGAAGGAGAAAATATAAAGTTTAAGGGAAAGAAGGAAGGAAAAAGAAAAGGATAAAGTTTACAGGATAAGTGGATAAAAATATAAAGTTTGAATGGTACCAAGAAGGTTTGAAAATAAAATAAATTTTAAAGTTGCAAGGAATTAAGAATTGGTAAGAAAATAATAAACGTTTGTAAAGGTCAAAAATAAGGTGAAAATTAAAATATTAAAGTTTTGAAAAAGGACAAGAATGGAGAAAAGTATAAAGTTTAAGGACAAAAGGAAGGAAAATTTAAAAGTTTAATAAAGGTTTTCGGAATAATGGAACGGAAAAGAAAATATTAAAGTTTGAACGGACCAAGAAGTGGGCTAAGTTTAAGGACCCAATAAATAGAAAAATTTTAAACTCGTTTAAGGACAAGCCTGCTAAAATATAAAGTTTAAGGACAATAAGGAGAAAAATATAAAGTTTAAAAGGGACAAGAAGGAGTAAAATATGAAAGGAGATTTAAGGACAATAAGGAAGGGAAGGGGAAAATATAAAGTTTAAGGACAAGAAGGAGAAAATGCCATAAAGTTTAAGGACAAGAAGGGGCTTAAAGAAAATTATAAAGTTTTTAAGGGACAAATAGAAGGGGAAAAGAAAATATAAAGATTTAAGGACTAAAAGAAGGGAGAAAATATAAATGTTTAAAGGACCAAAAGGAAGGAAAATTAAAAATAAAGTTTTAAAGGAACAAGAAGGAGAAAATTAAAAATAAAGATTAAAGGACAAGAAGGGGAAAATTTAATAAAGGTTTAAGGACAAGAAGGATGAAAATATTAAAGTTTAAGGGACCAAGAAAAGGAAGGAAATAAAAATAAAGTTTAAGGAACAAGCGGAGAAATTTAATAAAAGTTAAAGGACAGAAGGAAGGGGAAAATATAAAGTTTAAGGACAAAATGAATAAAATAAAATAAAAGTTTAATTAAAAGGGTGACAAGAAAGGTAGAAAATATCAAAAGTTTAAAGACGGTAGAGGAACAAGGGAAGGGGAAAATATAAAACGGTTTAATGGACAATCAAGGAGAAAACATATTAAAAGGTTTTAATGGACAATAAGGAAGGAAAAAATAAATAAAAGTTTAAAGGACAAGAAGGGGAAAAGAAAATATAAACGTTTAAGGACAAGAACGAAGAAGGGGAAAATATAAAAGAAGTTTAAGGTACAAGAAGGAAGGGGCAAAATATAAAGTTTAAGGACAAGAAGCAGAAAAATACAGTTACGGACAAGAAGCAGAAAAATATAAAGTTTAAGGACCAAGAGCAGAAAATATAAAGTTTAAGGACAAGAAGGAGACAATATAAGTTTAAGGACACGAAGGAGAAAATATGAAGTTTAAGGTCAAGAAGGAGAGAAATTTATAAAGTTTAAGGACAAGAAGGAGAAAAATATAAAGTTTAAGGACTAGAAGCAGAAAATATCAAAGTTTAGGATAAGAAGGGGAAAAGGTAAAATAAAGTTTTAAACTGAGGTTTCAAGAAGGAGAAAAATATAAAGTTTAAAGGACAAGAAGTGAGAAAATATAAAGTTAAGGGACAAGAAGCAGAAAATATAAACGTTTAAGATAAGAGGGGAAGGGGAAAATATAAAGTTTTAAGGACAAGAAGGAGAAAATAAAAGTTTAAGGACAAGAGGAGAAAATTTTAAAGTTTAAGGACAAAAAGGGGGAAAATTATAAAGTTTAAGGACAAGAAGGAGAAAATATAAAGTTTAAGGACAAGAAGGGAGAAAATATAAAAAGTTGAAGGACAAGAAGGAGAAAAATATAAAAGTTTAAGGACAAGTTGGACAAAATATAAAGTATTCAGCCAAAGGATACTAAAATGGTATAAAGTTTTAAGGACAAGAAGGAGAAAATATAAATTTAAAAAAGGACAAGAAGGTTTGAGAAAATATAAAGTTGCAAGGGAAAAAGAAGTGGATGAAAATATAAAGTTTAAGGGACAAAGAAGAGAAAATATAAAGTTGAAGGACAAGAAGGATAAAATATAAAGTTTAAGGATAAGAAGAAGAAAATATAAAGTTTAAGGATAAGAAGGGGAAAATATAAAGTTGAAGGACAAGAAGGAGAAAATATAAAGTATAAGGACAAGAAGGGGAAAATATAAAGAAGT
>NC_061102.1:9638217-9645717 GCF_015104395.2 Macrobrachium nipponense
GGGGAAAATATAAAGAAGTAAGACTTAGATCTATAGCTGACGAGTAAAAAGCTTTCCTTGCACGAGTCATTTTCCAGTGGCCGTTTAATCAAAATCCTTTCTATGAGAGCGTAAGCATCCTCGCCCTAAGTTCCTTCACAGTTCAAAAAACCATTTAATAATAAAAAAAGTCTAATTTAAAAAAAAGAGGTATGTATAATGGCGTTGGTTGCACCCTTATCACGCCATAGGCCTTGTGCACCTAATTACCAGGGCCATAAAATATCACTAATTACTTCCGCTGAACGAGGAGAGGGATTCCATTTGGGGTGGAATGTGGAGGACTGGTTTCGTTTGTTCGTTTTGTTCATTTCGTGATGTGTTCGATTCCGAGGATTTACCTTTGATCTTCATTCTCTCCTTCGGTTCCTGAACCATTTACGCGCTTCTGGGTAATGGATAAAGCATAGTTTAGTCTATATAATTATTCAATTTTATCCTAATTATACGTATATGTCTTATCAATTTATTGATTAAATAAGTGATTTTTTCATTCTGTATTTCCGATTACCTTCTTTTACTCCTTTTTAATGAACTCCATATTCTTTAGAGGATTGGTTTTCAATGGCCCCTGAAGTGGGCGTGTCCCATATGAATAGGGTTCAGTTAAATGAACATTTCTTCGGATCCGGTCAATTAACACAGACTATTTCTAACACGATTTGTTATTTAATTTACAATTCACCTGAAAAACCCACAGAATTGTGATATATATAAAAAGGTGTCATAAGAGGAAACAGCAGGTGGGGTGTTACAAAGGCTACAATTTCCACTGGTAGTTTTAGACATCCTATTAATAATTCAGTTTTAGAGAAAAATCAACTTTTGCTATGTATAAATCTAGGCATTTTTCTGTGAAAGAATATTACGAGAATGAATGAAAAAATAATAAGAGACTATTCATCAGCGATGAGTAATAATTTTGAAAAGAAATAAATGAACTGATAAATCCTCTTGAAGCAGCAAAACCGCGTCTAGATTTTAAGCCAATAAAATCTAATGTCAGAATGTATTTGGTAAATGACATTTCCAGATACTGATTTATAGTCCCAGTACCACATACCGCCTTAGGAGGGAGGATGGGTGTCTGGGGAGGGTTAATCCTCCTCCTCCACCTCCCCTTCCTCCCCAACCCTCTTGGGAAACGAAACTCTTGGCTTTTCACGGCCAGGGAAAAATATTTGATCTTGTTTTGGTTGTAGCTGACTCTGAAACTGTCAAGAAGGAAGAGGTCTATTTATTCCTTTTCTTTCATTCAGATTTTCTAGAAATTTTCGACAGCCTTCAGGGAAGAAGACAGAAGGACAGATATTGAGTTCCCCGGAATATTAAACAGCTGAAGTGAAAGATGGCTGTCATTTGATCCGTCGTGACAAAGAGAAACGGGTAAAAATTGAAGACAGCCATTTCAACAGAATAAAAAAATCTCTGTCTTATGAATCTTTTAGGTTAAAGACAAATGATTCTGAATTTCTTGGTAGTGGATGAAATGCGCAATGAAGAGAACCGTATCATTGAATTTAATGTGTTCTGGAAGATGGTTTTGAATTCATATCAGCCGGTTTTCAGAAACTTATGCGTTCGAACAGAACACATGTAACTAAAAACATTTAGCTTATCCAATAGGATTCTGATTTGCTTCTAAAAGAGTATTTAGATATTTTCCAGGTTCATTATAGTTCCTTCCAGTGATGGAACGAATCTTGGCTTAGGTTAAACTGTAAAAAAAAAAGTAGATTTCACCTTAACATTTTATTTCACGTATATTATTGTTCTTTCATTTGGCGATTAAAAGAATTTTTATTCTATTTTATGTACATTTTTGTATGTAGTTTTATTTGGCGATGAAAAGATTTTTTTTTAAATTGGGCGCACTTTTTAGTATGTTGTTTTATCAGAGATTATTTAAAAAAAAAATTCATGCATATTTTGGTACGTTGTTTTATCTGGCGATTAAAAGAATGTTTTTTTAAATTTTATGTACATTTTTGTACGTATTTTTATTTGGGGATTAAAAGATTTTTAACATTTTATGTAAATTTTTGTATGTTGTTTTATTTGGCGATTAAATATATATATTTTTAATTTTATGTATATTTTGGTACGTTGTTTTATTTGGTGATTAAAAGAATGTTTTTCTAAATTTAAATTTTATGTACATTTTTGTATGCTATTTTATTTGGCGATTAAAACAAATTTTTTATCGATGCCTTTTCTAAATATCATTTACGTATTCATTTCCGTATTCAAGTCGAGATTATTATGAAGCAATTAGAGGGAGAATTTGAAGAAGTACTTGTTCTCATTCAACATCTGAGTAGATACTTAACAAATTAAAACGTCTCTCTCTCTCTCTCTCTCTCTCTCTCTCTCTCTCTCTCTCTCTCTCTCTCTCTCTGTGAGAGCCTATTCTCTCAGGAAATTACCCTTTCATTTAGGACAAGGACTTGTGAACTTAACCACTGAGTGAAAGCTAATACCTACTTCTCCATCTTGGCTTCAGTTCAAGAGGGGCTCAAATGCCCAACAATGAACTTCGAGTATTAGTTAATTGGGACTTCGGTTTATTATGTCATACTTTACCCGGAGAGTTTTTATCCAACTCGATGGAATTTGGTGGGTTTTAGGAAGCGGTGTTTCCTTCAGGAATAAACATTTCGTTCGATGGACTATTTACGGTCGCTCTCGTATTACTGAACAAATGCCTGATGTACACCTCTTTCCCACAAATGCATATTTATAGACGTATATAAATACTATATCCACACATACACATACATTATATATATATATATTATATATATATATATATATATATATATATATATATATATATATGGTAATAATAAAAGGAGCCCATTAAAACCTCAAAATATCGAAAGTCATATAGAAAGTAAGTATACTTACTTTCTATATATGGACTACTTCTATTAGACGAAATTCTTTTGTGACGGAACATTTTTACCAGTCATATATATATATATATATATATATATATATATATATACATACATATATATATATCTTATATATATATACCATATATATGATATATATATTTATATATACTCTATATATATATATATATATATATATATATATCATATATATAATATATATATATATATATAATATATATGTGTGTGTGTGTGTGTGTGTGTGTGTGTGTGTGTGTGTGTGTTTGTGTAAATAACCTTGGCTTTCAAAGTACAGCGAATATCAGGAACTCCTGTAATGACAGATTTATATTCTGTAATGAAATGGTACCATTTAGGAAAAAAAAAAAAGCCTCGAACGAATGCTTAGGAAATAGAAAAATCTTTCACGGAATGACTGACTGAATCGAAGCCCCAATTACTTAGAATTGGAGAAGTAGAATTGAGTTCTCAGCCAGAGGAGAAGTTCACAAGGCCTTTTCCTTAACGCGTGGGTAACCTCGAGAGAGAGAGAGAGAGAGAGAGAGAGAGAGAGAGAGAGAGAGAGAGAGAGAGAGAGAGTTCTGATTCGATAAGGACATACTCAGATCCTGAATGGGGAAAGGCACTTGCTTCGCATCTCACTAATTACTTATAAATCGTTCGGAATGGAACGAGGGAATAAATCCGTTAATAAATATAGGACAAAATGAATAACTGAAAATAGTCATTTAATGATGAAATAGACGAAGAAACAAGTAGATGTATGAAGGAAAACTTGCAAAGAAAAGGACATTTTTCTTTTTATTTCAAAGTCTACTAATATGATATTTATCCCTTTTGTCTTTATGGAGAAAAGGAACAAAACACACATTGGGGAATCCTAAGGTTCTCGGTTTAATGAAAATTAAGGCAATCGGATCAATTAAGCCTTTTAGGGAGACTAAAAGACTATATTAATCCTTTTTGGTGATTCTAATACTAAATTAAAAATTTGTTAAAGACTAAAAGACTATATTAAGCCTTTTTTGATGACTATTAATTAGGCCTTTTTGGCGATTCTAAAACTAAATTAAACCTTTTTTAAAGACTCAAAAACTATATCAAGCCTTTTTGGTGACTATTAATTAGGTCATTTTGGTGAGTCTAAAACTATATTAAACCTATTTTAAAGACTAAAAGACTATATTAAGCCATTTTGGTGAATATAAAATCGAAATTAAGCCTTTTTGAAGACTAAAAGACTATATTAAAACTTTTTGGTGGATATAAAAACTAAATTAAGCCTCTTTCGAAGACTAAAATACTATATTAACCATTTTTGAAGAATATAGAAAACGTCATTAAGCCTTTTTGAAAGCTATGGAAAACTATATTCAAACTTTTTTGAAGACCATAAAAATCATATTGAGCCTTTTTGAAGACTATCAAAACTAAATTAAGCATTTAAAGAATAAAAAAACCAACTAAGCTCTTTATCCTTTTTGAAGGATATAAAAAATTAAATTATGCCTTTTTGGAGACTATGAAACTAAACTATGCATTTTTGAAGATTATAAAAAACTAAACTATGCCTTTTTGGAGACTATAAAACACTAAATTATGCCATTTTGGAGACTATCAAAACTGAAATATGCCTTTCTGAAGATTATAAAAAACTAAACTATGCCTTTTTGAAGATTATAAAAAACTAAACTATGCCTTTTTGAAGATTATAAAAACCTAAACTATGCCTTTTTGAAGATTAAAAAAAACTAAACTATGCCTTTTTGAAGATTAAAAAAAACTAAACTATGCCTTTTTGGAGACCATCAAAACTAAATTAACTCCTTAAAGAATATAAAAAAACTACCAAGCTCTTTAAAGACGTAGATGAATTAACCTTAGGCCTTTCATTACCTGTAATCAATTTGAAAACGCACTTTCAAAAGCCTGTAAACCAGAATTCGAATACAAACATCCACTACAGCTTTTAACTTCGTCTCTCGACTCAAGACCACGACAACCTGGAATCAAATTTCTCAGGCCGAGGAGATTTATAAAACGGAAAATCTTATTTGCGTTGCAGTTGGAATGGCCTTTGTTTTTTTGTTTGTTTTTTGTCTGTCGTCTGTCTCGGCAAATCAAATGAAAGCCGTCCTTCACTCCAAGCTGTTCAGGATTGTCAAGGAATCCAATACCTGTCTTTTCTTCTTCCCCTTCTTCTCTCACGAAGATTATCAAGAATTTTATCACTCCCCATAATCTCAGATTCTGCCATACATAAAAAGGAGAGGAATAAAAATTAAAGAAAAGAAAAAAAAATCTCTTCTTTCTCGTATGTTTACGAGTCAGCTACAACCAAAACAAGATCAAATATTTTCCTTCCCGCCTGTGAAAAGCCAAGAGCTTCATTTCCCAAGAGGGGGATGGAGGTAGGAATAAGGAGAAGGTAGGAGTGGGGGAGGAGGAGGAGGAGGAGGAGGAAGAGGAGGAGGAGGAGGAGGTCTCCTTCCCTCCCCCGTCCTTCCAAGACACCCATCCCCCTCCTCAAGGAGCTAAGTGGCACGGGTACAATAAATCACTCCCAGGCAACGTCAATTACCAAATACATTCAGACATTAGGTTTTATCGGGGAATTTGTCGCCTTGCGTCCCCGGAGAGACTCGTCTTCTGGGGGTGGGGGGATGGGGGGGGGTGTGGCGTTAGAAATGTCGTTCTTTCGAAAGCTGTTGCTTTTGCGTTGCTGTTGTCATCAGGGACTGAAACACAAAACTCTGAGACGCGTAAGAGGATTTATCTGCCCATTTTCTGTTTAAGAATTATTGTTGCAACTGGATGAATACACTAATTCTTAATCCTTGAGATATTAGTCCATTAAAAGGGGCATGTTCTAAGAGGATTTATCTGCACATTTTAAGAATAATTTTTGTAGCTTGATAAATACACTATTTAGTTTATATTCTTGAGATGTTTTTCCATTAAAAGGTGCAGAGTTTGCTTTCTCTCGACGATTTCTTTAAATAATTAAATCCAATACAGAGTTCCCAGTTTGTAGGAATAAAATGATTGTATTAACCGAACTCTAACATTTTACTGCTTAAACAGTAATAGGATTTATCAGTCTTGCATAAAATTACCTTTATAAAGAGCAACTTATGTGGTATTCCAAATTCATTTTAATCTGTTAGTAAAATTGTTCAAATCTTCTAAAAATGTGAAATAACTTTCATTATCTTAACTGTCAAAATTCTCGAGATATTCTGGGAATATCTTACAAATATTTTACGATTACTTTCGCCTAATCTAGTTGGGATTACCTCATCGAGGCCCTCTCGCTTTTATGGCATACATTTTGATGGAGGACTTAGAGCTTACGTCTAGCGTTCTCTCTCTCTCTCTCTCTCTCTCTCTCTCTCTCTCTCTCTCTCTCTCTCTCATCATCTGGTTGGATATTCGAACAAGGGTCATCCAGTTGTGAGCTCTATACGTACATCCACATACAAATTCAGAAGAGCCAATTACTCCACAGAAGGAACAAGTCTTTTAATAAGAGTACCAGGATGAGGAGAGTAGTTAGCGTCTTTCCAGAGATTATAAATCGAGTTTTGTATTAAGTTCTGACGAGCGGCTGCTTCTTTAAATGATAAAAGTTATACATTTAAGTTTTTAGGGCTTTTAAGTGATTAAAATTATTACTGCCAGGTATAAATGTATTTGGTAAAGTATCTATGGAGAAAATAGTTAAATATTAGAGTTTTTTTGGACTTCAATTTTGTTAGTGTATAACAGACTAAAAAGATTGATTTCCAGGCCATGACAACCACCCTTTCGCAATACCTTCCCTTTAAGAGATTCTCTCGCTTACGTTTACGAAAAGAATCACGAAGCAAATTGCTTCCATTCATTTTACCATAAACTTTTTTCCCTCCCAACATTCAGATTATGAAATGATTATACGAACGCTCCGAATTAATATCTCTTCCTCGTCCCGTATAGCTGGAGTAATTAGCGATGTTTTATGCCAGTTGGTAATTAGGTGTATAAGGCCTATGGTGTGATATGTATGCAGCCAGAATCATTAGGATTAACATAACTTAGCTTCTGTTGTCAAATTCGATTTGGTTTCGTTAATTATGGACTTTTTTTTTTTTTTTACTTTTCAAAGTATTCAGTATAAGAACTTTGTCCTCTTGTTGGTTTTAAAGAAATACAATTTTAAATATGATTTTTTTACCACTGTTTTCGTATTTTTTCTAATTTTGCTGAGTGGAAGAGAGGAGATTTATGCTTTCACGTTACGATATACCTTTTCAAACAGTTATTTTTAAGACATACATTTTAAATACGAACACACATAGTCTACAAAAAATGATTTTGTATACAATATTTTTTCGTAATTTTGTTAAATTCACCGAGTTGAAGAGATAAGGAACTAAGGAGTATTATTTTTAAGAAACAATACTATTTTATAGTTAATCATTATTCAGATTAATGAAATTCTAACCAAAATACGTAAAAAAAAACAGCATACCATATCATATAAAACTTAGTATTTTATTGATGA
>NC_061102.1:9650717-9668217 GCF_015104395.2 Macrobrachium nipponense
AGACGCTGCATTATCGATGCTGGTGCGTAGTGGATTAATGTCCTGTGTGCTTTCCTTATTTTTCCTGGTATAGTTTTGGGCACTATTAATCTACCTCTGCTTGCTCTTTCTGATATTTTTAGTTCCATGATATTTTCTGCTATTCCTTCTATCTGTTTCCATGCCTGAATTATCATGTAGCGTTCTCTTCTCCTTTCTAGACTATATAATTTTAAGAATTGTAGTCTTTCCCAGTAGTCTAGGTCCTTAACTTCTTCTATTCTAGCTGTAAAGGACCTTTGTACACTCTCTATTTGTGCAATATCCTTTTGATAGTGTGGGTACCATATCATATTGCAATATTCAAGTGGACTACGAACATATGTTTTATAAAGCATAATCATGTGTTCAGCTTTTCTTGTTTTGAAAAGTGCCGTAACAACATTACCATTTTTGCTTTACATTTTGCCAACAGAGTTGCTATTTGATCATTGCATACATGTTCCTATTCATCATCACACCAAGGTCTTTAACTGCTTCCTTATTTGTGATGGTCTCATTATTAGGGTCCCTTATATGCATATAGCTTTCTTTCTCTGTCTCCATAATTATTGATTCAAATTTATCAGAGTTAAATACCATCCTATTTACCTCTGCCCAATCATATACTTTGTTAAGGTCTCTTTGTAGAGCGTTCCTATCTTCATCACAAGTAATTCTCTACTTATTCTTGTGTCATCTGCGAAACTACTCACTACCGAAATCCTTCACATTATTGTCTATGTCTTCAATCATAATAACAAACAGTATTGCAGCTAACACCGTACCTTGCGGCACACCGGATATTACCTTGACTTCATCGATTTCTCGTCGTTTGCAATAACTATCTGTTTTCTGTTGTGTAAAAATTCTTTTAACCATCTTCCTACTTTATCCCACGATATTGTTTTTCTGATTTTCTTCGCTAATATATTATGGTCTACTTTATCAAAAGCTTTTGCAAAGTCTAAATAAACCACATCTGTTTCATTTCCGCTTTTCATATTTTTGAATATGTTCTCACGGTGGACTAACAGTTGGGTTTGTGTACTTTTTCCGGTACGAAACCATGTTGTCCTTTATTAAACAAATTATTTTTTATTAAATGTTTCATAATATTTTTCTTCATTACCCTTTCATACACTTTCATAATATGTGATGTTAGACTACAGGCCTAAATAATTACTTGCCTCTAGTCTTGATCCACTTTTGAAAGTAGGGGTAATATATGCTAATTTGTGCTCCTCATAAATCTTGCCTGTATCTACACTTTGTCTTAATAATATTGCAAGTGGCTTTGCGATAGAATGAACTACTTTCTTTAACAAAATAGCAGGAATTCCATCAGGCCCTGCAGCAGCTCCATTTTTAATTTCAGTTAAATAGCCGCTTGCACAAATATCAGCTTCATTAATATCTATGTCAGCTAAATATTCACTATTTCTCCCTTACTTCTTATTCTATATCATTATCTTCATTATCTATTCTAGGGGTGAATTCTCTCTTATATCGTTCTGCCAGTATGTTGCAAATTTCCTTTTTTTCATTCGTTAATCTCCCTTCAATTCTTAGAGGGCCTATTTCTATTCTTCTTTTATTCATCTTCTTCGCATATGAGTATAATAGCTTTGGGGTTTTGCTTGATATTTAATAGGGTTTTTTCTTCCAAGTCCCGTTTTTCATTTTCTTTTGATTGTATAATCTTTTGTTCTGCATTTTTCTATCTTACTTTTAGTTCTATAACTTTCCATGCATTTTTTTCTTTTGCAAGACCTTTTTTCCACTTTCTGATTTTCTGGAACAAGATCCTTCTGTCTCTTGGTATGCATGAATGATGTTTACTTTTCTTCTTCGGTATATATTTTTCCACTATTTTCTCCAATATTTTATATAATATCTCCGTATTTACCCTTATGTCATCACTTACGAAAATGATGATCCCAATCTTTGTTTAATTCTTCATTAATTTCTGACCATTTTATATTTTTACTGTAGAAGTTGTATTTTCCATATCCTTCCCACTTTTTCATTTCTTGCTTATCTCTATTTTCACTTGCTTTGAATGAACTGTTAATTCTATGACATTATGGTCTGAGATATTCGCATTATAAACTATTATTTCTTTAACATAATTCATCTCGTCACAAATATTTACTAGGTCTAAAAGTAGTTTTCCCTTTGCTTGTTGGCAGGTGATTTATTTGTTGAATGTTGTAATTCTAGTAGCATATCTAATAGCTTTTCAAATTGCCTCTTATCTTCTGCACTACTATTACTCTCTTTTTTATATGTATAAGTACAACCACAATCTCCTATTCGTTCTTTCCATTCTACGAAAGGAAAGTTGAAGTCACCAGATAGGAGAATAGTCCAGTCCTTGTGATTTCTACATATATCATCCAATTTTTCAATTATTAAGTCAAACTCTTTAGTATTAGGAGGTCTATATATTACTTATGTTCATCAATTTTTCAGATTCAAATTCTACCGCTATTAGTTCACATTCTGAGTACTATATTTCTCATATATTTTTCCTTGTTTTTTGTCTTTCCCATATATTGCGGTTCCCCCTTGATTCCTATTTTTTCTATCTGATCTATAAGTTTGGAACCCTTTTATTTGATCATCATTCCCAGTCTCTTGGGAATACCAGGTTTCACTTATATTCATTATATCTATTTTCTTTTCATTTTGGGGTTAGTTCTTCTAAGTACTCTATTTTTCTTTTTGAGTTACTCGTAACTAAACCCTGCGCATTCATCACTATGATGGTTTGCGTGTTTTCTCCTTCATTTAATACTGGTAGTAATAAGGATTTACCCATGTCTCTTTTCCTGTTTCTGGTATGTTGTTCTTTTTTTTCCTTTCCAGAAATTCTGACATTAAAAAATCCAACTTTTCCATAATATTTGATCTTCCTTCATCATAATTATTCATTTTGTGTCTGAATCTGCAATTTTTCTCCGTTTCTGCAATATACTCTTGCATAATAAATACAGTTATTATCTCTTGAGTAGAATTTCGGAGCTGATGCTTTGAAATTTTTTGCTGACACCTCTGCATATCTCATTGGTGGTTTGCTTTTCTCTTTTACCTGATATTCTTGATTTCTCTTTATTTGTTTCTTTCTTATTTTGGATTTTATTACTTGGTTTGGTTATTTATTTGATTATGATTCATGGCTACAGGGTGCTATATTTGCATTTTTTTGTCGAACTTACATCCTTTTCCTTCTTTTAGGTTTTTACATATTTTTGGATGCAGATCTCTGCAATCATCCCATATCCATCTAAGTATGCACATTTACCATATATTTCATAGTTTTGACATATCTAGGATGTTTGTAGTAATATCTCTTTCTCCAAATCTGCAATTCCCTCTTTTCAAAAGGTTGCAGATTTTGTCTTTCTTGTCTATATTTTCCTCTTTCCCGTGATTGTATAGATCTGGGTAGAGCCTCTTGGGCGGGATTTGCTTTTCTGTTGTCATATCGTAATTTATTTCTTCGTAGGTATGCTGCTTTATTGCCTCATATGTAGTATCAATGAGTATCTCTGCATCCATACTTTTTATCTTGTTCTTTGTTTTCCTTATTTTTTTCTGTCATTTCATTTTTGTTTACTTCTCTTCCGTTTTCCTCTTCTTCTTTTCTTCTTCTTCTTCCTCTTCTCTTTTCTTCTTCATCCTCAACTATTTGTACATTCAATCTTGATTTAATAACATTGTCTATCCATGATAGACATGTTGAACAAAAAATTCTTGTATCTTTTCTCAAATCTTGTATTACCTCAGCACACGTGGATGGGTCGGAATGTTTGCATGCAGCACATTTTCTGATTAGGTTTTGTGGATTGACTATGCTATACCAAACCTTACACAGTTTGCATGCTTTTGGCATTCTTTTTCCTAATGCCATCAATTAGGATGTTCACAAGATTCACCTTATTCATTTTCTTTGTCGGAATATGTTGGTTTATGTATATTTTTCTTTATGAGTCTCTGACCACTTGGATTTTATTTGGAACTTCTTCAATTATTTTCAAGATATTTTCATTAGATTTGTTCCAGTTTGAAGGATTATATCCTTCTAATATATCTATGAATGCTTTTGTATCTTTTTGGTTAGGACTGTTGCTGATTTCATAGATGAGAAATGCCAGTTCCCTTCCTGCTACCTCATCGTATTACGAATCTGCTAGACACGCCAAATTACGCCACCTCTTCCCGCAGTTGGAACTTACTGCCATCTTGTTCTGATTTATAGTATTACACTTGATAAACTAACTTAGAAGACGCTTTATCCTACTATTTTCACACTAATCTTATCACCGATATTTCACGAACACTTCTAGATATTTCTCAAATTCTAGTCGTATGTTAAACTTGTGATATCTGTTGATTAATCTGACTTCACGCGGGTACGACTCACCAAGCAAGATGGCTACTTACGAGAGGAGAGAGAGGGAGAGAGAGAGAGAGTAAGAGAGAGAGAGAGCGAGAAAGAGAGAATAGGAGAGAGAGAGAAGAAAGAAAGTTTTGGGTGGGGATTGTGGAAACGAATTAATTCGTCTCCCTAAAGTAGCTCAGATAGTCAGGCTAATCCCAAGTAACCTACGTCGAAAGTTATTAGCACTAAAGTAATTCCCTGTGAGAACCATCACTGAATTTCAACCCGACTCATATGTCATATACCTGCTAGTTTTCTCCGAAGTTTCAGAAACTTCATTAAAGTGAGAGGCCCAACTTCAGAGTTCGAGACAGAAGTTTATACAGAGTTAGGTGGTTTTGGTTTACTGTTTGTCGAAGTTCCGTTGGGAAGTTCGTTGCAACTCGACCGGGGCTGGACAAGAGAAAAATGAATGATTTTTTTTGAGGGGGAAGTTTTTTTGGGCTCTAATAATTAATTAGTCAGTCTGTATTCTGGTAGTTTTGGCTTGTAATGCAATAGACTTTGATGGTCGTAAGTATGATATGATAATATGCTGTTTACATAAACTTTATGTGTATACACAGGCACACACACACACACGCGCATATATATATATATATATATATATATATATATATATATATATATATAGGTATATATATATACATATGTATATATATATATATATATATATATATATATATATATATATATATATATATATACATGTATATATATATACCTATATATATATATATATATATATATATATATATATATATATATATATATATATATATATATGCGCGTGTGTGTGTGTGCCTGTGTGTATACACATAAAGTTTATGTATATATATATATATATATATATATATATATATATATATATATATATATATATATATATATATATATATATATATATATATATATATATATATATATATGTGTGTGTGTGTGTGTTTGTGTGTGTGTGTGTGTGTGTGTATGTGGGTGTTTTGTGTGTATGTATATATATAGCATATATGTATATATTTATATATATATATATATATACATATATAATATATGTGTGTGTGTGTGTGTGTATACACATAAAGTTTATGTAAACAGCACATTATCATTTTCATTATACTTACGACCATCTAAGTCTATTTCATTACAAGCCAAAACTACCTGAATACAGACTGACTAATTAATTATATATATATATATATATATATATATGTATATATATATATATATATAATATATATATATATATATTGAACAGGGTAAAAGAGAAGTTAAGACTATATTTCGATCTGCAATGAAAAATAAAATAAAAATTTAAAATGTTAAAATGATTATAGTTCGAATCACAACATTAAACAAAAGAACTTCTGTAGCATATTTTCTTTCTTAAATGATGCCAACTGTTTACTTTCCCGGTTCCACGCTTCGATAACATTGCATAAACGATAGGAGAATTTTCTGCCAGTCTCTTCGAATACTAAAAGAACGACGCAATGAAAGTTAAAGGGACGATGCGAGGACAGCTAAAGGAACGACCTGGGGACAACTAAAAGAACGACGTGAGGACAGCTAAAGGGACGATGTAAATACACCTTCAGTAAGAGAACGAAACGTGGAAAATATTGTGGAATGTTGTGGCTGAGTCTTATTCTCATAACGGAGTCTTATTCTCATAAGGTCGTGTGTCTTTCCGAATTATGCTGATTCGCCCAGTGAATGAGTCTCCCGCGGGAAATCATCTTCCATCTCGGCCGGGCTGACATGGAAATGGGGGTCGTCTGGGAGACTCTGGAAATAGCGTCGCCCAGGTGAGGAAAGACAGAGAAGACGAAAAATTTTATTGACTTTGAGATTTCCCAAGCTCAAATGGAACCGCGTCGGTGTGAATTTATAAAAGAGAGAGAGAGAGAGAGAGAGAGAGAGAGAGAGACTTGGCGGCTAACGAGTGACAGAGGCGGTGATGGCATTTCAGTTGGTGCTATAGTAAGCGCAAAGTCGTCTAAAAAATTGGCGAAATCTTATAGTTAGCTTAAACTGTTTATACTCCACCTGCATTTGTACAATTACTGGGTCAGAATCTTATGGAGATATAGAAATTCCTTTAAGAAGTGAGACAAATCTCAAATATGGCAAACTTGCGTAGGCTGGGCCTACATCTCTGCGGTTTCTGGGCCAAAATGTATCACAGTGATGTATAAAATCCTTTGAAAATCGGCAAAATCTTAAATACAGCAAAATTGAATACGCATGACCTACGTTTATGCATTTTTGGGCAACAAGGTTTGTCGTTTAAAGTCAGGTCCTGTATGACCTGTTTAAGTAAGGCCCCCAGCAGTTCTCTGCCTGCTATTGTTAGCCATGGAAACTTAAACAATGAGTGGTTAAATAACAAGATTCTCTATTGTATGCCCGTGCCAGAAATGAAGACTACGAAGGATAGTCGCGGTCTTCGAAAATAAGGCTAAAATATGAAACATTTTTTTTGTGCGCGATTCATGATGTATTGTTAAATATACACCGGAAATCAATGTTTTATAAGGGAGGATTACTGTCCTTTTACTCAGAGAAGTCATTCAACAGAGGTCATCCATTAATCAACAGTTTTACAAGTCATTCATGACCTTCTCATACCCACAGACTTATTTTCACCACCAGCCTAACCCCTTTAGGACTATAAAGCCAATGAACATCCAGCATTGAAACTATAATATAAATTTAATTTCTCGATTCAGCTCAGAGCAAATATAAAGGAATTACTGAATAAATAAATGGATAAATGACTAAATAAGTAGAATCTGACCGGCAGCAAATTGGAGATAATTATGCAACAGGGAAATAGAACAATTAACCAATTCCAGGCCGCTGGAAGTCCATCGAAAATAAAACTTTACCTCAGTGCGTTATTGGATTATCTGCAAGAGCAGCTAACTGATTGTATCTTTTTCTCTCGCTCGCTCCGTGACACGGACAGCTGTTTACAGTGGGCGGGGAAATTGTACGGCCTATTTTACATTTATATAAACACACACACATATATGTTATATATATATAATTTATGTAGTGGAACTGGACAGCTCGCATAAATTTATGAATTTATTCGTCAGTAAAGAGATTCGACAAGAAAATCATTCAGAGAAATCGCCAATAAAATCCATTTATACAAACACAGCAAAATGACATTTTTATTGAAAGGTAGTTTCCAAGGTTAATATTCTATCTTGAATTAAAAGGTTTTTGATCTTAATAAATCTAAGATATTCGGCACAATTCTTAACGGTCCTGTCTGACTGACTGTCTGTCTGTCTGTCCCACTACATTGTGACCTGTCTGTCTGTCTGTCCGACTACATTGTGACCTCTCTGTCTGTAGTCTGTCCCATTACACTGTGACCTGTCTGTTTGTCTGTCCCACTACATTGTGACCTATACTTTTGGTATGAATTAGTCAATTTACTTAACTATTTTTGTGTTAACTACCAAAGAACCAAAATTACAGTGAGGGGGTCCTTTGCCATACCCTGGCTAAGCCCTATGCAAAGGGACGGGGGTCGTGTGGGGTTGGGGGTTTGGTGGTTTGACGGGGGTGGGGGTTGGTGACGTATTACCTACGTTCAATTACTTCCAGACATTGTATATGTGAAATGACAAGCTCTCGGGAATAGCGTCCTATAATGGCGGTGTAATGACGTTTCCAAAGGCTGAGCCTGTACATCTCCAAGTCGGGGAAATCCGTGTTGACCAGCGCGTGAAGGATTATTATTGCTGAGAGAGAGAGGAGAGAGAGAGAGAGAGAGAGAGAGAGAGAGAGAGAGAGAGAGAGAGAGACGAAGGAAGGCGTGAGAAGGGAAAATTAATGAAGATAGAATGGCAGAAGAGCGAAGGAAAGGAAGAGAAGAGACGGGATGAGAGGAAGGAGAGATTTCAGATACGAAATGTAAACAAACCTCACCGAGATGCTGCTGCTTCGTCTTCGTTTTTTTCTGAGCAGGAATTCAGAGCTTTTTCGTAAACAAATCCGAATTCCAGTGGACGGAAATCTAATTAAAAAAAGTATAAAAAGGAATTAAATGGCTGAACCACGAAAAACAAACTAACGAAAAAGGATACAAAAGAAACAAGTGGAAGGAAAAACAGACAAAAGAAGCAAGAAAAAGCCTTAAAATATGCGAGGAATACGTTGGTCGGATAGAAAACGAGCGCTGCCAGAAATCGAGGGGAAACTTTAGCATTCTGTGCCTAAGGCTTGAGAGTGATTGCTTCTGCATTATTAATAAACCCGAGATGAAGCTGCAGCTCTAAAATGCTACAAGAAACAAACACGTATTTTTTGTGCATGTTTGCTGTTCTTTTGTTCGTTTATTTGTTGAATGTTTAACGTGACTCATACTTTTGCGTTTTAGATGAATGTTGGAGACTTTAGATACACAATTTTGAGGTTCTGGATCGACTGAAGTTTTAGTTACTTCTAGTTACTGTTTTCGGTTTTATTTTTACCGGTACTGAATGTTTATCCTTTTGGAATTAATTGATAATCTAGTTATTAAATTTCTTGCAAGTTTTCATACGAAAAAAACTAGACACATTATAGTCTAGAAAGGATACTTTAACAACTGCCATACGCAGTTTTCACAGTCCACTAGCATGAGTTCTGGTTGCTTTCACAGAAACTTTATTTTTTTAATTAAAACAAACACATTAAACTCGAAAGTTGTAAGCATTCAAGTCAAGAATATATAGGTCTAGAAATGCTACTTTAGCAACTAAAGCAGGAAGGTGGGGGAGGGGGAGGGGGGTAGTTGGTTCTTATAGTTCACCGACCTGAGTTATGTTTGCTTTCATAGAAACTTTGCTTTTTTCATTAAAACAAACACAGTTAAACTCGAAAGTTGAAAGCACCTAACAAAAAGAAGAAGAAAAACAGGTATTCTGCCTCATAGGTGCGATTTATTAACGAAAAGAAGCGAATGACTTTGCGAAGGAAATAAAAGAGGAACAAATGACCTTCTGATGAAGGTTCTCATTAACGGGAAACGATTTGCCACCGAGAACCACTACTAGTTTTCAACTGAAGTTTTCCTTTTCTGAGGAAAAAAACAACTGCACTTCGGATCTTCACGGCAACTATACTTTTCCAAGCTCTCGTGTCATATACCTGATAGTTTTCTGAGCGAAGTTTCCCGAACTTCATTTAAAGTTAGAGACGGAACTTCTGAGCTCTAGACAGAGGGTTGTATACAATCCTCGTCGGGGTTGGTGGTGCATTATTCAGCTGGAAGGGTTGGTTACGAGTCTCATTAGAACTTGGCTGTTGCAGAAATAGACGGAGAGAACAATCATGTTACTTTCACAAGTTTCACTTCTTCTTTTTCTTCTTCTTCTTCTTGGGGGAAGTTGGCGCTGAACATTGGCTGGGTGAGTTGCCAGAGCACCACAGTTATATAAACATAACTGTTTTTGGGATCAGTTAGGCTCGTCAGGTGATGTGGATGTGTTCAGCGCATCAGTAATCTTTTTGTTATTGATAGACCTGATCGTAAAATTTCTTGAAATTACCTGCAAGGTTCTCAACTCATTTGTACTATGGAGAGAGTTCATAGCAGCTTAGTTTTTAATTGACATTATGAATGCAAAGTCTAGGTGGCAATTAAAGAATTTAATTATCCAGTTAATTAGAACTTAGGTATCATTGTTGATTCCTATTACTAAAAGAGACATTAATTTACAGACATCATATCCTCACATTTTAAGAATCTAAATTACGCAGAGCAATTCACTGTAAAAATAATGTAGTGTAAAACTGTGTTTCTTTAATATGGGACAGAAGACCCATTAAACAGTTCTTGTGTGAAAGTAATATTACAGATTCCATTTTATTTGATTTTAGTGTGATTTGATATGCAGTGAACCATTTACTTACCAAAGTAATATTACAGATTCCATTTTATTTTATTTTAGTGTGATTTGATATGCAGTGAACTATTTAGTACTTACCAGGAACTACTTGGAAACCAATATTAATCTCATTGCAAAAATGACGATTCTGTTCCATATTCGGAACCTTCACTGAAGGTCTGTACATACACAATTTTCTCAAGTAACTATTACAACAATGATTCGTTTGTGCAATCCAGCCGCCAGAACCCAAACTGATCGAAACCGTTACCCCAGATTGAGAGATATCAATCTAAGACCAGCGAGGTGCTGGTTAATTAGGGCTAACCTCGGAATGTGGATGGAAGGAGCGCTTGAGCATTTCTGGCAACAGGAATTCGGTGGAGATTTGGAAATGGACGAAGCCTCGTTTGGTGTTGAAGAGGTGGGGGATTTGGGTGGTGGGGAGTGGGAGGTAGGAGGGTGATGGGGTAGGGGTGGGAGGTGGGGGGAGTATTCGATGAATTGGTGAGGTCCTCAGGTGTTCGCCTGTTCGCCTTCTGGCCGTAATGCCTTTTGGGCAGGAGGACAAATTACTCCTGTCGTCAGCCTTCAGTGTAAAGGCTTTCGGGCTACAAGACGCGGAGGGTATTGAAACGTCTTGTATATTCCTGCTGTGGCCACAAAGAGGAATGGTTTCGGGCCTTGAAAATTCGGCTCTAAAGCCAAGTACTGGGGGCAATTTCAGCCATTCAATGCTTAAGAAAGGGGAAGGACGGATTTGGGGTGGTTGGACAGCAAGAAAAATGAGCCTCAGAAAATAAAAGGGATAAAGTACAAACCGGGAGAAAACCCACACAATTAAACTGTGAATTAATATTTAGAGATATTCAACCCCCAAGATGGAGGAAAGGAAGTAGGAATGGAGGTAAAGTAAAAGGCTGAAAAGTGTCTGCAGCTATAGGCCGAAGGGAAACGTCAGACAGCCTTCAGTAATGCTTACCGTGCACCCCCCAAAATAGAAAATGCTCTCATTCTGTCTCATGATTCTGACAGCCACACGCACTCATAATTACCTACGTAACTGACATCCAGAGCAAGGATTATTATTATTATTATTATTTAGGAAGCAGACCCTCTCTCAAGCATACTTTATTAAAAGTAATGGCTACTTCAGCAGCGTTACACTTGTAGAGATTCTTCTCTATTTTGCGAATAGCGGCTTTTTCAGTGCTACTTAAACAGGCTAGTAGAGCGGGCCTATAAGAGGTCATGGTAAAATTACAGGGTCAAAATAGGTGTATATAATTTGAATTTTACAGATAAACTATGATACCATAGTCATCAAAGTCATTAACGATTTTCTCTCTCTCTCTCTCTCTCTCTCTCTCTCTCTCTCTCTCTCTCTCTCTCTCTCTCTCTCTCTCTCTCTTTCTTAAAGCGAGCTTTCGTCTGGAGCTGCCAGACATCCTCGGCTGGGAAGCTGAGGGTGGACTGATCTTGGTGGGCGGTTGTCCGTCCTCCTTATATCTGTGGTTGACAGCAGGGGTATGCCCCATGCTTGTCTCCTATTGGCTGGTGGCGGTGAGTCTTGTTTTCATTGGCTGCCTGAGCCAGGTCTCAAGCCACTTTCTTGAGCCTCGCTCCGTACGCTGCTGGAGATATGCACCAAGAAGGCCCCTTTCTCCACCCACCGTGGCCAGATGTTCCGCCAAAAGGACGGCGTGGCGATGGGCTCCCCACTGGGGGTTCTCTTCGCTAACTTTTATATGGGCACCGTGGAGGAACGGGTCTTCGCCAGGATGCAGCAACCCCGCAGATATGGACGTTATATTGACGACATCTTTGTGCAAGTCGACGCCGAGGATGAGGTAGAAGCCCTCCGTCAAGCATTTCAGCAGTGTAGTGTGCTGAATTACACAGTCGAACGCAGCTCCGACGATCGGCTCCCCTTCCTCGACGTCCTTGTAAGCAAGACGGAAGACGGTCTCCGTACTTCAGTTCTACACAAAGAAAACCAATTTAGGACTTTGCCTCAACGGAGACAGCGAGTGCCCCGCCAGATTCAAAAGCACCACCGTCAGGGCCTTCGTCAGGAGGGCGGGGCCCTCTCCCACTGCCTCAACCTGGCAGGACACTCAACCAGGAACTCGACCGCGCCTCCCAAGTACTTGTGAATAATGGGTACTCAAATAAATTAATCAGCAAGGAAGTCCGCACAGCCCTGGAGAAATGGTACGGTAGTGAGAGCCCGCAGCCCCGCCCCCAGGATAATATCAAGCTGTACTACAAAGCCTTCATGAGTTCCCATTACCGTGAAGAAGAGGACGCCATTAAGAAAATTATTTCCGATAATGTATCCCCGACTGACGACACCAAGAATATCGACCTAATCATATTACCAGAATCGGAGGACGCGCGATCTTATTATGAAAAAATAACCCCTCTCCACAGGTACGAGAACCCCTGAAGCAGACCGCATGTAGTGTACCAATATACATGCCCAGTCCGCGAATGCAGCGGCGCCTACGTAGGTATGACTACCATGCGACTGTCGAAGAGACTCTCGGGTGCCCCACGGCCCCCAAGACCCGGCGGGGGGCTATAAAGAATCACGCCCGCACCAAACATCACGAGGCCATCTCCCGAGATGTCATCATAAAGAACACGAAGATCATCGGGAAGGCCCCTGATGCCCGTCGGTTGCGCCTGCTGGAGGCGCTACTCATCCAGCAAATAAAACCTACTCTGAATACGACGCAGGAAGAATTTCTCCTCCCTACGAGTATGAGAAGACCTGCCACCAACAATGACACCACCGATCATGACAACTCTATGGATGACAACGCCCCCGAACGAGGTACTCCTGCAGCCGATGGAAATCAAAGTAGCCGTGACGTCCCACAGCGTAGCGCAACGCCCATCAATGTTACAGCGCCGCTTAGGAGGTCCAGGCGGCTGCAGGATATGCTGCAACGCAACCATCGGCCCGAAGAAAGTGGCTTGAGACCTGGCTCAGGCAGCCAATGAAAACAAGACTCACCGCCACCAGCCAATAGGAGACAAGCATGGGGCATACCCCCTGCTGTCAACCACAGATATAAGGAGGACGGACACCGCCACCAAGATCAGTCCACCCTCAGCTTCCCAGCCCGAGGATGTCTGGCAGCTCCAGACGAAAGCTCGCTTTAAGATAGAGAGAGAGAGAGAGAGAGAGAGAGAGAGAGAGAGAGAGAGAGAGAGAGAGAAAATCGTTAATGACTTTGATGACTATGGTATCATAGTTTATCTGTAAAATTCAAATATATACACCTATTTTGACCCTGTATTTTACCATGACCTCTATAGGCGCTCTACTAGCCTGTTTAAGTAGCACTGAAAAAGCCGCTATTCGCAAAATAGAGAAGAATCTCTACAAGTGTAACGCTGCTGAAGTAGCCATTACTTTTAATAAAGTATACTCATTATTATTATTATTATTATTATTATTATTATTATTATTTTATTATTATTATTATTATTATTATTATTATTTAGAAGATGAACGCTATTCATATGGAAGTAGCCCAAAGGGGCTTTTGACTTGAAATTCAGGCTTCCAAAGAATATGACGTAAGAGGAGGTATATAAAGGGAGAGAGAGAGAGAGAGAGAGAGAGAGAGAGAGAGAGAGAGAGAGAGAGAGAGAACGAACATTTACAGAATGAGTTGAATCTACATACATAGTCTGTTTACCGAAAATTTCCTATGTATTTACGTCACTCTTTCCTCCTCGGTAAACCGCATTAATCATTTGAATATTACTGAGAAATGAATAATTCACGCGGACGTGAATATTACATGAGGATAAGCGTTACAAGTTTGCCCAGGTTTGTTTGCGTAAGCCAAATTTTAACTCCCTCGAAAAATTCTGTTTTTACCCTCCGTCGTTATCTGCTCTTGTCGGCACAACGAGCCGAAATACATTAAACATTAAAGTTCTGAATACCTGGAATGACGGTACACGAATAACGTCCTGATATGATGGCTTCGACCGCATGGAATATGACATCTGTCATATCTCACTCAGCAAAATTCGAGAATAATGTAGAAAGCAATATGCGATTACGGCAAGAAACGAATCGTATCTTCGTCTTACCTCGCTCCCTTTTACCGGGAGAATGCCGAAGAATGTTATCACGTTCTCACGCTCTTTGGAAATGGGCAATGTATGCATTTAAACGGCGTTATTCCGAGAGAATTGTATCAATAAACGCCTTCGAATATTCGCGACTTTTTCTCAGCGAACTCCAGGTTATGATAATCGTTCCCCTTTGCTTGCACAGACTTCTCCAAGCAGCTTTCTGAACGCAATAAGACCTCAGAATTTTCAATGAACCCGTTCGTTACCCACAACAATATAACAAAATAACAATATTTACTTACACAAAAGTGAATTTCCTCTTGCATAAATAAACTATGTACCCACTCTATTTAGCGCGCGTAATGTCTACGGATAACGCACGCCATATTTAACTAACAAAACTACCGTATTACACAGTATTGTTAGTAACAAGAACACATAAAACGTAAATCTACGGACAACGGTCACCACGTTTAACTAACAATACTTTATCACAAAATTTCTTTGCACTTAAGTTACAAAGTTACTTGGGTACATCGTCATTTCTGACGAAGCGGGCACACCAATGGATATCATAATGCTGAATGCAATATTCATATACAGTCGAAGTAATGAGAGAGAGAGAGAGAGAGAGAGAGAGAGAGAGAGAGAACAGGAGAGAACGAGAGAGAGAGGAGAGAGAGAGAGAGAGAGAGAGAGAGAGAGACAGAGAGACAGAGAGAGAGAGAGAGAGAGAGAGCAATTTTTACTCGATTCCAAGAGAACTGTATCAACTTATTCCAGAAAAAGTGAGAGAGAGAAAGTACATATAAGAAATATCTATACAGGCGACTAATAGCAGAAAATTGATAAAAAATCTATACAAAAATGTTTTTTCAAGAGATCAAAAAGGAAATCGATAAAAATATTTTATAGATAAAAGAGAAAATAGATGACAAATGTTTGTACAAGTGACATGAAAAACTAAGTTAATGTTGGTGCAAGTGATAGAAAAAAAGAAAATAAATAACAAAATATTTGTAAAAGTGACATAAAAAGTAAACATATAAACATTGTTTGTACAAGTGACATAAAAAGAAAACGGATAAGATGATGTTTGTATACGAATAACAAAAAAAGAAAAAACAAAATAATGCTTGTACAAAGTATAAAAATAAGGAAATAGACAAAGTAATATTCGCACAAGTGATAGAAGAAGCCCATCGAGCGGAACTCCAAGACTGCCAGAGAGAGAGAGAGAGAGAGAGAGAGAGAGAGAGAGAGAGAGAGAGAGAGAGAGAGAGAGAGAGAGAGAACCGGCCAAAGCTACCGCAAGACGTCGAGGTAGATTTACGGCTCTAAGTGAGATTTATTAGCGATCGAGCCAAAACCTGCTGCAGGTGTTCCGTACGAGATTTGTACCACTTAATGGCCGAGATTTACTACCCGGTTCTGTAAACGGAATCGAATCTTCCCCAAGCGGGATTAGACGCCCGGGGAAACGGCCGATCCCCGCGGGAAAAGGAATGACGGCTTTTATTCCTTCTTTTTTCCCCCTCCCTTTCGTTTCCTTGATCGATTGGTATTGACCAAAGTCTTTGGGGTCTGCTTGGCATAGCTGGAATTCTTTCTGTATTTCATCTCCTTTTACTTCTTCCTAATAAACACCGTATTCTTTGGAAGCTTGAATTCTTCCAAGTCAGTGACCCCCGAGGCTTGTACCGTATGAATAGGCGTCATCTCCTGAATAATAAATAAGAATGATCTCTTTGATTTTCTTTGACGTAGAGGGAATTGCAAACTCCGAACGAACGTCCGTCACGAGTTCAATGACCGTCAAGTGAGTGGAACGTGTTTCGAATTGTGTCTCCCACATCAGTCAAAGCCAAACGCTCTGCGCTGTTTCGCCCTCACTGCTACGTTCTAGCGATTGGCGCTACATTCTAGCAGACGTCCCAGACATTCCGTGATGCTGTTTTAGTACCCAAGGCTATCCAGCGATTGTCTCATTCAGTCGATGTGCCAACCAACTCTTTACAGAATGTATTTGAGTATGATACGAGAAAAGTTTTTTTTTCAGCTTTGGGTAACCCAGGGATCTATTATGTAAACTTCACTGTAAAAAGCAAATACGAGATAACACATCTGATTGCGGCCATTGAACACACTGCACTGCAGGCATTTAATTGATACGAAAGCAACACGGTTTCATGTTATTAATCCAATACTAACTTTTACGTGTTAGTTAATCACAGATCACAGTCGACAAATGACAAAATAATATCTTATGACGTAAAACCAAGAATTTGTTTATAGGGCACCATTACGAACCCAAACACCCGAGCCTTATCTAATGGCTGCCATTTTGGAACCCAGGTCGATGTACCTATCGGATTCTGAGCTATAGTAGATTCACATCAACCGTGCATTTGACGCCTAGGCCAGTCCCTTACGACGCTCCTGATTGGCTGTTGATAAGCCAATCACAGGCCTGGAAACTCTTAGTCTCTCTCGGGAGTGCACGTAGGCAGGATGTATGTTCCACCTC
Source organism: Macrobrachium nipponense (assembly GCF_015104395.2). NCBI lineage: Eukaryota > Metazoa > Arthropoda > Malacostraca > Decapoda > Palaemonidae > Macrobrachium > Macrobrachium nipponense. The sequence continues at coordinate 9,667,699 of NC_061102.1, forward strand.
TCCTGAGGGATACGTCTTTCAGGAGAGGTGGAACATACATCCTGCCTATGTGAACTCTCGAGAGAGACTGGAAGTTTCCAGGCCTGTGTTTGGCTTATCAACAGCCAATCAGGAGCGTCGTAAGGGACTGGCCTAGGCGTCAAATGCACGGTTGATGTGAATCTACTATAGTAGACTACTTCCACCTAAGATCTAAGTCCAGCAGGATCCTACTAAACTTTTGTTTTTATCATATTACAAAGATAATAGTTCACCATATTAAACTGGTACCTCGATGTATTGGGGAAGGTCTTTGAATAAAGAAATTCTTTGACTGAGTGAAGAGGAAGTAGATTTATAAATCCGAGCCTTTACAAAGTAGGGTACGAGAAACAGAAATTCTGTTACTGGTTCGACCTAACTTTTCATCCTGTTTTCATTATCTTGCTTCTAACATTGGTTTTTACTCTTCCTCTCTATTTTGACAATCTGTTTACTCTGTTGGTTTCTCCCTCTATTACCAGTTATTCTGTTCTTTTC
>NC_061102.1:9673217-9678217 GCF_015104395.2 Macrobrachium nipponense
TATTAATATATATATATTATATATATATATATAGACACACAAACACAACACACACACACATATATAATATATATTATTATATATACACAACACACCACCAGACCATATAATATATATATATATATATATAATTTATATCATATATATATATATATTATATAAATATATGATATATATATATAATTAATATATATATATACAAACAAACACACAACCCACACACACACCCATATATATAAAATATATTAATTTTATTTGTATACATATATATGTTATTATTATGGATTTAATTTCATAGAAGAAAAAGGAACAAAGAGAAACCTGCAGAAACTGACTGAAATTCAGCCGCGTTCGAAAGAACCTACAACCAAGTCTTAGGCCATGAAGCTACAAACGAACATTTCAAGAAATATCGTTCGAAAAAAAATGGAAAAAAGGACGGAATTGGAATGGGGAGGAGGAGGAGGAGGAGGAGGAGGAGGAGGAGGAGGAGGAGGAGGAGGAGGAGGAGGAGTCGAGGGAAGGGGGCGTCTGTGTATGGGGGGGTATAGGGGAGGCGACAGAGTGAGGAGACATGATTACGAAAACTAGTACAAATGAGACCGTCACAGACAGCTGTTCTAGGGGAGACCTTACCTTACCTTACCTTACATACCTTACATCTTGTTCGGGTTGCCCCAGGTCCCTCAGTGTGAGGCACCTCTAATGTCTACCAGAGAGTTGCTAGTACATCTTCCGGTATATTTTGCATCTTCCAATCTTGGATGGTCTGGGATGCAGTTTAGATATTTTGTCGAGCTTATTCTTAAACACATCTACGCTCACTCCTGATATATTCCTCAGATGAGCTGGCAACGCATTGAATAGACGCTGCATTATCGATGCTGGTGCGTAGTGGATAATTGTCCTGTGTGCTTTCCCTTATTTTTCCTGGTATAGTTTTGGGCACTATTAATCTACCTCTGCTTGCTACTTTTCTGATATTTTTAGTTCCATGATATTTTCTGCTATTCCTTCTATCTGTTTCCATGCCTGAATTATCATGTAGCGTTCTACTTTCTCCTTTCATAGACTATATAATTTTAGAATTGTAGTCTTTCCCAGTAGTCTAGGTCCTTAACTTCTTCTATTCTAGCTGTAAAGGACCTTTGTACACTCTCTATTTGTGCAATATCCTTTTGATAGTGTGGGTACCATATCATATTGCAATATTCAAGTGGACTACGAACATATGTTTTTATAAAGCATAATCATGTGTTCAGCTTTTCTTGTTTTGAAGTGCCGTAACAACATTCCCATTTTTGCTTTACATTTGCCAACAGAGTTGCTATTTGATCATGCATAACATGTTCCTATTCATCATCACACCAAGGTCTTTAACTGCTTCCTTATTTGTGATGGTCTCATTATTAGGTCCCTTATATGCATATAGCTTTCTCTGTCTCCATAATTTATTGATTCAAATTTATCAGAGTTAAATACCATCCTATTTACCTCTGCCCAATCATATACTTTGTTAAGGTCTCTTTGTAGAGCGTTCCTATCTTCATCACAAAGTAATTTCTTCTACTTATTCTTGTGTCATCTGCGAAACTACTCACTACCGAATCTTTAACATTATTGTCTATGTCTTCAATCATAATAACAAACAGTATTGCAGCTAACACCGTACCTTGCGGCACACCGGATATTACCTTGGCTTCATCCGATTTCTCGTCGTTTGCAATAACTATCTGTTTTCTGTTGTGTAAAAATTCTTTTAACCATTTTCCTACTTTATCCACGATATTGTGTTTTCTAATTTTCTTCGCTAATATATTATGGTCTACTTTATCAAAAGCTTTTGCAAAGTCTAATAAACCACATCTGTTTTTCATTTCCGCTTTTCATATTTTTGAATATGTTCTCACGGTGGACTAACAGTTGGGTTTGTGTACTTTTTCCGGGTACGAAACCATGTTGTCCTTTATTAAACAAATTATTTTTATTAAATGTTTCATAATATTTTTCTTCATTACCCTTTCATACACTTTCATAATATGTATGTTAGACTCACGGCCTATAATTACTTGCCTCTAGTCTTGATCCACTTTTGAAAGTAGGGGTATATATGCTAATTTGTGCTCATCATATATCTTGCCTGTATCTACACTTTGTCTTAATAATATTGCAAGTGGCTTTGCGATAGAATGAACTACTTTCTTTAACAAAATATCAGGAATTCCACCTCTGGCCCTGCAGCAGCTCCATTTTAATTTCATTAATAGCCTGCACAATATCGGCTTCATTAATATCTATGTCAGCTAAATATTCACTATTTTCATCCCTTACTTCTATATCATTATCTTCATTATCTATTCTAGGGGTGAATTCTCTCTTATATCGTTCTGCCAGTATGTTGCAAATTTCCTTTTTTTCATTCGTTAATCTCCCTTCAATTCTCAGAGGGCCTATTTCTATTCTTCTTTTATTCATCTTCTTCGCATATGAGTATAATAGTTTGGGGTTTTGCTTGATATTTAATAGGGTTTTTTCTTCCAAGTCCCGTTTTTCATTTTCTTTTGATTGTATAAATCTTTTGTTCTGCATTTTCTATCTTACTTTTTAGTTCTATAACTTTCCATGCAGTTTTTTTCTTTTGCAAGACCTTTTTTGGTTTTTTCCACTTTCTGATTTTCTGGAACAAGATCCTTCTGTCTCTTGGTATGCATGAATGATGTTTACTTTTCTTCTTCGGTATATATTTTTCCACTATTTTCTCCAATATTTTATATAATATCTCCGTATTTACCCTTATGTCATCACTTACGAAAAAATGTTTATCCCAATCTTTGTTTAATTCTTCATTAATTTCTGACCATTTTTATATTTTTACTGTAGAAGTTGTATTTTCCATATCCTTCCCACTTTTTCATTTCTTGCTTATCTCTATTTTCACTTGCTTTGGGAATGAACTGTTAATTCTATGACATTATGGTCTGAAATACTCACATTATAAACTATTATTTCTTTAACATAATTCATCTCGTTCACAAAGTACTAGGTCTAAAGTATTTTTCCTTTGTCTTGTTGTTGGCAGGTGATTTATTTGTTGAATGTTGTATTCTAGTAGCATATCTAATAGCTTTTCAAATTGCCTCTTATCTTCTGCACTACTATTACTCTCTTTTTTATATGTATAAGTACAAACCACAATCTCCTATTCGTTCATTTCCTTCTACGAAAGGAAAGTTGAAGTCACCAGATAGGAGAATAGTCCAGTCCTTGTGATTTCTACATATATCATCCAATTTTTCAATTATTAAGTCAAACTCTTTAGTATTAGGGGGTCTATATACTATGTTCATCAATTTTTCAGATTCAAATTCTACCGCTATTAGTTCACATTCTGAGTTACTATTTCTCATATATTTTCCTTGTTTTTTGTCTTTCCCATATATTGCGGTTACCCCCTTGATTCCTATTTTTTCTATCTGATTCTATAAGTTTGGAACCCTTTTATTTGATCATCATTCCCAGTCTCTTGGGAATACCAGGTTTCACTTATATTCATTATATCTATTTTCTTTTCATTTTGGGTTAGTTCTTCTAAGTACTCTATTTTTCTTTTGAGTTACTCGTAACTAAACCCTGCGCATCATGCGAAATTCACACTATGATGGTTTTGCGGGTGTTTTTCTCCTTCATTTAATACTGGTAGTAATAAGGATTTTCCCATGTCTCTTTCCTGTTCTGGTATGTTGTTCTTTTTTTCATTTCCAGAAATTCTGACATTAAAAAATCCAACTTTTCCATAATATTTGATCTTCCTTCATCATAATTATTAATTTTGTGTCTGAATCTGCAGTTTTCTCCGTTTCTGCAATATCCTCTTGCATAATAAATCAGTTTATTATCTCTTGATAGAATTTCGGAGCTGATGCTTTGAAATTTTTTGCTGACACCTCTGCATATCTCATTGGTGGTTTGCTTTTCTCTTTTACCTGATATTCTTGATTTCTCTCTTTATTTGTTCTTTCTTTATTTTGGATTTTATTACTTGGTTGGTTATTTATTTGATTATGATTCATGGCTACAGGTGCTATATTTGCATTTTTTGTCGAACTTACATCCTTTTCCTTCTTTTAGGTTTTTACATATTTTTGGATGCAGATCTCTGCAATCATCCCCATATCCATCTAAGTATGCACATTTACCATATATTTCATAGTTTTGACATATCTTAGGATGTTTGTAGTAACATCTTTCTCCAAATCTGCAATTCCCTCTTTTCAAAAGGTTGCAGATTTTGTCTTTCTTGTCTATTTTTTCCCTCTTTCCCGTTCATTGTATAGATTCTGGTAGAGCCTCTTCGGGATTTGCTTTTCTGTTTGTCATATCGTAATTTATTTCTTCGTAGGTATGCTGCTTTATTGCCTCATATGTAGTATCAATGAGTATCTCTGCATCCATACTTTTATCTTGTTCTTTGTTTTCCTTCTGTCATTTAGTTTACTTCTCATTTCATTTTTGTTACTTCTTCTTCTTCCGTTTTCCTCTTCTTCTTTTTCTTCTTCTTCTCCTCTTCCTCTTCTTCTTCATCCTCAACTATTTGTACATTCAATCTTGATTTAATAACATTGTCTATCCATGATAGACATGTTGAACAAAAAATTCTTGTATCTTTTCTCAAATCTTGTATTACCTCAGGCACACTGTGGATGGGTCGGAATGTTTGCATGCAGCACATTTTCTGATTAGGTTTTGTGGATTGACTATGCTATACCAAACCTTACACAGTTGCATGCTTTTGGCATTCTTTTTCCTAATGCATCAATTAGGATATTCACAAGATTCACCTTATTCATTTTCTTTGTCGGAATATGTTGGTTTATGTATATTTTCTTTATGAGTCTCTTGACCACTTGGATTTTATTTGGAACTTCTTCAATTATTTTCAAGATGTTTTCATTAGATTTGTTCCAGTTTGAAGGATTATATCCTTCTAATATATCTATGAA
>NC_061102.1:9683217-9710717 GCF_015104395.2 Macrobrachium nipponense
CAGGAGGAAAAACTTCGAAATTGCGCTCTATAGTAGTTAATATGTAAATGAAGGTATTTAAAAATCAGAGGAGGTTCCAACTTTAAATTTATAGCAGGTACTAAGTAAATAAAGTAAATAGAGCTCTCTCAAAATTAGAGGAGGTACCAGCCTTGAATTTATAGCAGGTATTCAGTAAATAAAATAAATAGAACTATCTCACACTTAGAAGAGGTTCCAGCCTTAAATCTATGGCAGATACTAAGTAAATAAAGTAAATGGAGCTATCTCACAATTAGAGGAGGTTCCAGCCTTAGATTTATAGCAGGCACTAAATAAATAAAGTAGTAAAGTTATCTCAAATTTAGAGGAGGTTCCAGCCTTAAATTTATAGCAGGTACTAAGTAAATAAAGTAATCTTAAAATTAGAGGGGGCTCCAGGCCTCAAATTACAGCAGGTACTAAGCAAGTAGTAAAGTACATTATTTCAGAATCAGAGGTGGTTCCAGTCTACTGCATTTGGCGCGAATTCATGGGATTATTGCAGTGTGACGAAACCTCAGCGTATATGATCCGTCCGAAGCAATGCAGATCATTTGCATTTCACCAAGCCAAACCAATAGCAAAGCCCCTTCGAGAGAGAGAGAGAGAGAGAGAGAGAGAGAGAGAGAGAGAGAGAGAGAGAGAGAGATCTGTTCTTAAAGGTAATGTGTTCCTAGATCAAGTTGGATCACCAAGGAAATTATAACCTCAGGTTCCTTTGGCGCATAATGTTTGCAGTCGTCATCCAAACATGTAAACAAACGTATTCTGTTTGTAAATTTAGTTTTCTCCTGTTTGTGAAACGCAATGGACGGTTCTTATACCCTTAAAATTGGCAGTAAAAGTGAAATTTTTATCTACTACTTCAATTTTTATTTTCCTTTTTGAACTATTGTGAGATTTATCATCATTTTCGTTAGGAAAGACGAAATTAATTTAATTTCAAATGGCGGGAGTCTGATGGCGTCTACATTTTCTTATATTTCAGCACTTTGGTGGCACTTAATAATCATTATTTTTCCTTGCCAATAATTCCAATCTATATAATTGATTTTAGAAGATCATGACCTCTTGATATCTAGATAAATTGATAATCAAATGTAGCCAAAATCATGAATGAGGAATAAAACGTTTCTCCACAAGAGAATAACTGAATTGTGTGTGTCTTGAGAGAGAGAGAGAGAGAGAGAGAGAGAGAGAGAGAGATTTCACCCTGAAGATAGCTTCTGTCTGTAAAATAATGCAGAAATATCGAAACACTGCAAACTTTTATTGAAATTACTCAAACCATTTTTATAGCCGCCATTAAATACTATATTGAAAATGATAGTTTATGAAGTCACTGGCCTGGAGAACTGTCGACATCCCTTGCGCATGCGAGTTGACTGCACAGCATTCAGACACAAGGGGAATATTATACGTATCAGGGAAATGTTTGAATTTTTCTCCCTAGAATAAACTCCGCGTTGTATACAGAGCCTTAATTCTGCTGCTAAGACTTTCTCCCCATTTTAGGGACATTTCCAAAAGTGGAAATTCGGGGACCATAATTTTTGCCTTTAGTGCCCGGTAGTAATACAATCTGCAGTTAACAGAGAGGAAGAGAGTCAGGGAAAAGATAGGAAACGCTACACGAGAGAGAGAGAGAGAGAAGAGAGAGAGAGAGAGAGAGAGAGAAGAGAGAGAGAGAGACCTTTACCTTTGGGCAGGGATATCATTTGGAATGGAAGTAGCACAGACTGCCCCTACCCACACCACCCCTCCAAAAAAAAAAAAGTCAAAAACATCATTCTTTCTGTACACACTCTCCATTTTATGTAAGTTTGTATTGAGTGGTTGTAGGAAGTATCTGCGGGTGAGGAGAGGGGAGGGGGCTGGGGGATGGAGGTAGGAGGGATAGTGGAGAATTGTTGGGGGGGGGGATGTAGAGGGTTGTCCAAATGTGCTTGTGTCTCTAGATCCTCCTTATAAATAACCGAAGCTAATCCTGTTACGATCTTCAGAGAGAGTAAGAATTTCCCAGTACGAAAAATTCTGCAGTGTCGCATGTCGTCTGTGTGTGTGCGCGAACACGCGTGCGTGTGTGTGTCGGTGTTTGTGTGTATGTTTTCTCATATTTGCGGACACTTACAAGTTTATGGACACCGGGATAGCCATAAAATGGTTTTACAACCGACACGATCAACGTTTTTGTGTGTTTTTAAAACATAAAACGTTTCCTTTTTTTATAAAAAAATAATGGATAGAGGTGGATCTGTCGCGATGAGCCTTTATGGTCGTTAAGAAAAATTTCGGTAATGGCGTCTTTGACCCCGGGGGCATAAAAAGCTATTTTTGAGAATTTTAGAAAAAAAAAAAACTTTTTGTCTTTTACATATACCTTTTCGTTTGCTATTCTGAGTTTGAGAATACTTTCTCCAGCATAATTTCATTGAGGTCATGTTACATTTGCTTTGACTCTATGATTTTGAATAATATCTACTCAGTATCTTTTTTAGAGTAATTTTTCAGGATATTCTATATTTCATATTTAAAATTTCGCTGGTATTTTGATTTCAAAAACCATTGCTTCTTAAAAACATATCAGTCTTTCAAGCATTTAGGTAGATTCGTGATGTCTAAGTATTTTCTCTTTGAGACGAATTCTTATTTGCTGGATAAGACTCACACCTCCATATTTTTTTTAACAATAAAAAAAGATGATTTTTAGAAATAAAACTAAATCACTCACACCTCCATATTCTATGACAAAGAAAAAGATGATTTTTAGAAATAAACAAAATCTAATTGTTCTCCCAGCGAAGGCAACTCCTCAAACGCCTCTGAAACGAAGCCCTCGCCTCCGGAATCCCAATCAAATAAAAGGATTAGCCCTGTCAAGTCCAGAGACCCTTCCTGGCCGCTGCCATTAGGATTAATTAGAGAAGGAAGGCATCCAACCTTTAGAGGCTGGATGGGGGCCGTTGGGGAAGGGGGGATTAAAGGGAGGGGGGAGGGAGGTGGAGAAGGAGGGGGAAGGTAGTAATGGTACTATGGGAGGTGTTTTCGGATTAGGAGAATTAGAGGATGGGGAATTGAGGGCCCCCGGAAATGGGAGGAAATTGACAGAAAACGGGAATAGATAGAAAACGGGAAGAGGGCGGTAATGATGTCCTCCTCAGGTGCCTCCGAAGCGAACCGAAATACCTCTCTGGGCAGATGGACAAATTGCTCCGTGTAGCCCTGAATCGACCCGGATACAGGTCTTAGAATACAGGTCTTCAAATACAGGTTTTGAAATACAGGTCTCAGAATACAGGTTTTGAAATACAGGTCTTCAAAGACAGGTTTTGGAATACAGGTCTTCAAATACAGGATCTTGGAATACAGGTCTTGGAATACAGGTTTTGGCACGTTTTAAAATACAGGTTTGGGAATACAGGTCCTGAAATACGGGTCTTGGAATAAAAGCCATCGAATACAAATTTTGGAATATATACAAATCTTGGAATACAGGTCTTCGAATACAGATTTTGGAATACAGGTCTTAAAATACAGGTCTTGGAATACAGGTTTTGGAATACAGGTCTTGGAATACTTGGAATACAGGATCTTGGAATACAGGCCTTAAAATACGGGTCTTGGAATACTTGGAATGCAGGATCTTGGAATACAGGTCTTCAAAAACTACAGGAGAGTCAGTGCTCGCAGTAAGCAACCAACGACCGCTGAGGAGCAGAATGACTGCACGATCGAGTTTTCTGTGCATCGTACAATGTTGTACGAGACACTCAGCCAAGGCCCATGAAACTTTCAGCCACGGTTTTTGTACCATCATCCTAGGCTTTCGCTCTGTCTGCGGTCAGAAAATGGTCCCTCATGCAGCCCCCGAATTAAAAAAAGAAAAAAAAAAAAAAAAAAGAAAAAATTAGCGATAAATCCAGCCACTCGAATAAGTTCCTTTCTTGCCGGAGGAAAAATGAATTAACCAATTATACCTAAACGAGATCCGACCAGATAAAAACGGGAGTTAATTATGCAGGAAGAAAAATAGCCCGGCTTAGCCATTCGGGCCCTTTCGAAATCACTTTCGAAAAAAAAAAAAAAAAAAAAAAAAACAGTCCCTCGACGGATTAACGAATCAACTGCATTATCAACTTAGCAAGCGCAGGTGTATGTTTTTTTTTTTTTTTTTTGTTTTTTTGAAATCTCCAGCGGAAAGGAGAAGAAAAAAAATGGACACTCTCCATGTGTATTCAGCCACAAACACACACGATAATACCACGATAATCCTGGTTTACCTCCGCAAAGGTACACAGACACGCCCACTGTGAGATATAATTTCTTGTATATAATTACTTAGATATAATTCCTTGGCCCATTATTATTTTCTGAGGGGAGTGGGGGGTGGGTGGGTTGGAATTCAAGGCCCCCCCTCCCCCCAACCCCCCCAAACCCCAAAAATAATAAAAATAAAAAATCACTAAACTCTTGTGAATTTGTTCTCCGTGACGATGATTCTGGAAACTTAGTAAGAAATACGTAAGAGAGAGAGAGAGAGAGAGAGAGAGAGAGAGAGAGAGAGAGAGAGAGAGAGAGTATCACAGGAAAATGAATACGAGTGTAAAATGTAAATATAAAAAAATGTAAACATGGAGAGAAACCGAATAATAAAACGCAGAAAGATACAAAATAACGAATGAACACAATGCAAAAGAAAAGGAAAGCGTAATAAAAGCAGATATAAAAGAGAAATAAAACAATAAAGAGCAAAAGGGGAGGGAATAAAAATGAGAAGACTGCAGTTTGCAAGGATTCGGGTGGTCAAAAGAAAACGAGAATTTGAAGGCGAGGGGAGACTTTAACATTCGGAGCCCAAGGCTCGAGAGAGTGATTGCCTCTGAATTATTAATAAACCTAAGATTGAGTTGCAGCTCGAGAAGCACCTAAGAAGAAGCATATGTTAACTAAATAATTGTTCATTAGTTTCTTTCTGTGATTCTTTCCTCTGTTCTCCTAAACGCTTATTTATCTTCGTTTTATATATTTTTGCTAAATTTGGGTAGTTATTATATTCAAAAATCGAGATTGAGAGAGAAGGGTTTCAATAGGATATTTCGCCTTCATTTCTCTTCGTTCTTTCGAGATTGGCTCAGTAATCATCTCCCAAACATCGAAAATTTAAACGTTTGCATTATTAAACGTCTAATTCTGTGCGTTATTAAGCAGTTAATTTTTCATTTGTATTATAGAAAAATGTCGTAGCATCAATTTAATCTTTATATCTTATGCAGAAGTCTTGCAGAAAGCAACAGTCTCGACAAACATACAGAATATTTCTTTCTATTCTTGCAAACACCAATCACTTATTTCACAGCAAAACAAATTCAACAGCATCCAGGAAACTTCTTTCCATTCTTGCAAACACCAATCCCTAATTTCACAGCAAAACAAACTCAACAGCATCCAGGAAACTTCTTTTCATTCTTGAAAACATCAATCCCTTATTTCACAGGAAACTCGGCCTCATCGAGAGAGGTACTACAACTCAGCAACACTGAGTTTCCGATAATGCCTAGATCACGAAGTGTTTCGACCAAACCACCCACCTCTCCCCTCCCCGTCTCTGTCTCTCGTTAACCAAAGGAAGGTCTGCTGGCACCCCTCCGTAAATTCTAGCATGATTCCCGAACGTAACCATCGCCGACAGTGGCCATATTCCGTAACTTAGCAGCACGCATTCTCCTCCGTTAATGGTTCGGCGAGAGAGGTTGGAGAGGGGAATTCACGTCGCTGGCTTGAAATATGTTTATCTCCTCGGGTCTTCTGTTCGGGGATTCTAGCTCTAGGGAGGTGTGGTGGTATGGCTGTGCTTACTAGTGCAGACTCATGACGAGAAGCTTTTGAACGAAGAGATCTGAGCTGTCAAGCAAAGCACTGGGGCCACTCTCGGCTCATTCAGAGCTCAGGAAAATGAAGAGAGTCTGGAAAATGAATGGGATGAAGTAGCTACAAGTTTGTTTGTTTGTTTGTATGGTGTTTTTACGTTGCATTGAACCAGTGGTTATCCAGTAACGCGACCAACGGCTCTACGTGACTTCCGAACCACGTCCAGAGTGCGCTTCTATCACCAGATAAACACACATCTCTCACACCTCAATGGAATGCCCGAGAATCGAACTCGCGGCCAATGAAGTACAAGGATCTGAAGTAAGGAGCTGCAGATAAATCCCACAGTTGCACTGAGGAGTAATAGAGAGGTTGGACAGCGAGGCTGAAGACAGGAAGTGGGAATGGAATTAGAGTAAAAGGCCAAAACGTGGGTGCAGTTGGGGGTCGAAGGGAACGCTGCAAAAACAGACTTTAGTAATGCCCACAGTGCACCACGCGAGGTGCAGCAACGGCACTACCCTTTACGGGAATGCAAGTATACTTAGACTAGGCGGCCAAGTCAAAAATACATCTTATCAGTGTCTCGTAAATCTTCCTAAGTGTGAGAATTTCTTTCAAGTGTTCGTTAAGCATCTCTCTCTCTCTCTCTCTCTCTCTCTCTTCTCTCTCTCTCTCTCTCTCTTAAAGTCTGCCATAAAACTTATACTATAATCTGATTGAAACGGACAGGGTTACCGCATCTTTCTAACCGGTTGTACTGAAAGGATAGATTGGAACCAGTTGCCCCAATCATCGGAAGTGGGGGGGGGGGGGGGGGGGGGGCGGGGGGGGGGGGGGTTTGGACAATTTCGGAAGGAAAAAAGATGGCGAACTATTTCAAATATGTTCTAATGTTCCCATAATAAAATTTACTTCTAAAAAGATGGTGAAGTAGTTAAAATATCACAATCTTTTAATATTCTCGCAATCAAATTTATTACAAAAAGATGGTGAACTAGTTAAAATATCTTCTTATATTCTCAAAACCAAATTTCCTACTAAAAAGATGGTGAAAAAGTTAAAATATCTTCTAATATTCTCATAATCAAATTTACTACTAAAAAGACGGTGAACTGGTTAAAAACAATAAATCCATCAATCTCTAAAACATCTCATATCAATGTTTTATTACTAAAAAAGGAAGTGAACTAGTTAAAATGTCACATTCTTCTAATATTCTCATAAAAAAATTACTACTAAAAAGATGGTGAACTAGTTAAAATATCTTCTAATACAAATTTACTGTACTAAAAAGATGGTGAACTAGTTAAAATATCTTCTAATACAAATTTACTATACTAAAAAGATGGTGAACTAACCAGACAGCATGACGTACTACTAACATTCTCATCATCCACATATGAAGTACACTATTCTCATCAATTAGTTTCCACTGAATCTGTTGCCAAACAAGCAATCACTACCCACGCAGATACGAATGAATAAAATAAGGTCAATTCAATGGCTGATCTATTCAATACTCTAAGTTTAACTCTCCCTTCCTCCCTCCACCCAAAAGTGTGACGGAATAAAGTGAAAAACCACAATTAACTCGAAGCTCGGATTTCACCGTCGGGTCGTTAGGGCTCCCTTCAATTCTGAAAAAAGAAGAAAGAAGAAAAAGGGCTTGGGGGGGGGGGGGGTGGGGGGGTTGTTGGGTGGTGATGGGGGGGGGGGGGGAGGCAGAGGGGGAGTGTGTTCATATGCCGTCGTTAACCACAACAATCCTCATCCCATTTACATGGGTCAGCTGGGATAGGTGCACCCAAAGAGAGATGAGAGATGAGAGGGAGATAAAGCCCGACGTAAAGCGAGGAGAGATAGAGAGAGAGAGAGAGACCTCCTTATAGAGAGCGAGAGAGAGAGAGAGAGAGAGAGAGAGAGAGAGAGAGGGGAGAACGCAAAAAAGAGCGGAGAGAGAGAGAGAGAGAGAGAGAGAGAGAAAGGGCAGCTCTGATTTAATAAGTACCCACTCAGATCATGAATTGAGAAAGGAGGCCTTCCTGAAATTCGTCAGTCTAATTGCTTATTAATCGTCCCGACTCGAAGGCGGAAATGGATAAATAAATAAATAAATATTGGGGGGATCAATAGTAATAATAAAAAAGGCTGAGGATGCGTTGGCGGAATTATCGGAGAGACGTACAGAATTATTTATATTCACCGAGAAAGCTATCGTTTCTTAGATCCGCCACCACCAGTTTCTTCAGTATTTATTTTTTTTATTTATTTATTTATTTATTATTATTTTTTAATCGAGGACGTGAATAACCAGAATTTTTAAGAAGTGGAATCTAATTTCACTTTATCACCGTTTTATCCCACATTAATGAACTTGGGATGAAAAATATTCTACGCAAATAGCTTTATCAACTAAAACTCGTTTTCAATTCAGTTAAAAAATGTCATATTTGTCAGGATTTTCGTCTGTTTGTCGAATTGACTCAGATTAAACTTTTACTTCGTCCTGGCAATATGTGCTTGTGCTGCTTCTCTCCCTAAGTTTTGCTATCAGAGGTTATAAAAAAAGAATCTATTCATTCACGTTACTTCTCTGTCTACTACAACAAACAAAACACGAGAAATAAAAATCTGTCCATTTTCTTTCTTTATTTGCTCTTGCCCTGAACAAAAATAAATAAATAGATAAATACATAAATAAATAAATAAATAAAATGTATTTATATTCTCATAAACAACAATCAAAAGCAAATTAGAATAATTTCTTCGCCTGTCACAATAAACAAAACATCTTTAATAAAATATCGCCATTTTCCGTCTCAGTATGTGCTCCTGCCATAAACAAAAACAAAATTAACAGTACCTTCATTCTCGTAAACGAATTCAAATACCTCTCAATAGCCATACCATAAACAAAAACAATAATAAAGATATCTTTATTATCATACACGAATTCAGATACCTCTCAGAAGTCATATCATAAACAAAAACAATAATAAAAGTATCCTTATTATACTAAACGAATTCAAATACCTCTCAGTAGCCATACCACAAATATAAACAATAATAAATGTATCTTTATTATCGTAAACTAATTTAAATAAATACTTCTCAGTAGCCATACCACAAACATAAACAATAATAAAAGTATCTTTATTATCGTAAACGAATTCAAATACCTCTCAGTAGCCATGCCATAAACAAAAACAGAAATAAAAGTATCTTTACTATCGTAAACGACTTCAAATAACCACTCTCAGTTAGCCATTACCATAAACAAAACAGAATAATAAAAGTCAAAACTTTACTACCGTAAACGACTTCAAATATCTCTCCCCCAGTAGCCATGGCCATAAAACAAAAAAAACAACAATAATAAAAGTATCTTTACTATTGTAAGCGACTTCAAATACCTCTCAGTAGCCATGCCATAAACAAAAACAGAAATAAAAGTATCTTTACTATCGTAAACGAATTCAAATACCTCTCAGTAGCCATACCATAAACATAAACAATAATAAAAGTATCTTTATTATCGTAAACGAATTCAAATACCTCTCAGTAGCCATACCATATACAAAAAACAATAATAAGAGTATCGTTTACTATCGTAAAACGAACTACAAATAACCTCTCAGTAGCCAAGTACCATAAACAAAAAACAATAATAAGAGCTATCTTTACTATCGTAAACGACTTCCAAATACCTCTCAGTAGCCCAATCACCATAAACCAAAAACAAAAAGAATAAAAGTATCTTTACTATCGTAAACGACTACAAATACCTCTCAGTAGCCATACCATAAACAAAAACAGAAATAAAAGTATCTTTACTATCGTAAACGAATTCAAATACCTCTCAGTAGCCATGCCATAAACAAAAACAATAATAAAAGTATCTTTACTATCGTAAGCTACTTCAAATACCTCTCAGTAGCCATGCCATAAACATAAACAGAAATAAAAGTATCTTTACTATCGTAAACGACTTCAAATACCTCTCAGTAGCCATGCCATAAACATAAACAGAAATAAAAGTATCTTTACTATCGTAAACGACTTCAAATACCTCTCAGTAGCCATGCCATAAACATAAACAGAAATAAAAGTATCTTTACTATCGTAAACGACTTCAAATACCTCTCAGTAGCCATGCCATAAACATAAACAGAAATAAAAGTATCTTTACTATCGTAAACGACTTCAAATGCCTCTCAGTAGCCATACCATAAACAAAAACAATAATAAAAGTATCTTTACTATCGTAAACGACTTCAAATACCTCTCAGTAGCCATACCATAAACAAAAACAATAATAAAAGTATCTTTACTACCGTAAACGACTTCAAATACCTCTCAGTAGCCATGCCATAAACAAAAACAATAATAAAAGTATCTTTACTATCGTAAACGACTTCAAATACCTCTCAGTAGCCAGACCAAAAAAAAAAAGTATCTATATTATCGTAAGCTAAATCAAATACTTCTCAGTAGCCAGACCATAAACATAAAGGAAATTAAAAGTATATTTATTTTAGTAAGCGAATTCAAATACCTCTCAGTAGCCAGACCATTAACAAAAACAATAATAAAAGTATCTTTATCACCGCAAGTGAAATTAAATAGTCCTCAGTAGCCATACCATAAACAAAAACAAAAATAAAAATATCTTTATTATCGTAAGCGAAATTAAATAGTTCTCAGTAGCCAGACCATAAACAAAAACAAAAATAAAAATATCTTTATTATCGTAAGCGAAATCAAATAGTTCTCAGTAGCCATAACATAAACAAAAAAACAAAAATAAAAATATCTTTATTATCGTAAGCGAAATCAAATAGTTCTCAGTAGCCATACCATAAACAAAAACAAAAATAAAAATATCTTTATTATCGTAAACGACTTCAAATACCTCTCAGTAGCCAGACCACAATCAAAAACAATAATAAAAGTATCTTTATTATCGTAAGCGAAATCAAATAGTTCTCAGTAGACAGACCATAAAACAAAAACGAAAATATAGGAATCTTCATCCTCGTGAACTAAACCAAATATATACCTTTATACTTCTCAGGAGCAATACTGACTCGAGAACATCATTTCCCAGAGGGGAGGTTGGAAAGAGTCTTGGATGAAGAAACCTCACCCCAGGTACTTACTCTTTGTGAGAGGTAAAGCGGTATTGGCGCGATAAATCTCTAGATGGCTACGTCAGGTACCAAGAACATTCGAGCGCCTCAGTGGCGTGATTGGTATGGTATTGGCCTGCCACCTCGGTGACCGCGAGTTCGATTCTCGGGCATTCCACTGAGGGGTTAGAGATGTGTATTTCTTATGATAGGAGTTCACTCTCGACGTGGTTCGGAGGTCACGTAAAGCTGTTGGTCCCGTTGCTGAATAACCACTGGTTCCATGCAACGTAAAAACACTATACAAAAAAAAAAAAAAAAAAAAAAAAAAAAAACAGAACGTTGAGAACATTAGGCTTGATTGGGGGATATTTGTCAGTAGGGGCAGTCACGATTTGACTACTCGTCTTGGGGGTGAGTGGTTTACGAAACGTAGATAATTGTATAATTTTTCATTCTTTCTTAAGTCACTGTTCTCAGTATGTTTGTTTGTTTGTTCGCATAGTGTTTTTACGTTGCATGGAACCAGTGGTTATTCAGCAACGGGACCAACGGCTTTACGTGACTTCCGAACCACATTGAGCGAACTTCTGTCACCAGAAATACACATCTCTCACTACTCAATGGAATGCCCGAGAATCGAACTCGCGGCCACCGAGGTGACAGGCAAAGACCATACCAACCACGCCACTGAGACAGTATGGAAATGTTTCCCTTCATTTATTTGAACAAAATGTTAGCGCACGAGGTGTTTGGGAGGCATTGTTTGTGTTCGTGGAAAATGATGTCCCTTATCTCTCATCTTTTTCACTCGTTATCTCTTAATTTTAATAGCCTTGCTACCTGTAGAAACCCTTATCATCATCCTGATTGGCCTGTGTATTTGAAAAGTGGGTGGGGTTGAGAGCACCACGAGCAACTTCCACCAATCACGTTCAAGTTCAGCGATATCGGCTGTGGATTATTACCATTAGGTCAGTACTATAAAAAAAACTACATTAAAACGTCCCTTTGCATTTATAATACCAGGAGAATTATATCGTAAACAGGCAACACGAAGCAGGAGGAGGAGGCAAACAGACGCATCGCCTTGGAAACCCTGCCTTGGTCTTCCTCCTTGGGGAGCTAAGTGATATCGGCACAATAAATCACGAACTGGCAACGTCAATTACCCCAGACACATCCGGGCATTAGGCTTTATTGGGAAGGTTTGTCATCCACAGTCCGCCTGGCTACTTGTCTCCTTTTGGGGGGTACGAAACGTCTCTCTCTCTCTCTCTCTTCCTTGACTCGAGGGGACGAAACGTCTTCCTTTAAAATGCTTTTGACTTTGGTGTCTGCTGTTACGACTACCCTTGTTTACTTCGTGAATATAAATGATAAAATCATGTGGATTTGCTCTTTTTATAACATTTACGTTTTTCTAATCTCGGCCTTCCCTTAAGATTCGTTTTTATCAGACGGTAAATCTGCAGAACATGAACGCTACAGTGATGAATTTTAGTTTTCTGTAAAAGAAAACTATTCCTGTCGGCTTTGTCTGTTCGTCCGCCTTAAGATCTTCAAAACTACTGAATCTAGAGGGCTGTAAATTGGTATGTTAATCATCCACCTTGAAATCATCAAACATACCAAATTGCAGCCATCTAGCCTCAGTAGTTTTTATTTTATCTAAGGTTAAAGTGAGCCATAGTCGTACTTCTGGCAGCGCTATAGGTGCAAACAACATAGGCCACACGCTGGGGTATGGCACTTGATCTCTGGATATTTGTATATATTTGATTTTAATGTGTCAATGTGTAGATGGGTACATTTTGTAAATAAATAGCTATAACTATAAATGCTCCTGATTTTCATGTATGTTCTATTCCTAGCTATTCATACGTAAAGTATGTATTAAAGTAAGTATATTAAGTTCTATTCTCAACAAATAGGACTTAATTGGACTTAAGCAAAGGGGCTATGGAGCCATATTGGTAAATTCGTTGGGGATTTGTTTGTTAGTTTGTTTGTATGGTGTTTTTAGGCTGCATGGAACCAGTGGTTATTCAGTAACAAGACCAACGGCTTGACGTGACTTCGGAATCACTTCGAAAATGAACTTCTGTCACCAGACATACACATCTCTTACCCCTCAGTGGAATGCCAGAGAATCGAACTCGCGGCCATCGAGGTGGCAGGCGAAGACCGTACCGATCACGCCACATGAGTCATCATCTAGAACCCCTGGTCTAGAATCCAGAGCCAGCCAGCAGCAGCAGTCTGAAGAGAATCGCGTTTCCAACGAAAAGACTGCTACATACGTTTCCGGGCTCCCAGGGGAACGGAGGGCTGTCAGTGACAGATTCCCCAATAAAACCTCATTTCTGACTGTGTTTGGTAATTAGCGTTGCGGGTGCGCGATGATTTATCGCTCCTGCGCCGCTTAGCTGGGAGGCTTTCGCCTTGAGGAGTCGGGGGATTGGTCCCCTCCCCCTCCACCCTAACCTCCTTCTACCCCTAGTCCTCTTTCCCTTCCCCTCTTGAGGAATATGTAGGTGCTCCTGGCATTCCGGCTCAAGAGGAAGGAGTAGACGGCTGTGATTCTGCTGGTCAAAGAGCAAACGGAAACAAAGTGAAACTAAGTCATAGATGACGCTTTATTTCTTCCTCTTTCACCTCTTGGACCTCTTTCGGTTTAAGAGGAAGGAATGGGTAGAGAGATACAGAACCCAAAACAAGGTAAAAATGAATGAAAACCAACGATTTTTCTCTCAAGAATTCGGCGTCAATCACATGAAGTAATTAAAAAGTACAAGGACCTTCATTTAAAAAAAATTCTATTTGCAAACCTACAGGATTTCCACCAATGCTACCAAGAATGATACCAATAAAACTAGTAAACATATACAAGGGAGGTTCAAGCCAGACACTGTGGTGGAGTCTAAATGATGGTGATACTAATTTTCTTGATATTTGCTGCTAATAGAATTTACATGCATTTGCACGGAGGGTCCCAAGATGCATTTATGTACGCTTCTGCTTACATAGCGAAGCATTGTACAGGCATAAATTCACGTGCGAAAATGCAAATACAAAAAATCAATAAAAATTCTTACTAGCTTTATATTTACTGTGGATAATATAATCAATTCTTCGTGCAAATGTTAATTTAAATCTGTTTTATAGCGAATCATTTGCAACCTGACATTAATTTTTCCTCAGGAAAGGTACATTTGGTCTAGTATATATATATAATATAATATATATATATATATATATATATATATATATATATACACATATATATAAATAAACTCTATAACAAATGTGTCCTTCCTGAAAAATATCTTATGTCAATTTGCAAAATGATTCTCTATAAAGCAGATTTAAATTAAAATTTGCACGAAGAATTGTTTTCAATTTCTGTAAGTAAATAAAAAGTAAATCAGAATTTCTATTGCTTTTATTTATTTGCATACGTATATTATAATATAACTATATATATATATATATATATAGTATATATATATATTATATATACGTATATATATATATACATAACTATATATGTATATATTATTTATATATATATAATATATATAATAGATAGAGGGATTAGAATATTAGATATATAAAATAATGAGTAATAGAATAATAATGGTACACAGACAGACATGTTAAGGATATATATAGAATTAATATATATATTGGAAGATTGTAAGGGGAGAATAAGCATCATCTCGAAAAATGGTAGTAAAATATTATAGTATCGTAGTATATAATATATTATATATCAGTTTAGTTTGTGATATATATATGTGTGTGGGTGTGTGGATATATGTATCCTTATATAAAACTGAGTTCCGTTGCTGAATAACCATACTGGTTCCATGCAACGTTACAAAACCATACAAACAAACAAACAAACAAACTGAGTAAAAGACGATCGGGCTATTCCTTTGTTAAATACCTCTCATTTTCAAAGCCCATTTTGGAATTTGCCAAAAAGAAAAAAAAACATTTCCTATCCAAAGCCTTTCATTTCTGTGTAAAATTCCATTATTCTTATCTTATCTTTATTATTATTATTATTATTATTATTATTATTATTATTATTATTATTATTATTCAGATGATGAAATGACTCTATTCATACGAAAGAAATCCACATCGGCCACTGACGTTT
The DNA here is from genome assembly GCF_015104395.2 of Macrobrachium nipponense. NCBI lineage: Eukaryota > Metazoa > Arthropoda > Malacostraca > Decapoda > Palaemonidae > Macrobrachium > Macrobrachium nipponense. The sequence continues at coordinate 9,698,407 of NC_061102.1, forward strand.
TTATTCAAGCTGCCAAAGAAAATGGTGTCTATTCGAAAGAGGTAACAGAAGGTAAAGAGAAATACGGAAAGAATTGGTCTATTATTAGAAAAAAACAAACAGATAAATTAACATACTAACAAAGAAACAAAATTAAAATGAAAGAATTGCCTGTGTGTGTGTGTGTAAGAATATTCACAACTCATACCTGAACTTCACTTTAAAGCAGGAATTCTCTCAAAAGCCGAGTCAAGACATTTCAAATTACACCCCCCCACCCACCCCCCCGCCCCCTCCCCAAAGAAGAAGAAGAAGAAAAAAAAAACCAGCGATTTCATTATCGACGTCATTTGTGTTAACCCCGCCACAAAATTTTGCAATATGAAGTAAATGAGGTTTCCCGGGAACGGGGTCTTTGATCAGCAGGCGAAAGCTGCTTTCAGGGTCTAATAAACTCTATAAAATAACTTCGAGGTTTATTTTACGTTGAATGGGCAGGTCCTGAAACAGACGATGTAGGTATCTCGGAGTGGCTGTGTGTGTGGTGAGGAGGAGAGGAGGTTGAATTAGGAATCAGAAGGTCCTAGTTTGTGTAAAATAAAAAAAAAAATTGTAAAAGGTCCTAGTTTGCCTAAAATTTCTAACAAAAATTTTGTAAAAGGTCCTAGTTTGTCTAAAATTTCTAAAAAAAATAAGTTTGTAAAAGGTCCTAGTTTGTCTAAAATTTCTAACAAAATAAGTTTGTAAAAGGTCCTAGTTTGTCTAAAATTTCTAACAAAAAAGTTTGTTAAAGGTCCTAGTTTGTCTAAAATTTCTAACAGTTTTACAGGTCTAGTCTAAAATTTGTCCTATTTCCTGTTTGTCTAAAATTTCAAAAAAAATTGTAAATAGTCCTAGTTTGTCTAAAATTTCTTACAAAAAAGTTTGTAAACGGTCCTAGTTTGTCTAAAATTTCTAAAAAAAACTTTGTAAAAGGTCCTAGTTTGTCTAAAATTTCTAACAAATAAAAACAGTTTGTAAAAGGTCCTAGTTTGTCTAAAATTTCTCAAAAAAAGTTTGTAAAAAGGTCCTAGTTTGTCTAAAATTTCTTACAAAAAGAAAAACGAATATATATATAATATATATATATTAATATATATAAATATATATCTATATATATATATATATATATATATATATATATATATATATATATATATATATATATATATATATGCAAAAGACCCTCACATAACTCAACCTTGCGTCAACACCATCAGCCAAGTAAATCCATTCTAATCGTGAAAAAGGTGACGTCTAAATGAAATCTCATTTTATGCATGAATTGAAAATGACAGAAAATAAAAAAGCCGAGTTTATTTCCACAACTACAACACAAATAAACTTTTGTGTGTGTGTGTGTGTGTGTGTGTGTGTGTGCACTCATCCCTGCAAACTGCGCTGGATTTAACGCAGGAATAACCCAGCAAAGCAAAAAGGTTTAACTAATTCATTGTCGCTGTTTTACTCGTTGACTTTGCCGCAGTAGAGAGGCGGAGGAGGAGGCGGAGGAGGAGGGAGGAGGGCGAGGAAGGAGGAAGGGGAGGAGGAGGGGGAGGAGGAGGAGGGAGGAGGAGCGGAGGAGGAGGAGGAGGAGGAGGAGGAGGAGGGACTCTCCCCTTGAGGGAGTTACCTCGCAAACATCTTAGACGTTTGTTCATTTGAACAGGTGATTAAACTCCGACGAGACGACGTAATGAATTACTGTTTGTCGGGAGTAAAGGGGATTATTTACTCTCAGACTACAAGTTATTGTGACTCGCAAGGCGCCTCAGAGCGCAATGAAGATATTAATGCAATGCCTACAGACGCCAAAGTGTTGCAAGGGGAGGGAGACTTTGGCTGCATGCAACAGCCCTTGGGGCGAAACGACCAACGAATGAGATGATTTAATAATGGAAGGTTATTTGACTGTGTAGTTTGAATGTTTTGTTCAACTGTTTGACCAAGCAGTGCCTCGATGGGGCTGGGATGAAATTTGTAGAAGCGAGTGTGTTTGTTGGGATATCAATTCTTAAAAAGGGATTTGCTTGTTTGTTTGTTTGTTTGTATGGCGTTTTTACGTTGCATGGAACCTGTGGTTATTCAGCAACGGGACCAACGGCTTTACGTGACTTCCGAACCACGTCGAGAGTGAACTTCTATCACCAGAAATACATATCTCTTACTCCTCAGCGGGTTCTATGCTGTGGTGGGCCATGGAGATGAAATGCTACGACTAAATAATGTTATTAGAAGGGACTGGGTATTTGTGATAAAACACACACACACACACACACACACACACACACACACACACACACACACACACATATATATATATATATATATATATATATATATATATATATATATATATATATATATATATATATATATGCACATGCGTCCTAGTCTCGTGTTGTGCTAAGACTAAGAAGGTAGAATAATGATATTAGATGGATATATGTGATAAAACAGGTATACTATGGAGCTGCAGAAGCTACGGAATCCTGTAATAGCAATTGCTAAATCTTAGACTCGATTCCCGGAAAGAAGGAAAAGGGAACTTCCGTTCTCGTGTTTGGTCTAGAATTCCCGTTGTGTATGTTTGACGAACTGCTGTGTTTGTGTTTACCTGAGCGAAGGGCAAACAATCCTTTTGTTTACCTGGACGCAGATATCTTCTTCGTCGAGCAAGTTGGAGCTACGACGAGACATTCGTTTCGTTGTATCAAGATTTTACCAGCGATGCAATTGTATTCTTCGCTTGGCATTGCATTGAATACGATAAATAATTTGGGAGCTTTTCTAGATAGTGACCCCCTCCCCCCAAGGGGTTTTAACCGGGTATGTATCCACCTTTGCAAAGGCGTGTTTGGTAAAAAACCGTTGAGGATTACCGTAAAAACATAAACAAAAGACTGTGAATATCATAACGGCAACGACCCCAAAGAAATATTAGTCCTATGTAACGATCGCTACCTAGGAAAGATCCATCATCTTTACCAAAGGCACAGGAATAAAATTATTTATTTACAATGTGTATGACCACTAGGAATCTTTCCTTGTGAAGTACAGAAGAAGGGTGGGGCAGACCCATAGGCTATCATTATAGCTACAGCTTTTGTTTTGGCGTCTAAGTAACGTCAACTGTTTATTTATTTATTTATTTTTTTTATGAAATTGAAGATGTTCCGCCAAGCACTGGGGGAGGTCCAGCCACTCAGCGCTAGGGCAGTGACAAGAGGGAGTTGAGGGTGGTTGGACAGCAAGATAAGGAGCTCCAGAAGATAAAGGAAATGGAGTACAAGGACTGAAGGAGGAATTAGGAGGACTGAACAAAGGAAGCGGAAATAGATGTAAATGGTAAATGCTAAAATGTGGCTATGGCTAAGGGCGCTGCAAACACGATTCAGTAATGCCCACAGTGCATCACGTGTAGTGCACTGACGACACTATCGCCCTAAGGGGGTACACTGCTTTTCTCAAGCATTTTTTTTTTATTTTTTTGCAAGCAGGTGAGTGACTCAAGAAGATTTTGGAGCAAGAACTAGGCTTGCCCTCTTTCCAGAAATCAGGGTATGGAAGTTAGGTGGCTGTCATAGGGTTGCTTTAAGAAATGGTTGGTTTTTTATTTGCGTACTAGGTTAAAGAACACCTCAAATGCACAATGAAGATTCTGCAGATCAAATAAAGCTGCTGCCGTAATGTAGTAAGGGTTAAATGCAAGATTTTGCAGCTAAAAGTAAGTCATGCCTTCGCAGACAACGTAAAAATTCAAGTTAAACTAACTGGTTTTCAGCATAGTAGCTGAAACAAAAGACGCACAAAGCAAGTGGTTTATATATGTATATATATATATATATATAATATAGATATATATATATAATATATATTATTCTATATATATATATATACTATATGTACGTTGTTCAGACAGGTAAAAAAACCTACAAAGAAACTGGTTATAGACGCTATCCAGACAGGTAAAAAAACGTACAAAGAACCTGGTTATAGACGCTATTCAGACAAGTAAAAAAACGTACAAAGAACCTGGTTATAGACGCTATTCAGACAAGTAAAAAAACGTACAAAGAAACTGGTTATAGACGCTATTCAGACAAGTAAAAAAACGTACAAAGAAACTGGTTATAGACGCTATTCAGACTAGTAAAAAAAACGTACAAAGAAACTGGTTATAGACGCTATTCAGACAAGTAAAAAAACGTACAAAGAACTGGTATAGACGCTATTCAGACAAGTAAAAAAACGTACAAAGAACCTGGTTATAGACGCCATTCAGACAAGTAAAAAAGAACGTACAAAGAAACTGGTTATAGACGCTATTCAGACAGGTAAAAAAACCTACAAAGAAACTGGTTATAGACGCTATTCAGACAAGTAAAAAAACGTACAAAGAAACTGGTTATAGACGCTATCCAGACAGCAATGAAAAAAAAAACGCAGACAGCAAGTGATTATAGACATTATTCAGAAGAGACATAAAGATGGCTTTCCAAAGGCAACTCGTGAGTTAGCACGGAAAAAAAAAAAAAATAAAACGGGAGCCAAAATATAAAGAAGGGGGAAAAACGCCCAAAACTACCAGAACTTTGTCCCGCGTATATTTTTCTCCCTTTTACTGGAAATAGGCGCGAGAGAGGATCCCTTGTAAATCCCTCAACGGCGGCGGTTCGTCACTCAACGCCGCCATAATCTCTGTCGTGGAAAGTTTAAAGTCAGATCTGCTCCTTCTTCTTCTTCTTTTTCTTCTTCCTTTTTATGGCTCGTTTTCCCCTCCTCATCTATCGAAGGATGGAAGAATAAATGTTTATATATATATATATATAATAGTTATATATATATATATTATATATATATATATATATATATCTATATATAAAATAAACATTTTTTTTACATTTTTTTTCGGAAGGGACCAGTTTGTACGAAAATGTAAAATTTGGGGAAAAAAAATATAGACAAATTGGGGTTTTTTTATGAGGGTGGCGGAAGACATATATATATATATATTATCATATATATATATATATATATATATATATATATATATATATGCTATATTAAGGGGCAGTTTATATGAAAATATATAAATTCTTGAAAAGCTTAGACAAATTGGCCTTTGTTCGGGGAACACTTTCACAGAATATTCAATTAAAATTTGTAGTTTGATGGTAATACTAGATATTCTTGTTTTTTTAGCTACAGCGGTGCACTCATTCTTTATCTTTATATTAACTTGTCCAGGCTCTCCGTCGTCCAGCCCCGGATCCACCAACCTTTCCAAAATGGCCCATATCTGTAAGCTCCATCGACCATCTCTTATAACGCATCATTTACAATGGTATTGGCACACCAGCACAATAGGTTGAACTGAATGTAGCATTCAGGCCAAAGGCCAAGCACTGGGACCCATGAGGTCATTCAGCGCTGAAACGGAAACGGCAAGTAAAAGGTTTGGAAGGTTTAACAGAAGGAGAACGTCCAAGCAGTTGTACCACGAATCAATTCTTAGGAGAGGGTGGAAAGTAAGATGGATGATAAAGCGAATATGAAAGGAAACAAGGGCCGAAGGCTCGCTGCAAAGAACCTTAAGTAATGCCTACAGTGCACCGCATGTGGTGCACTGACGGCACTAGCCCCCCAGCCCCCCCTACAGGAAACAGTACAGTAAATCAGAAGACTGTGACCTTTTCTCTAGTGATATAAACTGGGAAGAAGAATACCCCAGGAATCCACTCGGAAACGAATTGGCCTAGGACACACACACAGAGAGAGAGAGAGAGAGAGAGAGAGAGAGAGAGAGAGAGGAACAACTTGAGCGAGTCGAGATAAACCCATTTGTTCGTGTCTGTACCAATTAAAAGCCGGGATCCCATTTCGTTTCTTGCCTATTTCACGAACCGTTTAATCTCATCAGTCCTGGAAAACGTTAGTTCTCCTATGCTACGTTTTCAGTGAGCTCTAAAACGTTTTTCAAGGAAGGGGAATAAAAAGGGAGTTTAATTCTAACGGCGCCGGTTATAACCTTAATACGCCATAGACAAGATAAGCCTAATTATCTTATTTACTCCGGCATTACTGGAGAGTTAATTGAATTTGGAGCGAAGGGGAACTTCGGGGAGAGGGGGATTAGCATGGTCGTTTGTTTATTAGAATGTCAGTTCATTTGTAAATATATATCTACTAATGTTTTTCTCCAGTTCATAGTTCACATTTTCCCATGAATCCATGGTTAAGTTTAGTGATAAACAGTTGTTGTAACACCTTGCATGGGGCGGGGGGAATTACATGGTCATTTGTTTATTAGAATATCAGTTAATTTGTAAAATATATTTATTAATGTTTTACTCCAGTTCATAGCTTACATTTTCCCATGAATAGGAATAACTTTGGTTAAGTCTAAAGGATAATCAGCTCTATGTACACTTTGCACAGGTGTACATAGAAGTGTAAGCACACACACGACAGAAACACTAAATTCCATCTTAAAACAGACCCGTTTTCTTCGTGGAGTAGTTGGCTGAACTTAAAACAAGAGGCCATTCCTGAAATCAAATTAGGTGTTGCAATTTCCAAGGGCCACGATCGGTAAAATTTCCGTATATCTGGGAACTGAAGTTTCTTAGAAACTAAGAAGGCGAACTTCCAGAATAAGAAGCAGACGAACCAATAACATAACCTCCTTAGGTGAGGTAAAGAACGATGAGGAAGAACATTAGCAGAGCAGGTAAGTAGGTATAAGGCTTCTGGGACTGTGAGAGGCAACGAATTCTCCAGTGAAAATCTGATGTCTTCGTCTTATATTTTGTGGCAACTGACGTTCGCCCGCTCCTGATTTATTTGGAAGCCACCTCAGTTCCCTGGAGGACGCGTGATGCTTAACTCACTCTCTCTCCCTCTCTCTATCTATCTTTCTCTCTCTTCTCTCTCTCTCTCTCTCTCATTAGAGGCCTCACTAAGGGGCTGGGGAAACCGAAAGAGCTGAAGGTCTGTATCTAAGATACACTTGAAAATATACCAAAAGTTGCTGTATTCTTGACATTCTTACAAATTAGCCTCTATTGCACAAGTTCGTCTCTCTCTCGCTCTCTCTCTATCTCTATGTATATCTTTATATATATATATATATATATATATATATATATATACTATATATTATATATATACATATCTATCTATCTATGTATATATATATATATATATATATATAGATATATATTTAGATATATATATATATATAAGATATATATGTTTCTTGTCTCTCTTTTAAAAATAGACACTTAAAAAAGTATTACCAAAATGTTGCTTGTATTCTTGGTCATTCTTATAAAAAATTAGCCTGGATTTACCATTAAGTTAGTCTCTCTACTCTGGTGGGTGGGGTGGTGGTGTGTGTATATATATATGGGGTATATAATATATTAATATATATATTATAGGGGAAATATATATTATATCCGTTAATACGTAGCTGTAAATGGTTTCATTGTTCTCGTTCTAAGAAAATATACCACTTTAAAAAGAAAATATACCAAAAATGTTGCTTGTATTCTTGGTCATTCTTAAATCAAAATTAGCTTCTATTTGCACAAGTTCGTTTCTCTCTCTCTCTCTATGTATATATATATATATATATACATAGATATATATATAGATATATATAAAAATATATATAAAAAATATATATATACACATATAGTTTCTCTGTCTCCTCTACTATGTTATAGGAAATACACTTTAAAATAATATACCAAAAAAGTTGCTGTATTCTTGGTCATTCTTATAAAAATTAGCCTCTATTTGCACAAGTTCGTCGCTCTCTCTCTCTATGTATATATATATATATATATATATATATATATATTATATATATATATATATATATATATATATGTCTCTGTCTCTCTTTCTAAGATATAACTTTTAAAAAATTTATCAAAATGTTGCTGTATCTTGGCATTCTTATAAAAATTAGCCTTATTTGCACAAGTTCGTCTCTCTCTCTCTCTCTCTCTCTCTCTCTCTCTCTGTATATATATATATATATATACTATATATATATATATAGATATATATATATATATACATATATAGTTTCTCTGTCTCATTTTCTAAGAAAATATCACTTTAAAGAATATACCAAAATGTTGCTTTATTCTAGGCCATTCTAATTCAAATCAGCTCTCTCGCACAAGTTCGTCTCTCTCTCTCTCTCTCTCTATGTATATATATATCATATATATATATATATATATATATATATATATATATATATATATATACTTATACATATATATATATATATATATATATATATATATATATATATATATATATATATCCATATATAAGTCATATCACATTACTGTGATTCATATACATACATCGAGCTACCAAATGTCCTTTAATATCTAATTCACTCTACCTCGGAATTAATATATTTTCATATATGCTTAACCGAAGGGGAATTTTATTTAGGCGATAATAGAATTGTCGGCGCCCCAGGCGCGAACCCAGGACACCATACAAATCCAGGAACGTCAGTGAAGCTTTTACCCACTCCACCACGTAAGAGGCTATAAGTTAATGCCGTCTCTCACCCTCAAATACCTTTCGCGCTCAGGTATTCGCTGATTTGGAGCCAGGAATAACCCACCTCGACCTCGGTAGTGTTGTAGTGCTTATGACAGCACGTAGCCATTATATAAGTCATATCACATTACCCGTGATTCATATACTACATCGAGCAACAAATGTCCTTTAATATCTAATTCACTCTACCTCGTAATTAATAATATTTTTATTTTTATATATGCTTAACTGAAGGGGAATTTTATTAGGCGATAATAGAATTGTCGGCTCCCAGGAGCGAACCCAGGACACCATACAATGTCTACATGCTGTCATAAGCAACTACACACACGAGGTTGAGGTGGGTTAATGCTGGCTCCAAATCAGCGAATACCTGAGCGCGAAAGGTATTTGAGGTTGAGAGCGGCATTAACTTATAGCCGCTTGAGGTGGTGGAGTGGGTAAAAGCTTCACTGACGTTCCTGGATTTGTATGGTGTCCTGGGTTCGCGCCTGGGCGCCGACAATTCTATTATCGCCTAATAAAATTCTTCTCGGTTAAGCATATATGAAAATATATTAATTCCGAAGTAGAGTGAATTAGATATTAAAGGACATTTGTAGCTCGTTATATATATATATATATATATATATATATATATATATATATTTATTTATATATATATTTATATATATATATATATATATATATATCTATATATATATATATATATATATATATATATATTTATATATATATATATATATATATATATATATATATATATATATATATATATATATATATATATATATATATCCTTTTCTAAGAAATATACACTTTAAAAAATGTAAAAAATTTTTGCTGTATTCTGGGTCTTTCATATTAAAATTTTGCACCCCTTCAAAATGTTGCTGTATTCTTGGTCATTCTTACAAAAATCTGCCTTTCTTTGCACAAGTCCATCTCTCTCTCTCTCTCTCTTTCTGTCTCCATAATTTATTGATTCAAATTTATCAGAGTTAAATACCATCCTATTTTCCTCTGCCCAATCATATACTTTGTTAAGGTCTCTTTGTAGAGCGTTCCTATCTTCATCACAAGTAATTTCTCTACTTATTCTTGTGTCATCAGCGAAACTACTCACTACCGAATCCTTAACATTACTGTCTATGTCTTCAATCATAATAACAAACAGTATTGCAGCTAACACCGTACCTTGTGGCACACCGGATATTACCTTGGTTTCATCCGATTTCTCATCGTTTGCAATAACTATCTGTTTTCTGTTGTGTAAAAATTCTTTTAACCATCTTCCTATTTTATCTACGATATTGTGTTTTCTAATTTTCTTTGCTAAAAGACGCGTGTCTTTTCGTCGGAAAGACTCGTAGCACAGATGATTGACAGACTCAACTGGGCTGACTGAGAAATTGATTCGATTTTCTGCAAATTTGCCTCACATCAACTTTGCAATTTGATTTTGCCGAGACAACTAGCCAGAATGGACCAATGACGTTGCACTGAGGCCACTATAGCATCCATTATTAGAATTTTTCATGACATATAAGGCAAAGATTCTATGCACACGTCTCCAATGATAATGTTATTGAATAAAACCAGGAGATATGACTGGACAAGAAGACATAAGACATAAACAAAGCGTGATCTGACCTCCAGCTTACTCGGGACGCGTGCAAGATTTTCATCCTCAAGTTAAGTTGTAAACATTATATCTAACTTTTAATGCCAATTAAAACATGCTAACATCTACAGTCAAATAGAGCTTTGTTTCACCAACGAAAATTAAAATGTATACGCTTTATTTTATGAGAAATAATTTTTCTGTACTGTTCAACATGCGCATTATTTATTTTTTACTTTTTATTCTAATGTATAAATCATAACTATCCTACCCTAAAATTCCTGTATCTTTAACTCGATGCGAAACTACTTTTTCAGACCTTTTTTTTAGGCTCTCCCATAAACCTTTCTGAACACCACACCCCACAAAACAAGAACAAAAAGAACAAGAAGAAGAAGAACAACAACAAGGTAGTTTGTAGGCTTACTCACCGAGCAAGTAAAAATATGTTTACAGATTCGTTCATACGGGAGAGTCGCTGAGAATTTCGGTGTCAGGAGGGAAGGTTTGACCATCTGATGGGACTAAGACCTGAAGGAATGCCCAGAAATTCTTGGACGAAAGGATGGAATAGGTAGATTGTTTGTTTGTATGGCGCTTTTACGTTGCACGGAACTAGTGGTGATTCAGCAACGGGACCAACGGCTTGACGTGACTTCCGAACCACGTCGAGAGTGAACTTCTATCACCAGAAATACACATCTCTCGCTCCTCAATGGAATGGCCGAGAATCGAACCCGCGACCACCGAGGTGGGACCCCAACACCATACCAACCACGCCACTGAGGCGCTAGTACTCGGTAGAAAGCGATCGAGAGAGAATCCCCTTTACACCTAATCTGCTACAGAAGGACCAGTTTTGTTAGCCCAAAATCGACTGATTGTGATCAATTATGAGGCTTGATTTGATTCATATAGAATTTTGGCATTATGCCAAGCACTGGGGCACGTAAGGCCATTCAGCGCTGAAGCGGAAATTGACAGTAAAAGGTTTGAAAGGTGTAAACTATGAAACAATTATTGTTAAGGGAGGGTGGGCAGTAAGATGGAAGAAAGAGAATATGAACGAAGATACGGATAAAGGGATTAATTATGAAGGATAAATGGTTTTGTATCCTATAATCTTAACCAAAGAAACAAAATGTTTTGACCTGAAGACTCTTGAGATGAACATTTGGTCGTTTCAAAAGGGGGAAACTTCGATATTTTCTGCAAGAGATTTATTCACGGAGACGAAATATGAAGTCGAATCCTTCTCTCCTCTCTCTCTCTCTCTCTCTCTCTCTCTCTCTCTCTCTCCTCTCCATTTCTTATACTAGTACCTTTGCGTCAATAAGAAACTTTTAGTCGTTGGAAACTATAACCAAAAAAAGGGAGAAACTAGAATGAAATATGGAAAGCGATGAATAAATAAACAAGCGAGCAAGCAAGCAAACAACGCCGTTGTTAAACCCGTGCTTGTGCCTCAGTTCGTCTGGAGCTGCAACTTAATCTCGGGTTGATTAATAATGCAGAGGCAATTGCTCTCGAGCCTTAGGCTCGGAATTTTAGAGTCTCCCCTCGGCTTCTGACGCCCGTTTTCTTCCAGCCAGCATTATCATTATTATTACTGGCTTGTGTTAAAGTCTTTCCTCACGTATTTCATCCTTTCTTGATTCTTTGTTGTTGTTTTTCTTCTCTTTCTTCTTGCACTTCCATAATGGTCTGTGACGGGAGACGATGTCCCCAGCATTTCCAAGAATAAATTCAGGTCATTCTTGTCTTTGACCGAAGCAGCCATCTTGTTTTCTTGACCAAAAGAGCCATTTCGTTTTTGTCAAAAACTGCCACCTTGTTTTTGACCGAACTACCCATCTCGTATTTCAGCAAAGCATCCGTTTTGTTTTTGATCTCGCAACAATCTTCAAAACAGCCATCTTGTTTCTGAGAAAAACTGCCATCTTGTTTCTGAAAAAACTGCCATCTTCTTTTCAACAAAAGCAGCCCTCTTGTTCTTAACAAAAACAGCCATCCTGTTCTTAGCAAAAGCAGCCATCTTGTTCTTAACAAAAGCAGTCATCTTGTTTCTGAC
>NC_061102.1:9715717-9723217 GCF_015104395.2 Macrobrachium nipponense
TTTGCACCAGCACATTTACCGCTGTAGATTGTTGGTACAGGACTATGAGATTGTTCGTATCTGGGTTCTGGAATTCTAGGGTATATATATATTATATATATATATATATATATATATATATATAAGACGGCATTGTGGCTGTAACAATTGTTACAGCCACAATGTACATATGTACATATATATATATATATATATATATATATATATATATATATATATATATAGATATATATATATATATATATATATATATATATATATATATATATATATATATATCTGTATATATATAATGTATATATATATATATAATATCTACTATATATATATATATATATATATATATATATACGTATATACACATACAAGCATATGTATTATATATTTATCTTTGTATACTACATATATGCATGCATGCATGCATACATACATACTACATAAAACAAAGAACTCCCTTTCCTACACCAGGGACTATACTACCCGGATGGGACCCACCGATTAGAAAAAAAAAAAAAAAACACGAGAGGAGGAATCCGGTAAATCCTTGGTAGATACGAGTGGAACACCTGACCGTTACGAGTAACTCACAATATGATCGCGGAAGAAATATGGTGTCAAACTCGCCTTTTTAATTTTTTTTTTGTCTTTGTTATTTTTTCTTACGTTTCTCTCGCACCGATTATGCATGAATGTTGGATAAGCGGCACTTTTTCGCTTTTCAGCGTTTGAAGGCTTGAGAAGGAGAGAGAGAGAAAGAGCGAAAGAGAAGAGAGAGAGAGGAGAGAAGAGAAATAGAGAATTTTTTCGTTTTTTTGTGAAGGGGAGAAATTGCATTACTAATCTTTCTTCAATACTTTGGTAAAAAGAAGAACGCAAGGAAATAAGTAAAGAGAGAGAGAGAGAGAGAGAGAGATTGAGAGGAGAGAATGAGAGAGAGAGAGAGAGAGAATAGAGAATAGTTTTTTTGTGAAGGGAGAAATTTACTACTCCTTTGCTTTCTTCAATACTTTAGTAAAAAGAAAAAAGAAAAAAACATAAATGAATAAGTGAAGAGTGAGAGAGAGAGAGAGAGAGAGAGAGAGAGAGAGAGAGAGAGAGAGAGACTCGTTCTTGTGACGGTGAGAAATCACGATACTCATCTTTCTTCAATACTTTCGTAAAATGAAAAGACAAAAAGGCTATAAATGAATGAATGAATGAAGAGAGAGAGAGAGAGAGAGAGAGAGAGAGAATATAAGTTTTTGAGACGGTGAAAAATTTTATTGCTCATCTCCAAATCTATCGTGAAGAGAAGAGATAAAATGGCTATAAAGGAATAAAAGAATGAAGAGAGAGAGAGAGAGAGAGACGAGAGAGAGAGAGAGAGAGAGACAGGGAGGGAGGGGGGGGGGGGGGGGGGGGGGTAGGGGGCGGGGGGGGGGGGGCGGGCGCTAGAAGGGCATCAAATAGAACTTCCAATACCATTTATGCCTTTGACAGATCGGCCCGCCCAAAAGCTATTCGGTAATGAGGGCGTGAGTTCCTGCGCCGCCCAGAAATGTATTTCGTCATTCGGTTATGGAGAGAGAGAGAGAGAGAGAGAGAGAGAGAGAGAGAGAGAGAGAGAGAGAATAATATTATAAAAACCTTTACTTCAGCATTTTAGTTTACAATGGGTATTAAATTCATTACATAAAAGAGATACAAAGACAATCATTCATCAGAGAGAGAGAGAGAGAGAGAGAGAGAGAGAGAGAGAGTTAGGCTTCAGGTGCCAAAAAAATGACTAACGCGACGCGAAGAAACGGCTTTTGCTCTGTTCCTCAAGGGGTGCTCGTTTGGGACAACAGAGAAGATGACGAGCAGGCGAAACGTAGACTTTTAAACCCAGATTATAAGTGAAAACAGGAATTAATTTAAAAAATAAACTAAGAAGACAAAAAATGTAAAAAGGAATTATATGCAAATAGTCGACATATTTTATCCGATGAACAGATTATAATGGAAAAGACAATCTAGTCTACTTATCTAGCCCAGATCCATTTGGAAGAAGCCAAAGCTAGCCAGCGGAAAGAGGGGAGTTACCTTCCTCACCCTGAACTCGAGATATCATTTAAGGCAGATTTGTTATACGAGTGAAGCAGATTTTGTGATTATGATGGGCTAAATAATAAAATTATATATATTATGTTTATATGTGAATATATGTATATATATATATGTATGTATACATACATTCATACACGAACATACATACGTACATACATTCCTTTGATAACGAACGAATTACCCAGACAAGAACCATTGATAACGTAGTACATTACAATGTATCCCCCCTCGCCCCCCGCGCTCCCCTCAGCAAGGCAGCCATATACGCTACCTGACACTGGATCCATTACGACCTGGGCTAAACAATTTCACTTAATTGGGATGCGGTAATTTGCTAAATTAGCCATTACACGCTCCACGGTTCCCGCGCGGAGCCCCGAAATGGTCTCCGGAACCGAAAGGAGATAAGTTACGTGCAGTTGAGGCCCGGAAGGGGACCCCCAAGGAAGGGTGGTAAGGGGTCGTAGGTCCCTGGGGGTTTAGATATTGGAGGGGTTGGGTGTGGGAAGGTTGTATTCAGAAGGATTTGGGAAGCGGAGGCTTAAGGGAGCGAGAAAGGGAGGCCATTTTGAATGGTTTACTACCGCTACTTCTAAGACTACACAGCTTCTCTTAAAAGAGAACCGATGGGTGAGTGGGAAGTGACAGATAGGGAGTGACGGATAGGGAGTGTCGGATAAGAAGTGCCATTCAGGTAGTGTCAGATAACGAGTGTCCGTTAGGGAGTGTCGGATAGGAAGTGCCAGATAGGGAGTGTCGGATAAGAAGTGCCAGATAGGAAGTGCCTGATATGGAATGCCAGATAGGGAGTGCTGGATAGGGAGTACTGGATAGGAGTGCCAAATGGAGAGCGCCGGAAATGTCAGATAAGGAGTGCCGGACTAATGCGAGTTGAATAAGCAGGATGCCGGATAGTGTCTGCTAAGTGCCGTGCTAGGGACGTGCTGGATAGGGAGTGCCGGATATGGGAGTGCCAGATAGGGAGTGTCAGATAAGGAGTGCTGAATAGGGAGTCTCTGCTAGGAAGTGCTGGATAGGGAGTGCCGGATGAAAAGTGCCGTAAGTGTCAGATAAGGAGTGCCGTATAGCGAGTGCCGGATAAGGGAGTGCCACATTGGGAGTGCCGGATAGGGAGTGCGGGATAGGGAGTGGCAGATAGGGCGTACCAGATTGTAATATGAATGCAAAAAGCTAAAACACATTGAAAACAGGTAAACGACTATAACTATAAGTAGAGATCTCACGTTTGGCAATTGCTGTATAATCACATGAAATACTTTAAAACTTCCAATAAATCTTTGACTTTTATTTAACATGTTTGTGAGGTGTGAACGATAAGTTACCGGCATATTTGTGACGCGTTTTACTGCGGTCCTAGTGGGGATACCCTGTCAAAGAGCGCCAGGATTCTGTATCCAAATATTCACTGACGTGGAAATCACTTGGCAGGAACGTTTCATTTTTGGCACCCCTGCGCGAATATTAATGAAGTGCGCTGTTCTCTACTGGCCTGCAATACGGAATTCAGGATTAATTCTCGAATCGCTGTATAAATGTCATAACTTCAAACACGTGCGAACTGGGAGCGAGTTCATTTGAAACTGAGCGAGGTAGAATCCAAATGGTGAATGGTGTGTAGCGTTTCTGTAAACAGGTGTTTGATGAAAGTTTCATTCTTTTCCCGTTTCTTTTATTTCTAATTTTGAGGCAATTATATTTGACATCCATTTCTCTGGTCAGGTCAACGGTTCCTTGAATCCAAATTTCTTGGGGGTCACTATCTGGGAAAGATCCCATTTCGGATATTGTAATTAACATATCTCTCAATTATTATTATTATTATTATTATTATTATTATTATTATTATTATTATTATTATTATTATTATTATTATTATTATTATTATTATTATTATTATTATTATTATGATTATAATTATTAATATATTATTATTATTATTATTATTTTTATTATTATTATTATTACTCAGAAGATGAACCCTATTCACATGGAACAAGTTTCCAAAGAAAACGGTGTTCACTTGAAAGAAGTAACAAAAGGCCATAGAAAATGCATATAGAAGGGATCAGTTATTGTGAAAAAAAGACGAAAATAACAAATAAATTAGTAGAACACAAGGAGAATTGTTTTAGCGTAGTGCTGCCTTGCCTCTTGACAGTGGAGGCTCATACGAGTCAACTATAATCAACAAGAATTCGCCTGTCTCGTGATTGAAGCTTCACATCATCAGGAAGAGACATTTCCAGGTCTGGCGAAAGGAGAGGATAAACCCCCAAGAGAGAGAGAGAGAGAGAGAGAGAGAGAGAGAGAGAGAGAGAGAGAGAGAGAGAGAGAGAGAGAGATCATTCATTGAAATGCTTCAGGCTTTGATGTGCAGGAGGGAATGAATTACGTCGTGAAATCATTCATGATTATTTATTTCGTCTGCTGTAATGGAGGGTTAATTGATTCTACGCTCCGAGAGATTATAGCCCTCTTTGACCCCTTTGATAGGAGAGAGAGGAGAGAGAGAGAGAGAGAGAGAGTCTTACGGATCGTTTCACCCCTTTTAGGTGAATATTACCTCATCGAGGTCTTCTCATTCCATAGTATATATTTCAAGGGAGTCATGAATACTCATTTATGATCTCTCTCTCTCTCTCTCTCTCTCTCTCTCTCTCTCTCTCTCTCTCGCTATAACCATGTTGATCAGTGAGAGGTCCTTGGAATCTATGATACATTAGGTGTTCATGCAAATGTGAAAGAAAATAACATTTATGTGTGTGTGAGAGAGAGAGAGAGAGAGAGAGAGAAGAGAGAGAGAGAGAGAGAGAGAGTGGGGGGCGGGGAGGGGAGGGAGTTATCTCCTATTGTTTCAGGAACACACTGCGGACATAGTATAGAGTAAAAATTCGAGTACAAGGATTAAGTTTCCAACAGTGATATTAAAGTTATACGGTACAAGTGGGAACATAAAACAGAATGAATGGACAGAGAGAGAGAGAGAGAGAGAGAGAGAGAGAGAGAGAGAGAGAGAGAGAGAGAGAGAAGTGGTTTTTTTGGGATGACATGAAAATGTCGGTTGTTTGCTGATTTGTAAAGTGAAGCACATTTATGTTTAAAGAAATGCTACATTTAATATCTTATTTCACGCTTCCTGTGGCTCTCATATATATTCACATACCTTCCTCATCATAAAACAACGATTTGAAGAAGAAATCTCCAACATATGTTGCACATACAAGGACAAACCTAAACCGCAACACGCAGCTTTACCGACATCGTCACGACCATCAATAGGAGGGGAAAGATGGCGGCAGTCCCGTCCGTCATCCGATGGTTTTAGAACCCATCAGTTTAGGGAGTTCATACCAACGGCGCAGGGAAAATGTTCGCCATATTCCCAAGAGGCAGATGGTGGCCATTCCTCCCAAACATTGCACATTTAACAAAATTCTTAGCTTTTCTGGAATGAGGCAAAGCACTCAGCGGAAAATGGGGAAAACAGTCGTTCACGACATGGCGAAGGATAATATTGATGGTACGGCAGATGGGAGAGAATTTAGGTATTAATGATGATTCTGGAGTACGTGAAGCCTCGAAATATCGGTCATTGAGGCGGATACTGTGTTTCCTCTGTGGTTTGCATAAAGATTGCTAATAACCTGTAGGCTTTCACGGATCTGTAACCTAAAGACTCTTTGATTTATATATAAACCTTCAGAGATATCACGTTTTGAGGTATCCTTATAAAACACAAGTTAATATCAGATGTGTATCAGGGTTCAGTTGCTTGATTTTATGAAATTCAGGCTCTCCAGTCAAGCACTGGGGTACTTTCGTCCATTCAGAGGTCAAGGCAGTGATAAGAGGGAGTTGGAGTGGTTGAACAGCAAGACGAAGAGCTCCAGATAATAAAGGAGATGATGTACAGCGAATCTAAAGGTAGAGACGATAGAAGTAGATTCAGAGGAGTTGGACAGCAAGAATGAAGAAAGGAAGAGGGAACGAAGGTAAAATGAAAGACTAAAAAGTGGATGCAGCAGGAGGCAGAAGGGACGCCGCAAACACTTTGAGTAATGCCCACAGTGCGCCACGTGAGGTGAACTGACGGCACTGCCCCCTCCACCCCCACCCCCCGCGTAGGGTTTTGCAAAGAGAAATGACTTGATTTTGAAATTAGCCCGATGTATGCAGACATAAATATCACCAGAAACGATCCAGTTAATTCTCAGACATTTCATCAGTCCGACTTTCCCGTCATAATTGAAGGGGTGTCAATCACGGGCTCACATTAACTCCCACGAGAGAGAGAGAGAGAGAGAGAGAGAGAGAGAGAGAGAGAGAGAGAGAAAAGAGGCCTAGTGTGGACATGTCGACTCTGACCCACCTGCAGGTTAATTTCGTCTAAGAAATATACTTGAATCCGTAACTCGAGAAACAGGGTATGAGACTTTATAACAAGCTGCCAACGAAATATTTGGTCCTTCTGAGAGAGAGAGAGAGAGAGAGAGAGAGAGAGACCTTACCTTACCTTACCTTACCTTACAGACCTTACAGCTCGTTCGGGTTTCCCCAGGTCCCTCAGTGTGAGGCACCTCTAATGTCTACCAGAGAGTTGCTAGAGCATCTTCCGGTATATTTTGCATCTTCCAATCTTGGATGGTCTGGGATTCAGCTTAGATATTTGTCGAGCTTATTCTTAAACACATCTACACTCACTCTTGATATATTCCTCAGATGAGCTGGCAACGCATTGAATAGACGCTGCATTGTCGATGCTGGTGCGTAGTGGATTAATGTCCTGTGTGCTTTCCTTATTTTTTCCTGGTAGGGTATAGGTTTTGGGCACTATTAATCTACCTCTGCTTGCTCTTTCTGATATTTTTAGCTCCATGATGTTTTTGGTAATTCCTTCTATCTGTTTCCATGCCTGAATTATCATGTAGTGTTCTCTTCTCCTTTCTAGACTATATAATTTTAAGGATTGTAGTCTTTCCCAGTAGTCAAGATCCTTAACTTCTTCTATTCTAGCTGTAAAGGACCTTTGTACACTCTCTATTTGTACAATATCCTTTTGGAAGTGTGGGGTACCATATCATATTGCAATATTCAAGTGGACCACGAACATACGTTTTATAAAGCATAATCATGTGTTCTGCTTTTCTTGTTTTGAAATGCCGTAACAACATTCCCATTTTTCTTTGCCTTTTGCCAATAGAATTGCTATTTGATCATTGCATAACACGTTCCTATTCAACACCACACCAAGGTCTTTAACTGCTTCCTTATCAGTGATTGTCTCGTTATTAGGTCCCCTATATGCATATAGCTTTCCTTCTCTATCTCCATAATTTATTGATTCAAATTTATCAGAGTTAAATACCATCCTATTTACCTCTGCCCATTCAT
>NC_061102.1:9730717-9743217 GCF_015104395.2 Macrobrachium nipponense
AAAATATATATGATTGTTCATTTTAAGTTTCCTTGTTTAATTTTTAATATAAAGGTATAACATGAAAAATTCTATTAACTTAAAATATATTTACAAACTGAAACATACAAAATTAACAAACTTCATGTATAACCCCAGGAACTTCTATAATAATATAAAGGTCTATTGAAGATCTTGCGAGTATAATCAGGATCAGGAAAAGTACTGCACATGATTACAATCTGACGAAGAATCAGGAGCGTCTTAAGATGAAATAAGATCCAAGGACCAAGAGTCTAGAGTCTAGGATCAAGAATGGAGAAGACTGACCAAGGTCTAAGGAGTTCTGCAAAATATAAACATTTACAGCTATATAACACTATATAATATAATTATGTTCTTGAATGCAGAAAATGCACAATGAAGTAAAACCTTGTTATACTCTATAAACTTTAACACTCAGAGGTTTAACATATTACATTTTCCAATACACAAACAATCTTCATTAGTTATACAGTATACACTTATAGACACTGAATAACTTTAAAACACGACATTATATAAGACACTAATACATAGAACAATTTATATAAAGGAGTCTTTTCAGTACTTACTGTTACGGGTGGCTAGGTGTCAGGTAGTTGATTCAGAGAAATGCCGGGGACTCTCCATGTTAAGAAAACAAAATCAAACAAGGACAACCAAATAAACAAATAACTTCTTTAGTCCATGGAGTGAAAAGATACACAAGAGATGGCAGCACAGCATTCCTCGACAAAAACAAGGACAACCAAATAAAGAAATAACTTCTTTAGTCCATGGAGTGAAAATATAAACAAGAGATGGCAGCACAGCATTCCTCGAAATATATATATATATATATATAATATATATAATATATAATATATATATATATATATATATATATATATGTATATACAAGAAATCAAGGACGTCAGTGAAGCGCGTTTTTACCCCACAGCTTCACTGTACGTCCTGATTTCTTGGTTCCTAGGTTCGTGGCCGGGAGCCGACGAAATTATTAGCGACCAAAAAATTCCCCCTCGGTTAACATATATGAAAATATATTAATTCCGAAGTAGACGAATTAGATATCAAAGGACATTTCGTAGCCTAATGCGTATATATGAATCTGGTGGTCCGAAGTTCGAATCCCGGTTCGGCCATCGCGGAATCAGAGGAATTTATTTCTGGTGATAGAATTCATTTCTCGATATAGTGTGGTTTGGATCCCACAATAAGCTGTAGGTCCCGTTGCTAGGTGACCAATTACTCCTAGCCACGTAAAAATATCTAATCCTTCGGGGCCAGCCCTAGGAGAGCTGGTAATCAGCCTCAGTGGTCTGGTAAAACTAAAATATACTTAACTTAATATATACATATATATATATATATATATATATATATATATATATATATATATATGTATATATATTTATATATATATATATATATATATATATATATATATATATATATATATATATATATATATATATATATATATATATATAGCTATCCGTGTTAAGAACATACAAGCAAACATGTTGGAACGATCTACAATCATCGTAACATAGCTTCTATTACAATAAAAACCTACGGTTTGAATAACACCTCTCACTGACTAGCAGTAAATAAAAAAAAAGAAAAAGAAAAAAAAAACACTAACCCGGAAAATACTCGGCGTGATTACAGACTGGGATTTAGAGTAAACATGTTATAAGATTAACTCTCGGGATTACTGTTATCTTTTGGGGTTCAGTAAAACCCCTTCTACCCTTGGGGTTTCATTCCGAGTTTTCAGTTCGTTGGAAGAAGCGGCGAATCTCAGGTCAGAAGTTCCTTATTTTTTCGGTCGAGTCAGGCAGCTTCGGTAGGAGGTGGGCAGTTCACGTGAGTAACATTGGAATGGATGCATGCTTGTTTTAATAAGACATGTATCCGAGAAGGTCTCCTTCCGGCTAATAATAATAATAATAATTAATAATATTAATAATAATAATAATATAATAATAATAATAATAATAATAATAATAATAATAATATTTTGGAAGAAGACCCTCTTTTAAACAAATTCCGTTGAATAAAATGGCAGAACTCAGCGAATTAATCTTATATACTAATCTTATATATTATCTTTTCTATGAATAGAGCTGCCTCCTTTCTCATGTTCTTCCATTTTGTTGATAATAGAAACATATTCTCAAATACCACTGAAAAGGAAAAATTAGTTTTGCATCTCCAGTGAACAAGTTACAAAACTGATATGAATACATCTGCCTCCTTTCTCATGTTCTTCCATTTTGTCAAAATCTCGTGATATATCATAATGAATCGTTGCCCCACATTTTGAAACGCAATATTCAAGCACATGAAACTCTTCTTCTGCAAGATTTCACCAAAGAAGCATTACGGAAACAAAAGTTTTAAATTATTTATTTATTTATTTATTTTTGCGAGCTGAAGGTAAATATCAGGTGTTGATGTCGTCGAAGTTGAACGTGATTTGCGGCAGCTCATGTTCAGCACCTGCCATTGGTTAGAAAGATATCGGCAGTGGATTTTTATCGTCAGCTCACAAAAAAAGAAGAAGAAAAAATCGCAAGCAATCTACTCTTCAGCGTAATGTGACATTTCTTTAAAATGTTATGATATGATTACCTAAAGGAATTCATGATAAAAAACATTATAATTAAAAATGTGGACTGTTTTAGATCGATTTTAGCAATGACGAAAGAATCTAGGGTATTATTATTATTACTATTATTATTATAATTATAATTATAATTATAATTATTATTATTATTACTATTATTATTATTATTATTACAGCTCATTAGACTATCCAGAAATGTTAATATTACACATTTGTACGAATTACTGATTTTCCCTAAATATATTATTATTATTATTATTATTATTATTATTATTATTATTATTCTTATTATTATTATTATTATCATTATTATTATTATTATTATCAGATAACTTAAATGACAGAGAAAACCTCAATATCTAGTAAAACGAAGTAATGATTTTCCCTAAATATATTATTATTGTTATATTATTATTATTAATTTATTATTATTATTAGTATTATTATTATTATTATTATTATTATTATTATTATTATTATTATTATTCTTTATTATTATTATTATTATTATTATTATTATTATTATTATTAGATAACTTAAATGACATAAATTCTCAATATCTAGTAAAACGTAGGTCTTCTATCTATCTATCTAGCTATGTATCTGCATAAAAAATTTCAGGTGCAAGTGTAGGATTATTCTTATCATACCTGCGTCATGTTACAGGAAGTCTCTTACTTTCAAAACAATCCAGGTCGTTAAATCCTTTAAAGCCACTGATAAACCGGGGATTTAGATAAAGCTTTCTGACGTATCTGTCTTCCGCTATCTCAATTCGAAAATCCATCTTTCCACGATTAGTCATGTTGCAAGTGAATTTTAAATTTCAAAAAAATAGTCGTCATGAATGTGCAGTATATAGTATATCGCCTTACGTCATCTAGCGTCGCGAAAATGACTGGTTATTTATTCTCTACTACTGCAGCGCTGAAAAATGAAGATCTCGCATTTGGTCTTGGTGAACCTGTGCTGCGTCCTGGCGTCTAGTCTAGCGTCTAGTAGAGCCGCGGAAACCGACGGGGAAATAGTTAGTCCCTCGACGGAGACAGGGGAATCCCGTGGTTTGCCCTCCAAACAGAAAACGGGAACCGGTTTGCATGACGCAATCGGTGACGCCACCGCCAAGCACGACGCCACCGCCAGCCTGCGGGAGGGGGAGGAGGAGGAGGAGGAGGAGGGGAGGAACGACGCACTCCAAGGAGGAAGAGGGCCATTGTTAAGAGAGATGCCACCGACAGAAGCTCCTTAGAGATTTATCTCGAGACCTCGATAGCCATTGAAGTCATTGATGGATTCAAGGAGGAATATGTAAGTGACAGATTAGGGGAGGTATGCTGCAGGTTATGCCCTGGAATTCATGATTGTGGCTTGCAAAAGGAATTTCTTGTTTTGGTGACGTCAGTGGAGATGATGAGTGTTTGTTTATGGAAATGTCTTGGGAAATATGCAGCGGGATTAACATAACAGAGGGAAACAGTACTATAGTATATTCACATCAACCGTGCATTTGATGTTTAGGCCAGCCCCTTACGACGCTCCTGATTGGCTGTTGATAAGCCAATCACGGGGCTGGAAACTCTCAGTCTCTCTCGAGAGTTCACATGGGTAGGATCTATGTTCCACTTCTCCTGAGGGATACGTCTTTCCAAAGTATCCCTCAGGAGGGGTGGAACATAGATCCTACCCATGTGAACTCTCTCGAGAGACTAAGAGGTTCCAGCTCTGTGATTAGCTTATCAACAGCCAATCAGGAGCGTCGTAAGGGACTGGCCTAGACATCGAATGCACGGTTGATGTGAATCTACTATAGCTATAAATAAGTGATTCTGTTCTGCAAAATCAATTCCAATTTTTGGTGATATCTGGAATAGAAATGAAAAGTGTTTATTTATGAAAAATGTCTCTGTTTATAAAAACAAGAGGAGACAGCACTAACTGTAAATACTGATTTCCTCATATCACAGGGGTTTACAGACACTGCAATATAACCCACATCATTCAAACTCCGTTATAAGCAACAGGGTTTAAATAAATAAATAGATAAATAAATAAATAAATAAAAACCGAAATGACGTAAAACCACGACGAATTCCATTACGTACAGCCTTAATCAATTCCAAGTAATTAAGTGATCACACGTTCATAATGTACTAACCCGAGACCAGCCAATTTCACGGCCGTTTTCGCTTTTCAAATTTGGCGAAATTAAAAAAAAAAAAATTTTTTTGGAGGGCGGGTAGGCCGAGGGGGTGGTTGGGGGTTGGCCCAGGTGGCGCGTCATGCGTCCAGCCACACCTGCGCAACATACATTTATGCAAATTGATTCTTCCGGGTGATTTTCTCTCCTAATCCCTTTTAATGAAAACGAATTACTAGTCCGTGAGTGACGCTTTGGACATCAATATTTCATTAAGAATCACATATTTCTTTTCAGCGAAGGTCTGTCAGGTGTTGTCAGTCGTGACCAAACTGATTCTTGGGCCTGTTTTTATTTATCATTTTTTCTGCATCAAGATAAACTTCTAATTCACGTGATTTCTTTTACCACCCCGTAGGATGTTACACGTGGTACACTGTAGACATTCCTTATATTTGTGTGCATTTTCCCAATTGATTCTTGGACTTGTTTGTTTTATCAACCTTTAATTCACAAGTTATCTTTACCCCGTAGGATGTCAGTAGTGCCGTTA
Source organism: Macrobrachium nipponense (assembly GCF_015104395.2). Lineage (NCBI taxonomy): Eukaryota > Metazoa > Arthropoda > Malacostraca > Decapoda > Palaemonidae > Macrobrachium > Macrobrachium nipponense. The sequence continues at coordinate 9,736,065 of NC_061102.1, forward strand.
TTGTACCTCACGTGGTGTACTGTAGGCATTCCTGACGTATTGGCACATTTTCCAAATTGATTCTTGTTTTTTTTTTTAACCAAGATGAACCTCTAATCCACAACCTATCTTTACCCCGTAGGATGTCAGTGGTACCGTCATTGTACCTCACGTGGTACACTGTAGGCATTCCTGATGTATTGGCACATTTTCCACATTGATTCTTGTTTTTTTTTAACCGAGATAAACCTCTAATTCACAAACTATCTTTGCCCCGTAGGATGTCAGTAGTGCCGTCATTGTACTTCACGTGGTGTACTGTAGGCATTCCTGACGTATTTGCACATTTTCCAAATTGATTCTTGCTTTTTTTTTAACCAAGATAAACCTCTATTTCACAAACTATCTTTACCCCGTAGGATGTCAGTGGTACCGTCATTGTACCTCACGTGGTACACTGTAGGCATTACTGAAGCGTTTAGACTTTTCGCAGGCGCTGGATTTCGTAGGGAGGAGCTGGGCTGAGGCTGACGCCCTGTTCCCCAGGGGATGCTTAAACGACGCCTACCTCCCCCCGTCTCAGCTGCTGCCCTACTCGTCCATCCCTTACCTGGAGGAGCTGCCGAGATCCTACGGACTGATGCAGCACTGCCTCGTGTCCCTGGAGAACCTCATCGTGGACCACATCCACCTGAAGGAGTACAAGTTCCTCCGGCAGCTGAACGACGTGTTCCTCAACGTCGTGCAGATCCTGGACTACCTGAAGAGGGACATGGAAGTCAACCGGTGCCAAGCGGACAACGCCAAGACGCAAAGCCTGACGTCGATGGTTTACCAGGACGCCAACGGCGCCCTCAACCAGAGGAAGAGATCCTTCGTCATCCTTCGGGATGTCAAGGTTTCCCTTGATTACGTCAAGGACACTTTCCCGCTGTGAAGATCCAACGACGCTCGGCTTTTGTTTTCCTCTTGTTTGCTGTTTAACTTCTTCTTTTTCTTCTTCTTCACGAGGATTGTGTACGAAAAAAGGTATCTACTATAACTGCCCAACCTGTCAACAAGTATATATAGGCTTTAGGTTCAGCTCTCAAAAGAATGTGGAGTCAGGAGTTGGTAAAACTTTGATCTGTTGATATATATGTTGATATATATACATGTACGGTTATAATTCCCTTCCATTTTTATTCGTTTCAACTCACCCATAACGTTGCTTTATCCTATGAAACCCTTTTTTTATATTTGTAAAACTATCAGAAAGTCTAGAATAAATTTATAGAATAAATGTTGATTATAAAATCCTCTCACGAAGGAAGAAATTTTAATACAGATATGATGTGAAGTTATAAATGAAAAACTTTACAATTATTTCATGAAGACAAAAGTAGAATAAGCTTTGAGAATAAATAATTTTCATGATTTGATGCTCGTGAAATTGGAGAAAGTTCTGAATAAGTAAGACGAGAAAAAAATTCCAGTACCTCAGTTTTCACAGAGCTGAAAGCTATTTGAAAACATAAAGACAAAAATAATGCCCTTTATGTGTAATTAAAGAAAAGGGTCACAATATTTTGAAAATGTGATTATTTCCTGGAAATAGTGGCATTATTTCTTGGAAATAACGTCATAATTTTCTGAAAATAGTGTTGTTATTTTCTGAAAATATTATAATGATTTTTCGGATAATAGTATCATTATCTTCAAATAATAGTGCTATGATTTTCTGAAAGTGTCATTATTTTCTGAAAATAGTATTATAATTTTCTGAAAATATTGACATAGTTTTCTGAAAGTATTGGCATAATTTTCTAAAGATATTGACATAATTTTCTAAAAATGGTGCTATTATTTACTGAAAATAGTATCAAAATTTTTCATTATCGAGGGTCTCTAAAATTAATGCTTCCAACCTCTACGGGATTAATTGTTTGATTATATATATAAAAAAGAAATTTTATCCTTACAAAAGTCATATAGACGACGCTATCAGTACTTGCCCTTTCTCAGAAATCTGGACGAAATATCCTGCAAATAATTTCAGAAAAAGGATTTCATATAATCACCCAGACTTACGCAACAAAGATTCTCATTTGGCATGTGATGTGAGAATGATGAAAAGCCATCAACGTTTTCTCTTGATAAAGAAAGAAAGGAAAAAAAGAGATCTGAACGAAATATCCTACAAATAATTTCAGAAAAAGGAATCTATATAATCACTCAGACCTACGTAACAAAGATTCTCAGATAAAGAAAGAGAGAGAGAGAGAGATCTGGACGAAATATCCTGCAAATAATTTCAGAAAAAGGATTTCATATAATCACCCAGACTTACGTAACAAAGATTCTCATTTGACGTGTGATGTGAGAATGATGAAAAGTCATCAACGTCTTCTCTTGATAAAAAAAGAAAGAAAAAAAGAGTGTTAGGAAGGAAGCAGAAGTCTAAAAAACATATGCAGGGAAATTAGCTAGGAAAATCCACTGGTAGAGTTAGGGTAGATGAAGGCGAAGAGAAGGTTGAAGTGTGGTAGGAAGAAATTGCAGCCATAGCAATTTGAAAAACGAGACCAAACACAGGCAGCAGCTTGCCAAAACAAAATTATGTAGACTCCAGTGGAGAACCTGTACTTTGACACCTCAAGTGGGTGGTTACGATAGATTAGGATAACCAATAAGACTAATCTAGGGGTGGCACCGGAAGTAGGAAAAGCCACTCAAGAAGAAGTAGGGTGTAGTATACTAGTTAAAGTTAAGGAGGAGCAAAAATGTAGAAGTTAGGTTGAGATTAGTCTTCACTTGAGGTCTCAGAGGAGGGCGTCAAGAACAAAGCCTTCTATGGGGAGGTTGTGTCGGTGTACTCTCTGTTCCCTGTGAATTTTTGTGTAGTGTACCAACTGTAAACTTAATATTCATTAATATAATTAAGATAAACTAAGTGGTGTTTAACTTGCCCAGAGTCCCAACACCCAAACAACTCCTGAGAGACTAGCTAAGTGATTTATTATGATTTCAGAATCTACAGAAGTCCAGTGTAAGTTCCTAAGAAAAGAAAAACTCAACCACAACAAATAGAGGAATGTTATCCCATATAACAAGAAATAACCTTAACAAATACCAAACAAGCTACCGAAGAAAAGACTGACAAATAATAAAGAGAAGAGAGAAAGAGAATAAAAGGAAAGTCACGACGCAACAAGAGATCTGCACGAAATATCCTACAAATATTTTCAGAAAAAGGATTCTATACAATCACTCAGACTTAGGTAACAAAGATTCTCATTTGACGTGTGATGTGAGAATGATGAAAAGCCATCAACGTCTTCTCTTGATAAAGAAAGAAGAAAAAAAAAAAAGAAATGGACGAAATATCCTACAAATAATTTCAGAAAAAGGATTTCATATTCTCATTTGACATGTAATGTGAGAATGATGAAAAGCCATCCAAATTTTCTCTTGATGAAAAAAAGAGATCTGGACGAAATATTATGACATGTAATGTGAGAATGATGAAAAGCCATCCACGTCTTCTCCTGAAGGCAGAGGACAACTCACTTATTCTCACGAAATGTCAGAGGTAAGTAGTTCACATTCTTTCAAATGCCAAACGATTAACAGCGTCCTTTTTTTATCCTCAGATGATTTGATAAAAGTGGTGGGAAATTTTCTTGGAGCTTCCACGGGCGACGACGAATAATAATAATAATAATATTAATAATAATAATAGAATGAAATAAAGTTTCGTCGAGAATGATTTTCGGTAATGAAAATTCCTGCGATATTTTTTTCCGTGGGAAGTTTAATGACGTGGTTAATGAGAACTTTTTGAAAAGGTGAAGGTGGATTTTTATTCAAATTCTTGTGGTTAAAAACGGACCTTTCAAATTCATTTATATTAAGTATGTAATCTTTTTTAAATTGACTTTTTTCTTAAAGATGGCAATGAACTTCAAAATAGAAAAAAGGTACTTCTAAAGATAACTTGTTGTTATAAAAATCTAACAGTATTAATTTAATTAAGATATTATTTTATACTTATATATGCATAAAGGCACACAAGACACATACACGTATGTAAATTTATTGCCAATTTATTAGATGTACAGAGAGAGAGAGAGAGAGAGAGAGAGAGAGAGAGAGAGAGAGAGAGAGAGAGAGAGAGAGAGAGAGAATATTTGTTAGTGAAATTATTATATTCTGTTATAATTATATTTGCTCATAGACACACACACACATTCAAATATAATATAACAGAATATATAATAATTTCACTAACGAATATTCTTTCTCTCTCTCTCTCTCTCTCTCTCTCTCTCTCTCTCTCTGCATCTAATAAATTGGTAAATTTATATATGTATGTGTCTGTGTACCTGTATGTATATATGAGGATAAAATATATTGATAATCAAATATATATATATATATATATGATAATATATATATATGTATGATATATATATGTGTGTGTGTGTTATAGCATACTTGATAGTTAAACTGTTTGGTGTGTGTGTGTGTGTGTGTGTGTGTGTGTGAGAGAGGGAGAGAGAGAGAGAGAGAGAGAGAGATAGAGAGAGAGCAAACATCGGTATGCAGGGTGTGGTGAGGGAATGTAGGTGTGTGTGTGTGTGTGCGTGTGCGTCTTGCAGGACTGATCAAAGGGCGTCACTTGAACCGCCAAGACATGACTAGTGTGAATTGGAGGAAGTGATGGGTGGGTTGGGTGGGGTAGGGCCTGGGATGGTTGCGAGTGGGAGCGGGAGGGGAGGAGGTGGCCTGGAGGAATAACCAGAGTGAGGATGTATTGGAATAACACCACCAGCAACAGGAACAGAAGCAGAAGCACCATCTACACCTCCTAATCCTCCCCCGAAGTGGAAATCCTCCGGAGGGGAAATGGAAATGCAACCCATGACGACAAGAGACACACCGCTCGGACCTGGAATCAGAATGAGGTGTGTGTGTTTGTGTGTGTGTGTGTGTGTGAGTGGAATCCATTCCAGCGTTTAGGAATTCATACGTATGTATAGTTCGCCTCTGCTGCTGTTCCTGCCCTCGACCAACCTCCTGGAAGGCAATAATATCCTTTTCCAGGACCTCTGGAATGGTGTCGTTCAAATTTGAGGGATCTCTGGAAGGCTAGATCCCCTCGACCAACCTCCTGAAAGGCAATAATATCCTTTTCCAGGACCTCTGGAATGGTGTTCGTTCAAATTTGAGGGATCTCTGGAAGGCTAGATCAACGGCGAGTGATTTTCCAGGGACTTTTGAAGCTTCAAATAAGAATGGAATCCATTCCAATGTTTAGGAATTCGAGCATTTATAAGTTCGCCGCTTCTGACCTTCGACCAACCTCCTGGAAGACAATAATATCCTTTTCCAGGACCTCTGGAATGGAGTGGATTCGAATTTGAGGGGTCTCTGCCTGTTCAGATTAACGACAAGTGATTTTATAGGGACTTTGGAGACTTGCAGAACCTTTTGAATATTTATTTCTATTTCAGTTTATTCATATACACTAAACAATAGGCATCCATCAACAACTATCATCAAAGGATTCAGATCCACCTCCTGGAAACTGGAGCCTAACCTAAAACGATTCCAAATCCGAATGGGAAATGAGATTTCTGGTGTTTATTAAAATCTCCGTGACACGGAAGGTCCATTTCCCGCTTCATGTCGGGGAGACAGTCTTTCACTCACGAGTATTCACTCGCTCGCAAATATCACTCACAAATATCACTCGCAAATGTTCGCTCGCACATATTCATATCGCTGACAAATGTTATAGAGATTTCACGAATGCTTCGCTAAATAGTTCCACTGTTAACATCCTCGACGAGTGTGGATCATTTGGCAAGGTCGAGCCCACTCTTCTTCTTTCGTTCTTTGCGGAAATGTAATTGTCACTTTTATCAGCTCTCTCCAATTACGTTTCTACTCTGTCGTCTCCTTTATGTAAACGTCTTTCTTGACGTTTGAAACTTCTTCATTTAAGAATTTCCCTTCCTTGGTCCCTGTCACAGTATACGACATAACCCACCTTGACGTTTACAAGCTAATAATTAATGTTTATTGATGTTTTCTACCATCCTGAATCAGTTTAATCATTATTTGCAGCCAAATCATACTGGGTACAGTAGGGCCAGTTTGCTTGCAGGCATAAGCATCATCATATCAACTTCTATTGCTTTTATTCCCTATTTTACTGAGTGGATTCAGTTCAGTCCTGATAACTCAGAGGTCTGTGGTTCAAATCCTTACCAAAGGGAATGATTTCATCAATAATATTTCTAAAAATAAAGATAACTACGAATCCCAGAAATCTGAAAGTGCTCTGTTTATGAAAGTGGCTGGTAACGTTTGCTGCATAATTCACAAGGGAAACTTTTATTCCTTATTCCCCAAAAGCTCTTTAGATGAAGGAGGATTATTTCATCGATTATTTCAGAAAATAATACAAGTACAAATCCCACGGTTCTGAAAGCGCTCTGTTTATGAAAGTGGCTTGTAACATTTGCTATATTATTCACAAGAAAACTTTTATTCCTTATTCCCCAAAAGCTCCTCAAATGAAAGAGAATTGTTTCATCGACTATTTGTGAAAATAATACAAGTTAAAATCCTACGAAATCTGAAAGTGCTCTGTTTATGAAAGTGTCTTGTAGCGTTTGCTGTATCAATCATGAGGGAAACTTTTATTCCTCATTCCCCAAAAGCTCCTTAGATGAAGGAGGATTATTTCATCGATTATTTCTGAAAATAATACTAGTACAAATCCTGCATTTCTGAAAGTGCTCTGTTTATGAAAGTGTCTCGTAACGTTTGCTATATAATTCACAAGAGAAGCTTTCATTCCCTATTCGCAAAATCCCCTCACACACATTATCACGCCCTTTTGTCCCCAGAGGCCGAAACGTAAACAAAGTCAGAGCTCGGTCAGACAGCGGGAAACTCGAATCGGAAGTGCGGGTTGTCCAGCCAGCAAGGATTAGGACACAAGTTTTAATTTATGCAATGAACTCAAATAAATAATTTGGTGACACGGTGCTCCCATTATTCAAACACGTCCGCTCTTTGGCCAGAAATGTTTGGTGCGGTCGAGGGGCAAAAAGGATTGGAATCGAACGAGTAAATTTTAGCTGAATTTCAGTGCTGTTTTGACAGGTGATTTAGCAATGTT